>NW_024424452.1:23561831-23719333 GCF_017311325.1 Ursus maritimus | reverse complement strand
AGCATGGAATATTTTTCCATCTTTTTGTGTCTTCTTCAATGTCTTTCAAGAGTGATTTGTAGTTTCTAGAATATAGGTCCTTTACGTCTCTGGTTAAGTTAATTCCAAGGTAACGTATGGTTTTTGGTGCTATTGTAAATGGGATGGATTCCCTAATTTCTCTTTCCTCAGTCTCATTGTTCGGGTATAGAAATGCAACTGATTTCTGAGCATTGATGTCGTATGCCGCCACATTACTGAATTGCTCTATAACTTCTAGTAGTTTGGGCGTGGATTCTTCTGGGTTTTCCATATAGAGTATCATGTCATCTGCGAAGAGAGATAGTTTGACTTCTTCTTTGCCGAGTTGGATACCTTTTATCCCTTTTTGTTGTCTGATTGCTGTTGCAAGGACTTCTAGTACTGTGTTGAATAATAATGGTGAGAGTGGGCATCCTTGTCGTGTTCCTGATCTTAAGGGAAAGGCTTCCAGCTTTTCCCCATTGAGACTGATATTTGCTGTAGGCTTTTCATAGATGGTTTTTATGAGATTGAGGAATGTACCCTCTATTCCTACACTCTGAACGGTTTTAATCAGGAAAGGATGCTGTATTTTGTCAAATACTTTTTCTGCATCTATTGAGAGGATCATATGATTTTTGGCTTTTTTCTTGTTGATAAAATCTGTTACACTGATGGATTTGCAAATTTTGAACCACCCTTGCATCCCAGGGATGAATCCCACTTGGTCATGATGGATAATCCTTTTAATGTACTGTTGGATTCTATTAGCCAGGATCTTGTTGAGAATTTTGGCGTCCATATTCATTAGGGAAATGTTGGTCTGTAATTCTCCTTTTGTGGGGTCTTGCCTGGTTTGGGGATCAAGGTAATATTGTGCCTCATAGAATAGCGTTTGGAGCTTTCCTTCTGTTTCTTTATTTTTTGAAACTTGGAGAATAGATTATTTTCTTCTTGAATGTTTGATAGAATTCCCGGGAAAACCATCAGGCCCTGGGAGTTTTGTTTTTTGGAAGGTTTTTTTATCACTGTTCACAAAAATCTCTTCCTTAATTAAGTGGCTCATGTTTAAAAATCAGTTTCTTCCTGTTTTCGACTTGGTAGTTTATAGGTTTCCAGGAAGGCCTCATCTCTCAGAGTTGCTTTACCATTGGATTGGCATAAACTTAGTGATAAAAGTTTCTAATAATCCTTCCAATTTCATTGGTGTTTTTTAGTGACATCTCCCTTTTTCTTTCATAATTTTATTAATTTGGGTCCTTTCTCTTATCTGCATTTGGATAAGTCTTGGAACAGCGGTTTGTCAATTTATTTATTCTCTCAAAGAAACAGTTCTAGTTCATTGATCTGCTCTATTATGCTCCTGGTTTCTAATTCATTGGATCTGCCCCAATCTTGATTCGACTGCTTTCGTGCATGGAGGCCCTTAGCCTGTTCCTCGTTGCTGTTCCAGCCTCTTGGACGTGAGAACATAAAAACCTGCATGCTTAGATTTCTTTCTATATCTTTTGAGTGAGAGCTTGGATGGCTATGTATTTTCTTAGGGCTGCTCTTTTGCAGTGTCCATGGTTTTGGACCGTTGTGTTTTCATTCTCGTTGGTCTCCATAAATTTTAATTGACTATTTTGATTTCCTTGGCTTTTATCGAATCATTCTTGGAGCAGGATTGTCTTAGTCTCCGCTGTTTGACTTCCTTCCAAATTTTTCTTCCTTGTGGTTGAGTTCCAATTTCAAAACATTTTTGGTCTGAGAATATGCAGGGAATAATTTCAGTCTTTTGGTATTGGTTGAGACCTGTTTTGTGACCCAGAACATGGTCTATTCTTGAGAATGTTCCATGGGCATTAGAATAGAATGAGTATTCTGCTGTTCTGGGGTGTAGTGTTCTATATAGATCTATAAGGTCCAACTTGTCGAGTATGGCATTCAAAGCTCTTGTTTCTTTGTTGATTTTCTGCTTAGGTGATCTGTCTATTGCTGATAGTGGAGTGTTGAGGTCCCCTACTATTAACGTATTTTTATCTATATGTCTCTTTATTCTGGTTAAGAGTTGGCTTGTGTATCTTGCTGCTCCCCTGTTGGGGGCATAGATATTTATAATTGTCATATCCACTTGTTGGATACATCCTTTAAGAATAATATAGTACCCTTCTGTATCTTTAACTATAGTCTTTAGTTTAAAATCAATCTGTTTGATATGAGAATTGCTACCCCAGCTTTCTTTTGAGGTCCATTGGCGTGAAAGATGGTATTCCGTCCCTTTACTTTCAGTCTGGATGTATATTTAGGTTCTAAATGAGTCTCTTGTAGACAGCAAATGGATGGGTCATGTCTTTTTATCCAATCTGCAACCCTGTGGCACTTTATGGGAGCATTTAGGCCATTTACATTGAGACTGATTATTGAGAGATATGATTTTAATGATGCCATGTTGCCAGTAAAGTCTTTGTTTCTATAGATTGTGACTTTCTGTTCTGTATCACTCTTGGGGCCTTTTTACTTTTATAGAACCCCCCTTAATATCTCCTGTAGGGCTGGTTTCGTGGTTACAAAATTGGTCAATGACTGGCGATTCTGGAAGGTCTTTATTTCTCCATCAATTCTGAATGACAGCCTTGCTGGATAAAGGATCCTTGGCTGCATGTTTTTCTCTGAAAGAGCTTTAAAAATGCCCCCCCATCCCTTTCTCTCATTCCAGGTCTGTGTAGACAGGTCTGACATAATTCTGATACCTTTGCCTTGGTACATGAGAAATTTCTTTGCCCTGGCCGCTTTCAATACTGTATCCCTGGATCTAATATTTGCGAATTGCACTATGACGTGACGTGGTGTAGGTTTGTCGTAGTTGAGCTTGGGAGGGGTCCTCTCTGCCTCTCGGACACAAATGCTTGTTTCCTTTGCCATTTTAGGGAAGTTTTCAGCTACAATTTGGTCAAATATCTCTTCTAGACCTCTGTTTTTCTCCACCCCTCTCAGGGATGCCGATGATTCTGACATTGGAACATTTCATTGAGTCAGTAATCTCCCGTAACCTACGTTCTTGAGATTGGATTTTTTTGAGCCAAGTTTCTATTTTAGCTTTCTTTTCTACTAACCCATCCTCCAATTCACCAATACATTCTTCTGCCTCATTCACCCTGGCCATCAGAGCCTCTAGTTTTGACTGCATTTGGCTCATAGAATTTTTAATTTCTGCCAAATTCACTCTCATTTCTGCCTTTAGAGATTCTATATTCTCATTAACATTTTCGTTAATACTTTTTTCAAGTCTACACGTCATCTTGACCATTGTTACTCTGAACTCCATTTCTGATAATTTGGTTATATCCATATCAATTAGTTCTGTGGCACAGGCCACAGACTCATTGTCTTTTCTTTGCTGGGGGGGTGGATTTCTCATTTTCGTCATTCTGATGAGGAGAGGTTGCGGGGTTGTCCAGAGCCCAAATTATTGACCAGGACCCAGGCAGTGTGCACTTGTTTTATGGGGAAGTTATGGATGTGGGCTTCTTGATTTTTCAGCCTGCCTTCTGGGGGAGGGGCCTGCCGCGCCAATACTCAGGCAACCCTGTTTGGGTAGAGTCTTCGTGTCCCTTGCGAGGGGGGATGGGGATCGCGCACTGAGCAGGTATTTCCAGGCTTTTGTTCTCTGGTGGCTTTCCCTGGCGGTTTGCTGTGCCTCTTCTGAGAGTCAGAGCAGCAGTGGCCAAATCTCAGCCTCTGTCTCAGAACAGAGGGATCGCAGATGGTTCTCCACTGGTGTTCTGGCCACTTTAACTCTGTTTCTGTTGGTGCTGCTCAACCCTGCAGCGTCCTGGGATGTGCGCCCCACACCCGGTGTCCCAGCCGCCACTTCCAGGGCCAGCGTGTCTCTGTCCTTTGTGTTTCTAACACCACCAGCCACCAGCCGCCCCCGCGCGCTCTGGAGCTCCGTTTCAGTGTGGTTTGCACGCACTCCAGAGCTCCGGTTTTCAGTCTGGTCACGTGTGTTCCCTGGCTTACGGTCTCTGTCTGCTCTCTCGTGGGTGCCGGTCCGCGAGTCCACCCGCTCCCCAGTGCAGGTGGCTACCACTTCCCAGCGCCTGAACACGGCGGCTCCCTCCCCCTTCCATTTATCTTCCGATATCTGTGCGCAGCTTCACGGCTCCCCGCTTCGTATCTCAGTACTCAGTGCTGGAGATGTTCATTTGTAGAGATCCAGATGTATCTTTCTGCGTCTCAGGCTGATTCTGTGGATGTTCAGGATGATCTGGTACCTATCCAGCTCGACTCAGGGGACCGGCTGAAAAAGGGGACCCCTACTCTTCTGCCATCTTAACTCCTCCCCCAGGACTGACAACAATATTGTTAATTGATAGTGGTCAATCTTGAACAAAAGAGCAGGTTAATAAATCACCTTGTCAGTAACTCTTCAATCCGAAATTGAACTATATATTCATTCACTTTATCCAGATTATGACTCTTTCTAATCAATAAAATGTTTCATAAAGGGGAAGCTGGGTGGCTCAGTCAGTTAAGCATCTGACTCTTGATCTCAGCTCAGGTCTTGATCTCAGGGTCATGAGTCCAACCCCCATATTGGGCTCTATTCACGCTGGGTGTGGAGCCTGTTACTCACTGAGTGATGTTGGGTAAGTTGTTTCATTTCCTCATCTGTCTTCATATGGTGATGTGAGACGATAAAAATCAAGCATTTAATAAGTATTTTAAAAGGAAACTAGAAATCTAATCATACCCAAAATATTATGCATTTTGAGTTGTAACTGAATATTTTGGAGGATCCAGTGGATTCACAGTATAACATTATATTCCTCAATAGATGTGTCTCTCTTTAAAAGTCTGTCTGCTAGAATGCTTTGGGCAGCATTCTTTCTATCTCTTCCCTCCTTCCTGAGACCAAACCCTTCCTAGATCTCCCCTGTGGCTTCTCTTTACCCTCTGTCTACACCCTTTACCCTCTATCTACTCAGTTCTGCCTTGTAGTGCTGAAGCATCCAGAGACCATTGGGAATGAACTGGTGTAGCTGTGTTGAAATAAAACTTCTTTTACGAACACAGGAGGAGGGCTGAATTTTGCCCTCAGGTTACTGTTTCCCAATCCCTGCTCCATTCCATTATGATTTTTAATAAACCCCTTCCACAACAAAGTGCAGTCTTGCCTGTGGAAGACCCCCACATCAGCTTTCAAGAAGATAACTTTTGCCATATCAGTATCCCTATTGTTATTATTTTTATCAAACCCACGGCCATCTGACTCTTACACCAATGCCCTGGCAAGCTGAGCCTTGTAATAGGAAGTCTCAGTGAACTGTCTTCATCGTCCATATCTTAGGATTCAGGAATATTAGAGATGGAGGGGTCCTTGAAATAAAAAATTTCCCCCCACAGATTTGAAAAATGAAATTGGAGAGACTTTATACTTCTGCCAACAGGAAATGACTGAGCTGAAATTAAAAGTCAGGTTTCCTAACTCTTAAATATTTACTGTCTGTAATCCATGTTTGTAAGTACAGCTAATATTTTTGAGTGTTTACCCATGCCAAGAACTTAGCCTACGTGATTTCATTTTATCCTCAACCCAACAAAGTTGTTGCTACCCTCCAGTTAACTCAGTGGGGAAACTGTCTCATAAAAGCCAAGTGACCCGTCCAAGGCCGGGCAGGTGGTAGAGGGAGACTGCAGGCCAGGGAGTCTGATATCAAAGTTCAGGTGTCTGAGGACTGTGTCATTTCGCATTTGCTGTACTGCTTCTCCCCTATCCTAGAGTATGTCAGACCCCATTGACCAGACCTTTATGTCCCATTCCAGCCATTCTTTTCTTGCCTTTGTCCCAGAGCACTTTTGGAAGCTTCTTACTGCCTAGGGGCTGCCCTAGGAGTGTTCCAGGCTCAGTCCTCACTTACCTGGAGCCTCCAGCCTCAAGAGCTTTTTTCTCACCTTATAGCCGACCCCACTGAGGTTACAGATGGCCCACCCTGGACTAATTTCTCTGAAACAGGTGGAGTTTGTCTTGGACCTGCCCAAGACTATCACAGGGAAAGTCCAGCGGACGAAGCTTCGAGACAAGAAGTGGAAGACATCTAGGCAAGCTGGGGCCCAGTGAGACCTGCATGGGCATCCTTTTGGGTGCTGCACTTCTACTTACTTCCATTTCCCTTTGGGCCCTCTGCCTTCCTCTGGGGATATGAGATTTCTTATGACAAGAGAACTGATTTCTGTTTTTCTGGGGATATGAGATTTCTTATGACAAGAGAACTGATTTCTGTTTTTCCCATTATTAGCACAAAATCTTGCCATATTAGATGTTGAAAGAAGAAAGGAGGGAATGAAAGAGAGGAAAGGAGAGGGGAAGAGAGAAAAAAGAAAAATTAGAGAAAGAATGAAACAGCAAAAGAAAGCCATTAGGAAAGAAAAGGAGGGAGGGCAGGAAGGCGGGATGGAGGGATGGAGGAAAGAAAATTGGAGAAAGGGAGAGAAAGAGAAGAAGGAAGGGAGGGAGGAAATAAAAAAGCTCAATAAAAACAATAAGACTGATAAAGAAAAATGATGGAAAACGGGAGAAGGGAGAGCAACTAATGATTACTCCCACAGATAGATAAACAGACAGTGGCAGAGTCCAGCAGAATCCTTGATCAGATCTTGGGAAAGAAATGAAAGGTCAAGGCACTCCATCTCACCCTTGGGCAGGTCTCCATACAGACAGGCATGCACATGTGGTTAGGACATTAGAGGCCTCCCCTAGTCACTCCAAACCTCAGGACAGTCATGACCAGAGGAGGGGAATCTCCATTTATTGAGCACTTGCCATGTGCCAGACACTGTCCTAGCCATTTTATAAATACTATCATGTTTCCCCTCTGTGTGGCATCTACAAACCTCAGAACACAGCTGTGAAAACAGTATAGGCACCTCAAAGAAAGTGTCCCTCCCCATGGCAATCATGAGCTCTAGGGGAATCCCCAGACTAACCAATTTGTGTGTGTGTTGATGGCATAAGGTGTCCTAGGCTTGCTGACATTGTTTCTAGATAGAAGGAGGAACTTAGCCTGGTAAGGTACACTCAGTATTATTTCAACAACAGGTTCAAGTTCTGAAGTGATAAAAGGAGGATTATTATAACACATGCATAAATGGTTTGGACTTCATCTGGAGAGTAATGAACTCAGGCAACATTGTATTTCTAAATAATTACCTTGGTAGCTGAAAGGTGAATACATTAGAGGTGAATTTGAGAAATTCTTTTTCCTTTTGATATTTATTTATTTATGTAATCTTTATACCCAACATGGGGCTTGATCTCATTCCCCCAAGATCAAGAGTCATATATTCTGCTGACTGAGCCAGCCAGGTACCCCAAATTTGAGAAATTCCTAGAAGAAGAAATTCTATTTCTTGGAACTTGGTGACTTAGTGACTAAATAAGGCAGGTGGGGTTAAGGGAAAAGAGGCACTTAAGGATGACCTGTAGGTTTTTGATTAGTTACACTGGGTAGGTGATTATGACACTTTCTGAGAGAAACAGGTTTGAGGTGGGAATATTTAATTTGATAGTGGTCATGTTACTACAGTTCATAACAAGGCTGGTGTAAATTTAATAATCAGTTGGGTATTTAAGTTTGAACTCAGGGAGAGGTCATGATTTTAAGTGTGGTTTAAGAAATTATCCAGAGAAAGAGAATGAGATAGAAAGTTCATAGGGAATGAGAGGAACTATTTGCTGAAGATAGGTCCTTGGAGGGCAAGGATATCTAAAGAGAAGAAAAAGAAAGAGGATCCTGTGGACAATATTGAGAGAGAAGACTCAGAAAAGGCAAGGTGTGATAACAGAAAGAAGAGTCAGAACTGGAGAGGATGCATTCATCTGCAGCAAGAACATCAGAAAACTGATTTCCAGAAAAAACAAACAAAACAAAACAAAACAACAGTTTCAATGAGTAATTAAGGGGAGAAAAATTAACTATGGGTTATGACAGATAGAAAAACTGCTAACAGCTAATGTAGTCTACTCTGTCCAATAAACATTAATTGGAAGGTGAAGGAACAGAAGAAAAGATACATAATCAAGGAAGAAACTTTTGGGGGAGGGAGGGACTTGAACAAGTGTGGTGAACATCACTTTTCTCCTGTTGTTACAGCCTGAATTGTGTCCCCCAAATTTCATATGTTGAAACCCTAACCCCCACTACCTCAGAATGTGTCTGTATTAGGAGATAAGGTGTTTAAAGAGGCAGTTAAGTTAAAATGAAGTTGTTAGAGTGGGCCTTGTGCAACTTGACCGGCATCCTTAAAAGAAGAGCAGATTAGGACCCACAGAAAAACACCAAGGGTGCATTGCACAGATGGATGACTATGAGAAGAGGTAGCAAGAGGGTGATTATTGGCAAGCCAAGAGGAAACCAGCCCTGCCAGCACCATGATCTTGGACTTCCAGCCTCCAGAATTGTGAGAAAATAAGTGTCTGTTGTTTAAACCACCCAGTGTGTAGTGTTTTGTTACAGCAGCCTAGCGGACTTCTACATCCACTCAGTGGCCTTCCCCACAATCACCTCTACACCACCTTGTTCCTTGCTAAAGGAACCCCAATTTTGTCCAGAACCAGGGTAAGCTCACCCTTCCCATTTCTCTTCCATTAAGTCAATTATAAAGTCTCAGTTTGTGACTTCCATGTCCTCTGCTCCTGTGTGATAGAGTAGACTTGTATTCAAGCAAATATTTGCTCTCTACTCACCCCTGCCCCCGTACACACCCTACTGCAGGGAGGAATTTGGTCCTCTGCTCCTTGCTGTTGAGCTTGGTCTGGATGTTGGAGCTAGGATGTTAACAGAGATGATGCAAACAGAAGTTTTAAATGTACTTACAGGGTTTGATTTGATTTTGGGTGCCTCTGCTGTCCACTATGAAAAGAGCCACTAGTCTGAGATTTGTGAGAGAGAAATGTGTGTTAAATGAATGTGTGCCACTGTTTGTTACGCAATATTATCATAGCAATGAACCACTGATCAAACCTTAATTTCCCTTTTTTAACAAAAAGAGAACAAGACTGGTCTCAAGTATTTGGCAGGGAACTCTATCGGAAACGGGGTTTAATAACAGGCAACGATTTTTGCTTTCACTGTATTCATTTTTAGTTTCTTCCCTGTGGCAAGTAAAATAATTGCTTAATTAGGGACACCTGGGTAGCTTGGTCACTTAAGCGTCTGCTTTCTGCTCAGGTCGTGATCCCAGGATCTTGAAATCAAGTCCCACATCAGGCTCCTTGCTCAGTGGGGAGCCTGCTTCTCCCTGGCCTGCTCCTCCCTCTGCTTGCTCAGCCTCTCTCTCTCTGTGACAAATAAATAAATAAAAATGTTTAAAAAATAATAATTGCTTAGTTATAGTAATGGTACATTTGGACTGCTATGGGTTTTTTTTGTTGTTTTTTTATTTTTTAAGGACATTGATATAAAGGAGAATATTGAATAAATAAGAATAGAGGTAATCGTGCATGGTTATAGCAAAAAGGAGGGAAGAAAGAAAGGGGGGAGGGAGGAAAAGAAGGAAAGAAAAAAGGAAAGAAGGAAAGAAAGAGAAGACATGAAGGTTTGGTATGGCTAAGTCTGAGAAACAGTAAGAATGGGGCAAGATTACAAGAGAATAAGGAAGGAATGGGACCAGAATGAAAACCTGAAAGAAAAGGCAAGTAGTGTCATCTTCACCTAAAAGGAAGTAGCCAGCCAAGGATCTGTGGTGAAAGGAGCCAAATTTTAATTTTAATTTTTTATTTCTTTTTAAGGTATATTCTTTTTTAAGTTTTTATTTAAATTCCAGTTAGTTAATTGGACACCTGGGTGGTTCAGTTGGTTAAGCGTCCCATCCTTGATTTCAGCTCATGTCATGATCTCGGGGTTGTGGAAATCAAGCCCAGCAAAGGTCTCCGGGCTCAGCGGGGAGTCTGCTTGGGAATCTCTCTTTCTCCTGAACCTCCCCCCCAAAAAAAAATTTAAGATAAAATAAAATAAATCCCAGTTAGTTAACATACACTGTGATAGTAGTTGCAGGTATAGAATTCAGTAATTCAACACTTACATATAACACCTGGTACTCATCACAAGTGCACTCCTTATTTCCCATCACCTATTTCACACACACACACACACACACACACACACACACACACACACACACACACCACCTTTGCCCCCAAGAGACAGGTTCTTAACTGTAGTGTATAAACTGATGGTTACCAGAAGGGGGCCAACTTTGAGAGTCGAAGGCACCAGCGTGAGTTCTAGTTCCTTTGCTGCAGGGACCCGCCCCCTGGGAACCTGTCGTGCTCCAGCATCACTACAGGGGTACAGTAGAGATCCGCAGTGATGACACCCCATGGAGGTCCCTCGCAGGGTTCCCACAAAGCACTAGGAAGAGATTCATGTTTGAGAGGCACAGTGTGAGGGGCAGACGGAGGGCCAAGAGAATCAGCTGTAATCAAAGGTGCACAGCAGATTGGTTGTGAGAACTCCGATCAGAAGTAACCTCTTAATTTTAGTTACCTTTACCTAAACCTTCAGTCTGCCAAGAGAGCCAGTCTGCCACCAACAGGAGGAATAGAGGGGAAGAGTGAGCAGGAAGGGAGCATGTGCTCAGAAGAGCAGAGGTATTTACAGAAACTAAGATCCAGCTTTTTGATGCAGTCTTTTTTTATTTATTTATTTTTTGGCCATTCTTTTCTATCTGCTCCATCATTCCATCTCCCACATCCCTCCATGATCTGGATACTCTGAAAAGAAGTGGATCCTGGAGCACCTGGTGGTTCTGTTGTTTAGGTGTCTGCCTTTGGCTCAGGTCATGATCTCAGGGTCCTGGGATCAAGTCCTGCATCCGGCTCCTTGCTCAGTGGGGAGCCTGCTTCTCACTCTCTTTTTGCCCCCCCCCCCAGCTTGTGCTCATGCTCTCTCTTTCTCAAATAAATCTTAAAGAAAAAAAAAGGAATAAGACAAAGTTACATCAAACTGGGTGCTTAAAACATCCAACCTTGTTAGCTGGGGAAGCCCGGTGGAGACAGCTAGGCTGGGGTCCCCATTGAGAGGCCTGGGTGGAGTGTCCTCCCCTCAGCTGAGACTTTCAACTGACCATCTACATAAGGCCCATATTTATAGGGCAGATGACAGGTTCTGAGGTTAAACATTTGTTTGCCTAGATGCAGTTTGGAGTGAGCTGAATTCCTATGTTATCATGTCTTTAAGTATTCAAGGAGCCTGGGCTAGGTGTGTTTGCCTCCCTTCCCCTCCGGATTCCATTCTGGGGGGCCAGCCCAGCCTGGAGCCAGAAGAGATGCAAGGCAAAATGTATAGCTCTTCATGTCCAGACCAGAAGGGCCAATTCTGACCTGGAAGCCAGCTAATTACTAACCAGCCTCCCAAGGTCACTTATACCGCATGAATCTCACAATCAACATTCTTTAGCCCACCTGTGTGCATGCAGGTCCAGGTAGTCAGGACAAATCACAGAAACCTCCATCCATACAATACAACAGAAAATGAGGCTGATATTGTCTCTGCCATATTTTGATGTTACTATCTCCGTACAGGGTTTCCAGGACTACTGAGTCTGGGGAAGAGAATATAGAGAACTCATAACTGTTCTTAAATGCCCTAGACCAGATGTGACTTGTGTCTGCCTGTTGTTCATTGTCCAGTCCTGGAATTCAGTGGCCTCATTCTGACTACAAGAGAGGCTTCAAAATGAAAAGAGAAGTGTGAATGTAATCTTCAGATAATTCCACTCTCTCTACCACAGACCCATTGTTACAGATGAGCAAACCAAGGCACAAGGGGATAAGAAACCTGCTCAATGTCACAGAGCTGATAACTGGTGAAAGCTAGACTGAACCAGGCTGCCTGGCCCAGAGCCAGTCTTTGCCCACAACACCAGTGTTAGAGTTCCCACGTGGGAGATCCGTTGAGATCCAGAGTGTGTCTTGTAGACTTTTCCTCCTGTCTTTATTTTCTTCCCAAAAGTGTCTGCCTCTTCAGCGTGAGTATCAGGGTCTTTTATACTTTGATACTTTGCACCACCAAGATGGCTCTAGTAGAAGACTAACAATACAAGCCACTTTGTGCAGCAGTCCAGGCTTATTTAATGCAGCATCAACATCAACCCAGCATCTACATGTCTGAGCCAAGCGCCATGCAGACTGTACCTGGTGCTATTCTTTCAGGAATCCCAAGGAACAAGTCTTATTAACAACCACACTCCTCTGTTTTGTTAGAAGAGGCCAATGGCTTGTCCATCAACCATTTTGTAAGTGGTTGAGCCAGGATTTAAGCCCAAGACCTTGGGATTTCAAAGACCCTGCATTTTGTTAGTATACCAAGCTATTTCTCTCCGAATCCCAAATTAATAAAAACAGCCAATATTGATTAGGCCAAGCACTGTGCTATTGCTTATCATGAATTATTCCATCCAATCCTAACAACGCAGTAACGACAACATAAGAGACAGGTGTCACTATTATCATTCCCGTTTAACATATAAGGAAACGAGGGTAGAGAAGGGAGATCAGTGAAAGTCAAAGAGATGGTAGGTGGCAGACTGGAGACTTAAATCTTTCTGGTTCCAGAGCACAGGCGTTTAACTACTAGACTACACTGCCACTTGGCTGTCATTTAAATGTGAACACTGGAGGTATGGGGCTGGGAAAGAGAACAGGTTAACCCCAGAGTTAGTCAGAATTCTCCATTTGAGTTTGTTCCTTCACACCACAAGCTGTCCCACAAGAACTGGAATGGCGTCATATAGTTTATTTTTCCAACCCATTGTCTCTCCATGGAGGGCTGGGATTGTTTTCTGTCCTGTTCTCTCTGAGCATCTCCTCCCACTTCAGAATTGACCAATTCCTGCCAAGTGCTCCACCCCAGAGATGGGAAGTCCTTTGTGTGGGCACACTCCTAGGAAGTTTTCTGATCAGAGAGAATATGTGAAGTCCCCATTTCTATACCAGACCAAGACAAAGCCTAGCTGTTTTCTAGACACTGGCAGGTAAATGACGGCTTCTTTGTGAGGTGTGTGTGTGTGTGTGTGTGTGTGTGTTTGTGTCCTCACAGGACAATAAAATATTTACAGAGCCCTGAACTTAAAATCCAAAGGGCCAATTTCAAGTTCTGACAATGTCACTAATCGGTTGGTTGACTTTGGGCAAGGCTCTTAACATCTGTGACACTTTGTTTCCTTAATGCAAAATAAGAATGGTGATACTGAATGAGAAGGATAAATGAGAATATATGTGTGATGTGCCTCCCACAGTGGCTGGCATATAGAGGGTGATCTGTTTAATGTTAGGCAGCTCTGAGTGTGGTGGACCATGCAGGAGGGTACAGAGGAGAGTAGGAAGACCCAGAAAGTGAACACGTGAAAGAAAATTCCATGATGCAGAAGTTGGTTCATATTATATAAAGTGAATGCCTTTCATTTTTTTTTTTAACAACTGTGGTTGGTTTTTTGTTGTTGTTGTTGTTGCTGTTGTTTTTGTTTTTGTTTTTGTTTTTATCTAATTGGGGGATTTGGCTTCAGAACTTGCTGGGAGTTAGAGATCATTTCAATATTTATTGAGCCCTTATTGTATATTAGGCACAATAGCTGGCAATGTAATCAATACAGGTTATCTCACTAATCCTATGGGAAGTCAGGTATTACTAGTGTGTCTTCAGGTTCAGAGACATAAACAGTGGCCGAGATTACTCAGCCTCTAAGCAGCAAAACCAAACTTGGCTATGTAACTCCAGGATCCCTTATACACTAAGTATGTTGCCTTATAAAATAATTAGCTTTTTCAGTCCAAAGACTTGTGAAATTAGAGCTCTGTTGCAGGAACTATTCAAGACACTGTGTACCTGGGCAAGTAATGCTGAGCCTGACCACCTCTCAAAGCCACAATGCCAATCTGACCTCAAAATGCACTTTAAAGCACTTTAGGGGCGCCTGAGTGGCTCAGTCAGGGTTGGGCATCCGACTCTTGATTCCAGCTCAGGTCATGATCTCAGGGTCCTGGGATGAAGCGTACGCAGCGGGGAGTCTGCTTGAGGATTTCTTTCCTGCCCCCCTCCCCCCACTCACATTCTCTCTCTTTCTCAAATAAATAATCTTTTAAAAAATAAGTCAATTCAAAAGATTGTTCTTTAATTTATTCTTGTTCCTTCTTTGTACACCCTAATTCCAAAGATTAAGCTGGCGAGAGTTTCCCCAGAGGGTGCAGTAACTAATAGTAGCTCCCATTTCTGGAGTACTCATCCCTACTGAGTCTGTGCCTAAATGCTTTGTGAGGGATGTCATTCATCCATCACCACCACTTTAGGAAATAGGGGCTGCCAGCATTTCCATATTTTAGACAGAGGTTAAGAAAATTGCCCATTTACATAGGTGGTGAGGGAAGGGGCTGGAATTGGAAGCTATAATGTATGACTCCTAAGGGCACACTCTCGGCTACCACGGTCCTCAGCTGGGCACTGTGTTTGGTCCTCTCATGTGGGGAA
Source organism: Ursus maritimus (assembly GCF_017311325.1). Classification (NCBI taxonomy): domain Eukaryota; kingdom Metazoa; phylum Chordata; class Mammalia; order Carnivora; family Ursidae; genus Ursus; species Ursus maritimus. Next base: position 23,704,826 of record NW_024424452.1, on the reverse strand, counting down.
GATGAAGTTAGAATTGCAAACACATTTATAAGGTGATACCAAATTCATTTTTACTTGGTTAAAAGAAGTGTTAGTTTGCTAGGGCTGCCATAACGAAGTAGCACAGACTGCGGGGATGGGGAGCTCAAACAACAGCAATTTATTTTCTCATAGTTCTGGAGGCTAGAAGCCTGAGATCAAGCTATCTGCAGGGTTGATTTCTTCTGAGGCTTCACTCCTTGGCTTGTGGATAGCTATTTTCATATTCACATGTCATTTTCCCCTATGTGTGTCTGTGTCCTAACTTCTTCTCATAAGGACACAGGTCATATTGGATTAGGGTCCATCTAATGACCTCATTTTAACTTAATCACCTCTGCAAAGATTCTGTCTCCAAATACAGTCACATTGTGAAGTACGGGGGGTTAGGACTTCCAAAGATGAATTTTGAGGGGATGCAAATTAGCCCATAATAAAGGATTAATTAATTTCCTCATTATTTCTCTCCCTTTGGTTTTTGTCTTTAGCCACTTATTCAGGGGCTGTTTGCACTGACTTTGGGTCTTTTAAAGAAGATCCTGAGTAAATGGCAAGTGAATCTGGTATTCCTGCTCTGAATCAGTTCATGCTCGTGGAGGGAGGGAGGTATTGGACAAAAAAACAGGGAAGGCAGACTTCTAGAACCAGCTCTGCAACTAAACTTGCCTTGCAACCCAAATCCCCTTTTGGGATGTTGGCCTAAATAAATATGTTAAGCTCAAATATCAGAGGCTTGACAGGTACAGTAAATGGAGAAAAAAGTAGGTGTAACAAAATAAGGAGTGGTGGAAACCATGTGAAATTGGAGAACATTCCTTTTCAATGAAGCATATAAAAATTCTCAGCTCCAGGGATTTGTACCAGTTTGAAAGGCCCAGTATTGCCAAACTTTCTATGTTTGCAAGAAAGACCCTCAAAACTTTTAAATGAAATCGCCCAAGGTTTAAATGTTGACAATTTAATTTTTTCCTCCAAAGACCGAGAGCCAACAGGAATATGTCTGAGGGCCAGATCTGGGCCAGCTGAGGTCTTAGTGTCTCTTTCTTGCCCAAAAGTGCTCTGATGAAACACGAGATGATACCGTTGATCAAGAGGCACTAAAAAGAAAGGGGACATACTTTAAGTCATGTGGCCCAAGGATCCGTGCTGACAAGCAAACTCTAAGGAACGAACTTTTCATGTATCTATCCTCTTTTCTGCAGCCATTAACTGAATTGCATAAGTAGCAGTCCCTCCCCCAGCTAGGAATGTGAAGTAGGCTTCTGGGGGCAGCATCAAAATTGGGGTTAGGTTATTATTGGTCTAAACTGGCTGAAAATAAACTGAGCCAGGTTTTATTGATCTGTTCTGTGGTCTGTTGTCAAATGGTATTATGTGATTGCTGAAACCAAGGGGGAGGAGGCTTTATTGGTTTTGGTGGCGAAGTGCTTGTATCTCAAAGTGGTTTGTGAAGTGGTTTTCTTCGGTCAACATTCTCATGGAAAGATCGTTCTAGCTTAAGGCAGTTTTCACAATCAGACTTCAATAATAATAAATGAAGTTTCTGCTTGTCACGTGAAAGGAGTCTTTGTTGGGATCTGGAGTGGAAAATGAGTTTCATCTCATGGGTCAGCTCTGATGGGTTGGAAATAGCTGCCTGAATGTTGTCCTGGGAAAGACCCCCTCAGCCAGATCTCAGTCCACTAGGGAGGGTGTTGTGATATTAGTCTGGTCTTCCCTGAGTGTGGTGATGTGTATTTGTCAGTATCTTGATAGTCTCAAGTGACAGAAACCCTGTTTCAGGCGGGAAAAATTGTTGGCTCACAGAATCCAGGACAGGATATTAACAAGAGAGGGGGTAGAGATGTGGATGGGCCTTGTGCCTTCCAAATTCTGGTAAGCTAAAACAAAGCTATTACTCTAACAAAGCCATTGCCCTCCTTTGTGGAGGAAATTACTGTTCCGTGACCAGTCTATTAGCCATCTCTTCCCAAGGCAGGTGGTGACCTGAGAATTCTGTGCCGCCTTCCTGAGGACTGTCCACCATGCAGTGGCTGATGAAGTTCCGTGTCCTCTGGGGCATCCGCAAACCCTACCGTGGCTTTCACCCTGCCCCTGGGTACCTTCGCTGCCAGTCTCTTTCAGGAGTTGGAGCCCTGAGATGGAATGACTACGACGTACCTGAGGAATTTAACTTTGCAAGTGATGTCTTAGACTACTGGACTCAAATGGAGAAGGTAAGGAGCCACCCATGATGGGAGGTGAGGACAGGAATGGCCTCACTGACCTCATCATGCTCCTAGTAGGCTGAGGGGCACAGAACCAGGAATGGCTTCTGTCTTAGCTTACCATTGTTGTGGGAAAAGCTCATGTTTGGGGATTCAGTTCTCAGCCTGGTTACTTTCTCACTTCTCTGAGCCTCAGTGGTTTTATCTGTGAAACGGGGATAATCTCATTTAAGAAACATCACACAATTGTGATCAAGTGCAAAGTTTCTAATCACAAGGTCAGCAAGTTGATGTTAGTCTGAATTCTTACCTTCACCTAATGAGACTATGAACCTAACTGGCATTTGTCTCATCAAATGTAGGCTTAACTTCAGGCTACACTCATAGGGAAAGGACAGATCACCTGATTGTACACATGAGCACCTGACATCTATAGCTAAGTCATGTCATCTGTCGTTCTGTGAGGATGGCAAGTGCAGCTGGATTCCTCCCTATCAACTGCCCACTTGAGCACGGCTTTAGGGTCTGTCCAGAGAAATAAAGTCTAGAGGTTACACGTCTCTGCAGGAAAACCCAAGTGATCGGGTTGTCTTTCCCCAAGAGACAGACCAGAGAGTTAATATAAGATGGAGTAGAAAGTTACTATGTTAATTAATTGAATTTAAATAAAACAAAATAAAATTTTTTTAAGAAGAAAAGGTAAGAGAAATGTTTAACCTATACTTGTAATATTTGGCTGGAGGTCATAAATTGTAAAATGGTTTATTTTTACAAAATAAAAAGGAAGTTTGTATAATTTTAAATTTCCCATGAACCTGCACTTATATGTTAGTATTCAACTAACATGTGGGCTTCCTCCCCACCTCCTTCTTTTTCCTTTCTCTGAATTTACATAGTAACACCAAGGAAAACAGAGGGCTCAATTAGCGAGAGCATTTTTTATATGCCATGTCAAACACTTTGCATTTAATACTATGATTAGATGGATAGTCTCATCATTCCCATTTTCCAGACAGGAAAACTGAGGTTCCAAGGGTTTAAATAACCCTCAGAAACCACCACATACCCAGTAAATGAAGGAACAGGATTTGGGTCCAGGTTGTTTGAGTCTATAATACATTATTTAACCTGGTCTCACAATCTGATGATGCCAACATCTCTGCCTTCAGACTCTAAAATGACTTTCGTCACTGCCCTGACCAGTAATCTAGTTAAGAACTTTTGAACCGTGAGACAGGCTGGAGAGGGAGGAGGTGGAGAGGAAGAAGTGATGCCACCACTTTTCCCCTGATTTATCTTTATGTAGTCTTTACAGTCAGTTAACACATCAACCCATGGAGATAACCACCAAGTAAATATGACCACAGGGATCCCACATCTTTGTTGGGTTTTATAATTTCATTACCAATCCTTGCCAATTTCTTCATGTCTCCAAATTCTTCCCACCTCCCAGCATCCTCATCCACTTAATATTTATTTATTCTCACAACACTTCTCATCTGTCTGTTTTCACTTTTCCAATTGCCTTGATCATGATCAGTGTCTCTCTAGTGATGCATGGCACCTGTCACCTAGCTCTAGCTGTCCCTCGATTAACATTGGTGGAATAAAAATTTTGAAACCTGCCTTACAAGCCCCATAGGTCTTGACATTGTTCCTATGAAAGACCCTTCAGAGGGTCCACTGCAGTCCCCTCTGACTTCCTGGACCTCCCTTACAACTTAACAGATATCACCCAAGAACTGATCCATGGCCCAAATGACAACACAACCAAAACCATAATAAAGAAATAGAATTTATTTTAACTCTCATTTCAACATATTTTACTTATAAAATATGTTAGAAATCCAACTTTTTTTTTTTCAAAATCTTCTGAGTGTGTGCATGTGTGTGTTGGCAAACAATATGTTATAAGACAAAAGATAGTGCCTGGTAAGCCAGACAATATATGAACAGGCATGGAATACAGACCACCAATTTATAACACCTGACTATTCTTGGAAATTAAATCCTTTGATACTCTAGGCTCCTCAGATAGTACATACAACTTTAATTGATTCCTGGGGAAGCCTCCCAAATCTGTTCACAAGAGGTCACATTCTGTACAAATTCCTTCCTTCCTTCCTTCCTTCCTTCCTTCCTTCCTTCCTTCCTTCCTTCCTNNGTGGTAGGAAAGTAAAAAAAATGTACAACTCTTCATTTTTTCTCTTTAGACAGTGATTCCCCACTTCATGTCTTAGGAGAGGTGAGTACAATGTTAGTGGAGTTACATTTTGTTTGTTTTGGCAAAAATCATAACAGAAACAAATTCTTCCTACCACCCTGGATGCACCTTAATATTAAAGATTGCTTAATAAAAAGAGTCAAATAGTTGTTAACCACAAAGCTGAAAATCATCCCTAAACAGATAAATAATTGCCCCATATTGCCTGGCTCTTTGTCCCATAATATTTGCCCCAAAAATTTAATTTATGAACTGTCAAACATTCCAAGCACCTGATTATTCAATGGTCTGGTCTGCCTAGATTTCTCTGGGTCAGTGACCCTATGTTTTGTCGCTCCTAAATTTAATTCTCCAATTTTTAAAGATTTTTTTTTCATTAGAAAGAGAGAGAGTGAGCGCACCAGTGGGGTGGTAGGAGGGGCAGAGGGAGAGGGAGAAACAGACTCCCCACTGAGCAGGACTCAGGACTCAATCCCAGGACCCAGAGATCATGACCTGGATTGAAGGTAGACCCTTAACCGACTGAGCCACCCAGGTGCCTGGCACCCATAATTCTGTAATTTTACATAAAAAATTAGCAACAGTCCTAGAGCCTGTACAGTTTAAGAGGGTCCTCATGTTATTTTGAAACTATTAGACTTTTATCCCAGCATCCCATAAAGGAATCCTCCATGGTATTCACAGAAAGTCTGTGTCTTTTGTAATTCTGATACATGTGTAGGGTCAGCATCACTAGAATGTAAGTTCAATGAGCGAGTGGAATTTTTACTGTTTTTTAACTGTTGTATGCCCAGTGTGTAGAACATATCTGGCACATTTAACTATTTGTTGAATGAATTTGAATGCATCAGTTCCCTGAACAGCAGCACAAGATAAGCAATGTTGGTGTCTGGCCATAACTTGGTTGTGTTTTAGCAATGGGCTGTTAACTTTCTCATGGATGTGTTGTAAGTATGTACGTGGAAGAGGAAATGCTTTGGCCCAGAGAAAGCAACAGAGTACAGGAAGCAGAATTGGGCTTTGGGGTTTCTTTTGTAAAGGCACATCTCATAATACTAAACATTCATTCCTATATTACAACAACTAATCAGTAGAGCTGAATGGTTGCTCCCCTTCTGATTACCCCCCCTTTCTTTATCCCTTTCTTCCCCTACCGATCTTCCTAGTTCTTATGTTCCATAGATGAGAGAAATCATATGATAGTTGTCTTTCTTTGCTTGACTTATTTCACTTAGCATTATCTCCTCCAGTGCCGTCCATGTTGCAGCAAATGTTGAGAACTCGTTCTTTCTGATAGCGGAGTAATATTCCATTGTATATATGGACCACATCTTCTTAATCCAGTCATCTGTTGAAGGACATCTCGGCTCCTTCCACGATTTAGCTATTGTGGACAATGCTGCTATGAACATTGGGGTGCATATGGCCCTTCTCTTCACTACATCAGTATCTTTGGGGTAAATACCCAGTAGTGCAATTGCTGGATCATAGGGTAGCTCAATTTTTAACTTTTTAAGGGATCTCCACACTGTTTTCCAAAGTGGCTGTACCGACTTGCATTCCCACCAACAATGTAGGAGGGATCCCCTTTCTCCACATCCTCTCCAACATTTGTTGTTTCCTGCTTTGTCCATTTTTGCCATTCTAACTGGCATAAGGTGGTATCTCAAGGTGGTTTTGATTTGAATTTCCCTGATGGCTAATGATTTTGAACATTTTTTCATGTGTCTGCTAGCCATTTTTATGTCTTCATTAGAAAAGTGTCTGTTCACATCTTCTGCCCATTTTTTGATTTGTTTATTTGTTTCTTGTGTATTGAGTTTGAGAAGTTCTTTGTAGATCTTGAATACCAGTCTTTTATCTGTAGTGTCATTTGCAAGTATCTTCTCCCATTCCGTGGGCTGCCTCTTAGTTTTTCTGACTGTTTCCTTGGCTGTGCAGAAACTTTTAATCTTGATGAAGTCCCATAAATTCATTTTATCTTTTGTTTCTCTTGCCTTTGGGGATGTGTCATGAAAAAGGTTGCTTTGGCCGATGTCGTAGAGGTTGCTGCCTATGTTCTCCTCTAGAATTTTGATGGATTCCTGTCTCACATCGAGGTCTTTCATCCATTTGGAGTTTATTTTTGTGTATGGTGTGAGAGAGTGGTCAAGTTTCATTCTTTTGCATGTAGCTGTCCAATTTTCCCAGCACCATTTATTGAAGAGACTGTCTTTTTCCCACCGGATGTTTTTTCCTGCTTTATCAAAGATTAGTTGCCCAAAGAGCCGAGGGTCCATTTCTGGGCTCTCTATTCTGTTCCATTGGTCTATGTGTCTGTTTTTGTGCCAGTACCATGCTGTCTTTGTGATCACAGCTTTGTAGTACAGCTCGAAATCCGGCATTGTGATGCCCCCAGCTTTGTTTTTCCTTTTCAACAGTTCCTTGGAGATTCGGGGCCTTTTCTGTTTCCATACAAATTTAAGGACTATTTGTTCCAGTTCTTTGAAAAATGTCATCGGTATTTTGATCGGGATAGCATTGAAAGTGTAGATTGCTCTGGGTAGCATGGACATTTTAACTATGTTAATTCTTCCAATCCATGAGCATGGAATATCTTTCCATCTTTTTATGTCTTCCTCAATGTCTTTCAAGAGTGATTTATAGTTTCTAGAATATAGGTCCTTTACGTCTCTGGTTAAGTTAATTCCAAGGTAACGTATGGTTTTTGGTGCTATTGTAAATGGGATGGATTCCCTAATTTCTCTTTCTTCAGTCTCATTGTTCATGTATAGAAATGCAACTGATTTCTGAGCATTGATGTCGTATGCCGCCACATTACTGAATTGCTGTATAACTTCTAGTAGTTTGGGCGTGGATTCTTCTGGGTTTTCCATATAGAGTATCATGTCATCTGCGAAGAGAGACAGAGTTTGACTTCTTCTTTCCCCATTTGGATACATTTTATCCCTTTTTGTTGCCTGATTGCTGTTGCAAGGACTTCTAATACTATGTTGAATAATAATGGTGAGAGTGGGCATCCTTGTCGTGTTCCTGATCTTAAGGGAAAGGCTTCCAGCTTTTCCCCATTGAGACTGATATTTGCTGTAGGCTTTTCATAGATGGTTTTTATGAGATTGAGGAATGTACCCTCTATTCCTACACTCTGAAGGGTTTTAATCAGGAAAGGATGCTGTATTTTGTCAAATGCTTTTTCTGCAACTATTGAAGGGATCATATGGTACTTGACTCTTTTCTTGTTGATATGATCTATCACACTGATCAACCTCATAGATATATATAGAACACTACACCCCAGAACAACAGAATACTCATTCTTTTCGAATGCACATGGAACGTTCTCCAGAATAGCATATACTGGGTCACAAAACAGGTCTCAACCAATACCAAAAGACTGAAATTATTCCCTGCATATTCTCAGACCACAGTGCTTTGAAATTGGAACTCAATCACAAGGAAAAATTTGGAGGAAACTCAAACACTTGGAAACTAAGAATCATCCTGCTCAAGAATGATTGGATAAACCAGGAGATTAAAAATCAGTTTAAACAATTTATGGAGACCAACGATAATGAAAACACAGTGAATGAAAACACAACGGTCCAAAACCTATGGGACACTGCAAAGGCAGTCCTAAGGGGAAAATACACAGCCATCCAAGCCTCGCTCAAAAGAATAGAAAAATCTAAAATGCAGTTTTTATATTCTCACCTGAAGAAGCTGGAGCTGGAACAGAAGAACAGGCCTAACCCACACATGAGAAAGCAGTTTATCAAGATTAGAGCAGAGATCAATGAATTAGAAACCAGGAGCAGAGTAGAGCAGATCAACAGAACTAGAAGCTTGTTCTTTGAAAGAATAAATAAGATCAATAAGCCACTGGCAAGACTTATTCAAAAGAATAGAGAAAGGACCCAAATTAACACCAAAGCTTTTAGACATAAAATCTGGAGTTTTCATTGTAAGAAAACTTTCAGTAATGGATTTAACTTCTTTAATAGATATAAGATTATTTAGATTTTGATTCTATCAGTTTTGGCGAGTTGAGTTGGTTTTTTTTTTTTTAGCAATTTGTTCATTTCATGCAAGTTGTCAGATTTATTGGCATAAAATTATTCATAATCTTCTCTTGTTGCTATTTTAATGTCTGTAAGAATTGTAATCGCAGGAACGCCTGGGTGGCTCAGTTGGTTAGGCATCTACCTGCGGCATAGGGCTCCTTGCTCAGCGGGGAGCCTGCTTCTCCCTCTGCCTGCCGCTCCCTCTGCTTGTGCACTCTCTCGTTCTTGCTCTCTCTCTCTCCCTCTCTCTATGACAAATAAATAAATAAAATCTTTTTTAAAAAAAGAATTGTAATTGCATACACGTTTTCTTTTTTTTATAATAATTTTTTATTATATTATGTTAGTCACCATTCAGTACACCCTAGTTTTTGATGTAAAGTTCCATGATTCATTACTTGTGTATAACACCTGGTGCACCATGCAATACGTATTGCATGCATACACGTTTTCATTCCTAATATTGTTAATACCTTCATTCTCTTTTTTCCTTTGAGTTTATCAATTTTATTTACCTTTTCAAAACCAGCTTTGGCTTCACTGATATTCTCAATGGTGTTACTTGTTTTCCATTCCACTGATGCACCATCTTATCTTTATTATTTCCTTCCTCCTACTTTCCTTTGATTTGATTTCCTTTGATTTCTTTTTTCAGCTTCTTGATATGGAAGCTTTTGGGCCTGCCTTCTTTTCTAATGTATGCATTTAAAAATACAAATTTTCCACTAAGCATTCCTTTTAGGTGCATTGCACAAATTTTGGTAGGTCATATTTTATTATCATTCAGATGAAAATATTTTCTATTTGCCTCTTTGCTCCTTCTCTGACTGATAGATTATGTGGAAGCATATTGGTTAGTTTCCACATACTTGGGGGTGGGTTTCTCATTGCCTTGTTGTTAATGATTCCTAGCTTAATTCCACTGTGGTCAGAAAACATACTCTATTTTAAACTTTTGAGATTTTTTGAGGTTGGTACATGTTCCAAATGGAATGGAAAAGAATGTGAATTATATCATTATTGGGTAAAATGTTCTATCTATGTCAATTTGGATATAAATTCTGTTAGTCTGTCATATTCCATCATTAATTTATGGAAACATTGAATTTCAACTTATATTTCATGCAAAATAAGACTGAGGCTATTTTTTTCTATAGGTCATAAACCCTTACATTTTTAAAAAAGATTTTATTTATTTGAGAGAGACAAGAGCACGAGCAGGGGGGAGGAGCAGAGGGAGAGGGAGAAGCAGACTCCGCAGTGAGCAGGGAGCCCTATGTGGGGCTTCATCCCAAGACCCTGAGATCATGATCTGAGCTGAAGGCAGACACAACCGACTGAGCCACCCAGGTGCCCCTCTCACGTGTTTTGATATTCAGAAAGAATCATCTCATTTTTGAATACTTAAAGTAATTGATCTACCTTTCCAATTTTCCTTCTTCAAGGTATATTTTAGTTAGAGATTAGCAAAGAGTTGCTATGTAGGTTTTTGCTTATTTAAATCAACTATGTTGATGTATACATAGAATGAATATGCATAGAATTACATAGAATGAAATGCATACCTTTTACACTAAAAAGTGTAAACTTGGAGTTTTAGAACATTTCTATCACCCCAGAAGTTTCCTTTTGTTCCTTCCTAGTCGGTCCCTACCCACCCCACTCTGAGCCCCAGGCAACCACACTGAGCTGCTGCTACAGGAGATTATATTTCTCTTTCCTAGGGTTTCATAGAAGTGGAATAATAGAAGATGCACCCTTTTGTGTCTGATTTCTTTGATTCAGCATTATTGTTTTTGAGATTCGTCCCTGTTGCTCTGTTAATTAGTTGTTTATCCTCTTTATTGCTAAGTTAAATACTAAGCATTTTATCTTTTGAAACTATTTCATAATTTCCTTTGGCTTCAAACATTACCACATAAAAATTTAAATTTCAACTCCAAGTGTAGAGGGTGTTTCTGTCTTCTGGGAAAACAGCTTTATCTGAGCATCACATTATCAGATTAATCCTTAACACAAAAATCCATCACTGCTTAAGCAATATCTTCTTCAGGTTGTAAGAGTTAGGTCTAAAATAGCCTGAGTTCTGAGCAACCCATGTTTTCTATCTTGAGACAACAGCTTTTCCAACCTTTTTAAAACTCCTACAATAATATTACATACTCTGCTCCCCTTATATAAGCAGTGCATAACTAGTCATTACACTTGCCAAATATTCCATAATCTTTTGGGCAAGAATTTTTTCGTAACACTAATTTTTTCCATAGGTATGAATACTTACACGTGAATATACATATGTATTAACCTCACCTTATCTCAGGTGAGATACACTCTTTTGTTCCAATCATATGGAGCAAGTGTGGTGGGATCAGGTTTGCACATACGTGGAAAAAAATTGCTGGAAGAATAAGCACCAGATAATTTCAGTGCTGACCTTCAGGTAGCAAAAATGTGATGAGATATTTGAAGACGTTTTTCTGTTTATAAGAAATTTTTCTGTTCATAGGATTCTGCATTGCCCAAACTTTTACTCTGAATTTGCTTTGGAAATTAATTTAAAAAAATAAAGTCCTTTTAAAAAGCATGGTCATTAGAGAAAGCTTAGGGAAAATAAGAAAGTTTACTTAAACAAAAAAATGAAAATTGGCTGTAAATATTTAATACCAGGGTGCCTGGGTGGCTCAGTTGGTTAAGCGTCTGCCTTCAGCTCAGGTCATGATCTCAGGGTCCCAGGATCATGCCCCACATTGGGCTCCCTGCTCAGCGGGAGTCTGCTTCTCTCTTTCACTCTCCCTCTGTGCTTGCTGTCTCTCTCAACTAAATAAAGAAAATCTTTAAAAAAATATTTAAAACCATGTACGTAGGTGTGTATATGTATGTCTTGTTCACTATTGTATCCTTTGGTCTAAGAACAGTGCCTAACAGATAATGAGAATTTAGTAAATATATATTGAATGAATGAATGAATGGATACTACTGTACACATTTAGATTAATGTAAATACGGTTTTGCTTTTTTAAATTAATAATGTATCGTGAAATTTTTTTTTAAGATTATTTATTTATTTATTAGACAGAGATAGAGACAGCCAGTGAGAGAGGGAACACAAGCAGGGGGAGTGGGAGAGGAAGAAGCAGGCTCATAGCGGAGGAGCCTGATGTGGGGCTCGATCCCATAACGACGGGATCACGCCCTGAGCCTAAGGCAGATGCTTAACCGCTGTGCCACCCAGGCGCCCCTGTATTGTGAAATTTTTATTCCAAAATTATTTCTGAAAGTTTTTGGATGGTTTTATCATATTCCATCATACAGAAATAATAATTTTATAGATAGCATATAGTTGGATCCTGTTTTCTTTTTTTAATCCATTCTGCCAATTTAAGTCATTTGATGGGGAATTTAGTGCACTTACATTTAAAGTAATTACTGATAAGGAAGAACTTACTATTACCATATTGTTAATTCTTTTCTTGATGTCATAGCTTTTGGTCTCCCATTTCCTCTCTTACTGCCTTTCTTTGTCTTTAGTTGATTTTTTTTTTTTGGTAGTGATGTTTTGATTCCCTTCTCCTTTCCCTTTGAGTAGATAATTTTGTGGTTACCATAGGGATTACATATAACATCTTAAAGTTATAACAATCTATTTTAAACTAGTAGCAACTTCATTTGCATACAAAACCCCTAATCTTTTCCGGCTCCCTCTTACCTCCCTATTTTATGTTATTGATGTCACAAATTACATATTTATATATTGTGTACTTGTTAACATAGAATTATAATTCTTTTCTATGCTTTTGTCTTTTAAATACTGCAGAAGAATAACAGCTGGAGTCTCAAACCAAAATTACAATAATATTGGTTTTTATATTTGTCCATGTATTTGTCAAAGAACTTTATATTTTTGTATTCAAGCTACACTATAACATCTTTTTATTTCAACTTGAACTCCTTTTAGCATTTCTTTTTTTTTAAGATTTTATTTATTAGAGAGAGAGCACGAGTTTGGGGGGGGAGCTGAGGAAGAAGGACAAGCAGACTCCTTGCTGACTGGGAAGTCCAATGCAGGCCGATCCCAGAACCCTGAGATCATGACCTGAGCCAAACTCAGACATTTAACCAGCTGAGCCACCCAGCCCCTCCTTTTAGCATTTCTTATAGAGAAATGAACTTATAGACTCTCAATTTTTGTTAATGAATTCCCTCAATTTTTATTTATCTGAGACTGACCTAATTTTTCCCTCATTTTTGAAGGACAATTTGCTGAATATAGAATTTCTTGATTGACAGGTTTTTCCCCATCATTTTAAATAAACAATCCCACTGTCTTCTTCTTTTTTTTTTTTTTAAGATGTTATTTATTTATTTGACTGAGAGAGACAGCAAGAGAGGAAACACAAGCAAGGGGAGTGTGAGAGGGAGAAGCAGGCTTCCTGCCGAGCAGGGAGCCCGATGTGGGGCTCAATCCCAGGACCCTGGGATCATGACCTAAGCTGAAGGCAGACGTTTAATGGCTGAGCCACCCAAGTGCCCTTATAATCCCACTGTCTTCTGGTCTGCTACCTGCTAATAATCTTATTAAGGATTTACACATGATGAGTTACTTTTCTTTTGCTGCTTTCAAGATTCTGTCTTTGGCTTTTGTAGTTTGATTACAGTGTGTCTCTGTGTGGGTCTCTTTGGTATTTCTTTCTTGGAGTTCATTGAGCCTTTTGTATTTTTATATCCATATACTGAATGTATGGATGAATAAACGAATGAATGAATGAATAATACTATATAAATTTGTGTTTAATGCAAATATGGTTTTGCTTTTCCTCAGGCATTATTTTTTCAAATAAGGTTTTTGCTCCTTTCTCTCTCTCTTCTTCCAGGATTCCCATAATGTGTATATTGCTCAGATTGTTTGTATACTATGTCCCTTGGGCTCTATTCACTTTTCTTCGTGTTTTTATCCTTTTTGCCCCTCAGGGTCCATAATTTAAAGTGACTTGTGTTCAAGTTCACTGATTCTTTTTTTTTTTAAGATTTTATTTATTTATTTGACAGAGATAGACAGCCAGCAAGAGAGGGAACACAATCAGGGGGAGTGGGAGAGGAAGAAGCAGGCTCCCAGTGGAGGAGCCTGATGTGGGGCTTGATCCCAGAACCCTGGGATCATGCCCTGAGCCGAAGGCAGACGCTTAACGACTGAGCCACCCAGGCGCCCCTCAAGTTCACTGGTTCTTTCTTCTGTCTGACTGAGTCTGTTGTGAATCCCTTTGGTAAAGTTTTCAATTCAGTTATTGTATTTTTCAGATCCAGAATTTCTGTTCAGTTCTCGTTTTGTTCATATATTGTTTTTCTAATTTGCTTTAGTTTTTTGTCTATTTTCCTTTAGCTCTTTCAGCATTTTTAAGACAATTATTTTAAAGTCTCTGTCCAATAACTGAAACCTGTGTCTCTTTACGGTCAGCTTCTGGAGATCTCTTTTATTCCTTCAAATGGGCAACATGGCCTTGTGATCTGTTGTTGAAAATTAGATATTTGAAAAAAGCAGCCAGCCTCTGTCTTTACAGCTGGCTTCTTGCAGAGAAAGGCCTTCAATAATCTAACCATATGAAAACTTAAGGTCTCAGGCATGAGTCTTTCCTAGGCCTATGCATGTACTTTCTTTTTTCTCAATTTTACCAAATACATTGCTGCTTTTTCATATTTTAATTTCCTTAAAAGTCTCATCACTCCTTCTTCTTGGGGCCCTAGATGTTTTCTTGCCTTCCTGTGTCTGTAGTCCCACCACCAGCATCCTCCCCCCTCCCTGCCCCAAGGTGGCCACAGTCTACAGTTACTCATTGTGGCATCTGCCACTGCTTTCAGACACCTCCAACCTGATACTCAAACTAGGTCACCATTCCTATCTGAGCTCCAAGTCAGATGAGGCAGAAACCAGTCCTGACAAGGCAGAATATTGAAACGAATTCCAGTCTTTTCTTCTGCCCCAAGGGAGGGGCTGGGAATTGGGTGGCTTCCCCCTGACCATAATTTACAACACCAAGAGAGGGCATGGGGCAAGGGTAAACAAAAACAACATAAAATTTCTTACCATTTTGAGTATGAATTTTTATTGTTTGGATATTTGTTGGTTGCTGGAGATCTTTGACTGTTTCTAGAATTTCTACAAAGCTATTTTAGTCTGTTCATTACTTGATGTTTCTGTGAGGGAACAAGGGTTATCTGGGAACTTCCAGGTCTGCCTTCTTGTTTATTTCACCTCTAGAGGTACCTTAATTTTAAAAATAAATGACCCAAATATTCAGGAATTAAATTAATCTCTTGTTCTGTTTTCATAATAATGATAGTAATTTTATTGAGCACTGTCATATACACTTTACCTCTTTAAATAACTAATTTAAACTTTACTGCCTTCTAGGTAGTATTGTGCCCATTTCATAGATGAGAAATGTACCCATTTCATAGATGGGAAAACTGAGGCACAGAGGAGAACTGCTGTCCATATCAAACTAAGACAGACACATGGGGAAATGAAATTTTAAGGCTTTAATAGGTGACATGAAGGCTATTCATGGTTTTATGTGACTCGAGAGGAGGTGGTGACAGTAGCCCAGAAGAAGTTGGCTGGATCACACACTATCCCCAGCTTTTCTTGGTTCTATAAATGCTTCAAAATGGGATCATTGTCCTTGAGCTACATTTTCACTTGAATGTGTCTATGGTCATAGATTGGCCAAAAAAGCGCCCTTTTCCTTTAAGTAGGAAGTAAAACATGGTGTATGATCTTGACCAGGAGGGTAAGAGAGGTCCAAACCCAGCCCTGTGGTTGGTGAATAATCAAGGAGATGAACTGAAGTGGAGCTTCGGAGAGTTGACAGACTTATCCCGCCGTGCAGCCAATGTCCTCACCCAGACCTGTGGCCTGCAGCAGGGAGACCGTCTAGCCTTGATCCTGCCTCGAGTGCCTGAGTGGTGGCTGGTGGTCATAGGCTGCATTCGAGCAGGTCAGTGACTCAAAGAGACCCCAACAGACATTAGATCTGGCCCAGAGCCAATTGGTCCTGAAATATTAATATTCCTCTATCTTTTTTTATATTCTGCACAGTCTTTGTCTTTTTCAGACTCCCTCAAATATTCTTTTCCTCCTTCTCACTCCCTCACTCTCTCTCTCATTCTTACACACCCTCAAACACAGTGTCATAACTCTCTAGTTCATCCATTCACACACTTTCTCCTGCACAATCTCATCCTTTGCTTTTGAAGATCCATCAGGTAATGAGCACTGGTGTTATATAAGACTGACAAATCACTGAACTCTACCTCTGAAACTAACAATACACTATATGTTAATTAATCAAATTTAAATTTTAAAAAATAAAGAAAAAAGAAAAAAGATCCATCAGTTGTTAACGTTTTGCACTCCTCTCACACTGAGTCATTTAAGTATCAGTTGCAGACATTGTGACATCCATAAACACCAGATAAACAGCTATAAACACTGGAGTATGCATCTGCTATGATCCACAAGACATTCTCCTCACCTAACCACAACATAGTTGTCACAAAGACATCTAACACTGATACATCCATAGCCAAAATTCTTTAATTGTCCCCATAGTGTCTTTTGTAGAAATTTTTTTTGTTTGAATCCAAAATCTAATAGAGGATCATGCATTGCATTAAGTTGTTATGTCTCCTCAATCTCCTTCAATCTGGACTTTTTTGTATGACCACATTTTGGAAATGTCTAAGCTCTCTGTTTTGCAGAAGGTCCCACAAAATTTGTGTTTCTGACTCTTTCCTCAGGATTACATTCAGTGAAACATTTTTAGTAGGAGTACTAAAAGGATAATTTGCCTATCTCAGTGCTTTACATCAGGGCATACAACAAGTTGGTTTGTCCTATCATCAGTGATATTTATAAACACCTTTGCAAGGCACCTTTGCCCTTTATAATTAGTAAGTAATCTATGCTATAATACTAATGTGACTGTGTGAATATCCTGTTCTCTAATTGTCTTTCACCCTATGACTTGAGAATCCATTAATGGTTCTTGATTATTATGATTGTTTTATATGAGAACTTTCTACTTATATTATTCTTTCTACATTTCTTAGTTAGCATTCTTCTGTGGAGATTTCCCTTTCCCTTTTAATTGCCTATCTATTTATCTACATACTTAGTGTTGGTGTGGGACTCATGCATTCTCTTTTGATTTGCTTTATAATGCATGTTCATATATTCTCTCACCAATAAAATACTAGATTAATCCATCAAGATCATGTGGAATGAAGAATTAACAGCAATGGCAGAGAGAGTATAGAGAAGCCATGTCACCTGTAGAGCTAAGAGATGGCCCATGGGAAATCCAAGACATGAGCTGAACCCTCTGGTATAGGCAGAATTAAAGAGGGATAGAAGCAAAGGAAGGACATTCTAAGAATGGGCAGGAGTCAGGAGAAGCCTGTGTGAAGAACAGCCGTATTGAAATAGAGCAGAGATTTGCAGGAGGGAAAGGTGGAGGGTGGGCAGTGCCTTCAGTGTTGGGTGGAGAGTATGGTGTTTTCCTGGAGAGAGGGTATAAGTGCTGGTAAAGAGAAGAAGAGTGGAGTGGGAAAAGTCGGTGTTCTGTGGAACCTGAACAGGTAATAATATGGAAGTTGGGTAGTAGGAAGAGTCAGGACAAGGCACCGGGTGGAGAGATTAGAACCCACGTGCTGGAGAGATTGGAACCCAATAGGGGCACATGAAGACTTGAACTAATTGGTGATAGAAGATGGAAGGGAAAGTAGGGAAGTTCAAAGGATACTGTAGTTAAATTTAGTTATGCAGGCTGAGGGAGAGGAGATTCAGGATGACACAAAGGATTGATAGAGAAGGAAATGAGAGGAGAAAAATGGAGGTAGGGATGCAGTTAATCCTGATGTCAGGGACACTGTCCTACTTACACGCATAGTCCCAGATCCTGTGTAAAGTAGGATCCACCCGTCTACTGGCTAGATCCATCTAGAGTAGAAGAGGTTAGGGCAACCTTTTCAAATTTCAATGTGCATAGGAATCCCTTGGAGATCTTGTTGAAGTGCAGATTTTGATTAAATAATTTTGGGGTGGGGCATGAGTTTTGTGTCTTAGGTGGTGCTGATGGTGCTGGTCTGTGGACCATACTCTGCACAGCAGGAGGCTGGTGGATTTCTATGCAGATAAGCCAAGCCTGAAACACAAGATTTCCTTTTTCATTCTCAGGAATAATATTCATGCCAGGAACCATCCAGTTGAAGGCCAAGGACATTCTCTACCGATTACAAGCGTCTAAAGCCAAAGGCATTGTGACCACAGATACCCTTGCTCCAGAGGTGGATTCTTTAGCTTCCGAGTGTCCTACTCTGAAAACAAAGCTCCTGGTGTCTGACCATAGCCATCAAGGGTGGCTGGACTTAAGATCATTGATTAAGTGAGTTTCTGTTCTGATGAATGTGCTTTCTAAGGAAGGGCAGGAGAAGGCCATTCACTTCCAAGTGCTGGTAGACAAACAACCAGTGGGAGGAAACATACCAGGTCTGATGGCAGAAACCTTCTCTTCCCAGTTATGCCACTGATTTTCTGTGTAACTCTGGGCTGGTTCCTTCCCCTTTCTTGGATGCAGTTGCTTTATCTGTAAAATAAGGTATTGAACTTCCACACCTCTGTCACTAAAGTATTATCAACCCTGTGCAAAGGAGATGTATAAAGTCAGAGGGTTGTTGTGTTGTGTCTTCCTTGTAAGTAGGGAATCTGAAATATTATGTTTATATAAAAAATAAATATATGAGGAGGTTGAATGAAAGATTAAGGGATGCATTTTTAAGGGAAAGCTTGAGACTGCAAGAAAAATTGAGGCTGTGGCTGTCAGGCAGCTTGGGGAGCAAATACTTTCCATCTTTTAGGGGTTGCATACCTTTAGGGATACCTTGCAGGAAAAGTTAGGGAAGTGTTGGAGGCACGTAAGACCACTTCCACCTCCAAAACTCTGATTCTGTAAACCTTCAGGCATTTTTCATATCACCCACAAACCATACTGGATTTGTTTTCTTGAAGTAACCCCCCAGTTTTTAAAATCCTTTACTTCAGCCTCAAAAGGCAATATCGCACTGCAGTCACATCTTACACTGGATTTTAAAGTCAGACAATTACAAGAAAAATGGTGTAAATGAAGGATATTCTCTAAAACTCCCCTAAATTGCCAAAAGTCAATATGGTATCATATCACAGCAAGAGTCAGTGAGTCCTGCAGCCTTGGGATAATTTGCAGTTTCTCTGATCAAACACCACAGGGAACTTGCATTTATAAGCCCTAGAGACTCCCAGTCTAGGAGAAGCCCCCAAGAATCAAGGCACACTGGGGTACCCTACAGATTCTACCTTCCATCTCAAGCTTACACCAAGGCAAATGTGCATCTTCATTTTCTCTTCCCCACCCCTCATTGCCAAGATTGTGGGGTGAAATTCCTATTAAGTTGGTTCATGTAAAAAAAACAAGCTTAGCAGTGTGATTAAGAGCACAGTCTTTGGATCAAACTGAGTGAATATGAATTCTGGCTGGACAACTTGCTGGCTACATGTCTTCAGGCAAGTTATGAAAACATTTCTGAGCCTCAGTTTTCTCATCCACAGAATGGGCAGAATAAGAGAAGTACTTGTCTTTCAGGGTTGGTCTGAAGATTGAATGAGTTCTTATTTGTAAATCACTTAAACCACTGCCTGGAAGTACTATTTCGGTGTTTGTTACATACAAAACAATCCACCGTATTTTCCCCCTTTTTTAAATGAAGAAATGTCAGTCTACTTATCCAACTCACTCTCAAACTCCATTTAATTCCTAATACTGGGAGAACTGGTTTCCCCTCCAGTGTTAGAAACCTCCATTTTTCTGACTCCAAGCCTCATATTGTTCCTTTTGCTTCTCTGGGGATGGAAAATCAGGAAATGTGACTTCTCCCCTTTTGTACTGAATTCCTTTGCAGATCAGCATCCCCAGATCATACCTGTATTAAGTCAAAGACAGTGGACCCAATGGCCATCTTCTTCACCAGTGGGACCACAGGCTTCCCCAAGATGGTAAAACATTGTCATGGATTTGCCTTGCGATCCTCTCTCCCTTCGTGGTAAGAAAGAAAGCATTGACTTATGGGATGGGCCACAGATCTGGGGTAGTGTGTGCATGTGTGTGAGACACGTGTGGGTTAGGAAAAGAGCTCTAAGCAGAACTGACTCCATCCTGCTTCTCCCTTCTGTGCTCTCTGGTTCAGACTGATGAAAATCTGAGAGGTCAACACTGGGAATCCTAACGGTTTGCTGACAGAGGCCTCTGAAGACAAAGGAGGCACATTTAGGTCCTGCCTGAGCACCTTGACAGGAGGTGTGTAGGGAAGCCATTGTGTCCCTGTCAGTTGACTCAGGGTTTGGTGGGGAAAGACAGAATATGCTAACAATGTCAACTGAAACAACAGATCATTTCCTCTCCCCAGTTATGGACAAATGAAACTTGGAGTTACCCAATTACGAGCTGTTAGGGAAAATAATACTTGGAACCCAAGCCACACCATGCCACTGTCCCTAATCTAGAACAAACAATCATCGAGGCTGAAGCTGTAGCCTTGGGTTAATCATTTAATCAATTTTAAACTAAGCCTCTTCTCCCCTCTGCCCCTCCCCCAGATAGTAATATTCAGACCAGAACAAGTTCTGTATGTTTTCTAACTTATTAACCAGACCAGAGGGCACCACAAGGTTTCTGGTGGGCCGCTGCTATCTGTGCTGATACAAAGTTATACAATGATAACAACTGAATAGCAAAACCCTGGAGGAATGGAGGTGGGAAGAAGGGAAGGGCTTTCTGTGCAGTCTGAAAAACAAGAGCAAACACACAAAGATATAAAAAGTAGCATGTATATGGTGACTAACATAACATAATAAAAATTATTATTAAAAAATAAAAATAAATAAAAATAAAAAGCATTTATAGAACTACTGAGATTTGAGGGTAGCTGGTGCTCAGAGTGTGAGGTAAGGGATAGATGGGAGGAGTTGGAAAAGTAAGCAGGGTCCAGATCATGTAGAGTCTTGTGGGCCTTGGTGTAGAGTTTAGAGGGTTTTTTGTTTGTTTGTTTTGTTGTTGTTGTTTTTTGAGAGAGAAGGGAGGTATTGGAGCAATGCGACATATTTTAGCAAGGGAGACCTGATCAGATTTGTTTTTTGAAAAGATCACTGTGGCAGCGCCTGGGTGGCTCAGCCAGTGAAGCATCTGGCTCTTGATTTCAGCTCAGGTCATGATCCAGGGTCGTGAGATTGAGCCCCACATTGGGCTCTGTGCTGAACGTGGAGCCTGCTTAAGATTCTCTCTCTCCCCCTCCCTCTGCCTCTGCCCTCCTGCTTCCCACTTGGGCACATGGGCACTCTCTCTCTCGAAAGAAAGAAAGAAAGAAAGAAAGAAAGAAAGAAAGAAAGAAAGAAAGAAAAAAGAAAAGAAGAGAAAAGAAAAGAATAAATAAATAAAAGATCACTGTAGCTGCAATATGGAGAATGGGTTGGGAAAAATCAGAATGGGGTTAGATCGACCAGTTGGAGGGTCTTAGAATAATCCAAGATGGCAGTGGCTTGGCGAAGGTGTCAGAGACATGAAGGACGTTAACATATTTGAGATTTTAGGAGGTAAAATGGGCAGGATCTACTGGCTAGATGTGGGAGATAAGAGAGGGGCCAGTCAAGGTTGACTCTCAGATTTTGGGCTTGGACAGTTGCACGGACAGTAATGACATTCACTGAAATACAGGGAACACTGGAGGAGAAAAAATTAGTCCAAGGGAGTCAGGAGAGATTAGGATCTGGTGGGTTTAAGGTGCCTGAGAGACACCCCAGAAGAGATGTTCAGTGGGTAGTAGGTCTGAAGCGGAGAAGACAGATCCTCCTAGCTAGTAACGTCTTGTGGGTGAGCCACAATCCTGAGAGAGCTGGGATGAGGGAGGGTGGATTGTTTATCAAAGCCCTTCCCTATTAATAGTAAAGTTTCTCAAAGCCATAGCATGCTAATGGGAGGTAAAATGGGTGTTTTCTCAAGGAGTTATGCACACAGAGGTCCCTCAGAAGCAGTAAGGTAGGGTAGAGAAATGAGAAACCTCCACTCCACCTTCCAATCATTGCCTATTATCTAATTGTTTCCAGCCCTTTGCCAAGATGGGATATTAAAAATTAAATCTCTCTCTCACTCTCTCTCCCTCTTCCTGTCTTCCTTTCTCTCTCCCTTTCTCTTTCTTCATCACAAATAACAGAAAACCCAACCTAAACCTCTTTAAGCCAAAAAATAACTATAGGAGTTTATTGGATCATGAAGCAGGGCACTCCAGGGTTTGGCTTCAGACATAGCTAGAGAGTCTCTGGATTAGATTTTCATCTTTCCATCTGTCAGCTATGTTTCTGCTATGTTTTGATGCTCTTCTCAGAAAGGCTTATTATCACTTGTTATCCCCATATGGCTGCCAGCATTATCTAGGACTGTATCAGTAACAGAGTCAAATCCAAGAAAAGAGCTACAGATTTTGTTCCCATATTCCAAGCCTTAAGGATTATTATAACTAAATCAGTTGAAGGCACACATGACTAGAAAATAGGATTTGGCATACTCTAGAGACCTGGTGTGGAAGTGTGTCTGGAGCCCCATGTGCACTGAGAATGAGGGGTGGGTCACCACCTGAAAACCAGAGTCCCCAGCCCTTGATCACATCCTCTCATGATCAATCACATAGCTGAGGCCACTGTATTTTGGAGTTAGCAGGAAAATGCTGCAGCTGAAGACATCTGATATCCTCTGGTGCTTTTCGGACACGGGCTGGATTCTGGCTCTCTGTGGGTGCATCATGGAACCATGGGCAGTAGGGGCTACACTCTTCATCCATCATCTGCCCCAGTTTGACCCCAAGGTCATTGAACAGGTAAGAAGACTAATCTTCCAGTATCGACAAACTCCTAGAAGAAACTCATATTTCAAACTCAAAAGCTGGACCCTGCTGGAAAAAATGTTATTTAGCGAGGGGTCCCATAAGCATAATATAACCCTGGTTCTGGGTTTCTCAAAGTGTGGAGCACTGAATCCATCACTGTATCTAAATCACATTGGATGAAACCTTGAAAGAAATGCAGATTCCAAGCCCTTCCCCCAGGTCTATGGATCAGATTTTGTGAACTTGGAACCCTGAAAACACATTTTAAGAAATTAAAGCACCCAGAGCAAGCTCAGGTATCCTGGATCCTGAATCTTGGATCTGCCAGAGCCAGGTAGCTGGTGTGTGTGTGTGTGTGTGTGTGTGTGTGTTGTTGTTGTTGTTGTTGTTGTTGTTATTGTTGTTATTGCTCAATTTATTGAAGTGTTTAAAAACAGAGCCCTTGGAAAATGACAAATCTAGTTTCTTATTCCACGTTCAACATTTATTTGTGGTTCAGTTGCTACTCCCGAGCCTCAGTTTCTTTATCTGTAAAACGGGAGTTTTAATAATTACTGCATCACAAAATTGTTGGAATATAAACGAGATGTTACAGGTGAAGTGTGTGAAGTGCTTAGCCCTGAGCTGGCACACAGGAGGCACCCACAAAAGCAGTGGTGGCTGCTGTTACTGATACATGTACCTCATGGTGATAACTCAAGTCACCTGCGTGAACCCCTCACTGTACTTCCCTTCCCTTGAAAATGCTCTTTGTGTCTCCATGCACACCTTCGTTTTCCATCTCAGAGGCAGACCTGCCCCTCCACCTCTCAAAGTCCAGTCCCCTCCCCACAACCTCTGTGGAGCCTCCTCTTTTCTCTGTCCTTCTCTTAGGAGCCCTTCTCATTAATCTTCCATCCATTAAACCTTTTCTCCTGCATTTTTAATTTCTCACTTTTCCCCTCTTCATTAATCTTCATTTATTAACTCTTTTCTCCCATAGTTTCAACCTCTTATTCTTCATTAACTCTGCACCCTTAGTCCATAAACATATTCAAAGTTCCCCATCCTAAAAAATACCTTCCCTTCACCCTGCTCCACACCAGACCAACTCTGTCTTTCCTCCCTTAATATCACACTCCTCTATAGAACACTCTCCGCTTGCTGCAGCCACATCCTCTTCACCCAGATTACTCTTCCGAGGGTCTGCCCTCACCCTTCCTCTTCCTTCTAAACGATCCATTTCACCAGCGTGCACACCCATTCAAGGGGCTCTCAAAACTATGCCTTAGGTCTAGTCTTCTCCCTCCATGCAAATTCCTCCTTGTTTATCTCCCCCAAGTCCATCTGATGATCCCTCCAGCACATCAGACCGCATTTTCCATTTCTTATTCCCTGCCTCATGTCAATATCTGCCTCTCCGTCACTGTACTGTGTACATCCTGCCAGTCCTTGAGGCGTAAAACTGCACCCAAAGCCCTGAGTCCATCTTTCCCCCCCACTTCCACTACATGGGCATCCCCAAAGTCTCAGTGTGCTTTAAGTGCAAATTATTTCAAAGTATTAATTCTACAAATTTACACACACACACACACACACAGACACACACACACACCAGCATTTGAAAGTTTAATTATTTTGATTTATTTTTTCATTTGTTACTTTTGTGAAGTTTTAATGATAACATTTTTAGCTTCAGCTCCTCTTAATGAAGATGAAAGATACTGATTAAAACAAGGAATGTTAAATTAAAAATGTACTATCCATATAACTCAACACAAAAAAAAGCAACCCAAATAATCCAATTGAAAATGGGCAGAAGACATGAGCAGACATTTCTCTAAAGGAGACATTCAGATGGCCAACAGACACATGAAGAGATGCTCCACATTGCTCATCATCAGGGAAATGCAAATCAAAACCACACGAGATGGGTAGTAAGGAGGGCACGTATTGCATGGTGCACTGGGTGTTATATGCAACTAATGAATCATGGAACTTTACATCAAAAACCAGGGATGTACTGTTTGGTGACTAACATAATATAATAAAAAATATATTATTATATAAAAAACAAAAAAACCAAAAACAAAAACCCACACGAGATATTACCTCACATCTGTCAGAATGGCTACAATCAACAACACAAGAAACAACAAGTGTTGGCGAGGATGTGGAGAAAAAGGAACTCTCATACATTGTCTGGTGGGAATGCAAGCTGGTGCAGCCACTGGGGAAAATCATATGGAGTTTCCTCAAAAACTTAAAAATAGAATTACCATATGATTCAATAATTTCACTACTGGGTATTTACCCAAATAATATGAAAACACTATTTCAAAAGGATATATGCACTCCTTATGTTTATTGCAGCATTATTTACAATAGCTAATATGAAAGCAGCCCAAGTATCCATCCACAGATGAATGAAAAAAGAAGATGTGAGATAGATAGATTGATAGATAGATATAGCTATGATGGAATATTAGCCATAAAAAAAGAATGAAATCTTGCCATCTGCAACAACTTGGATGGATCTAGAGGGTATAATGCTAAGCGAAATAAGTCGGTCAGAGAAAGACATATACCATATGATTTTACTCATGTGGAATCTAAGAAACAAAACACAGGAAAAAAGAGACAAATCAAAAAAAACAGACTCTCAACTATACAGAACAAACTGATGGTTACCAGAGGGGTGGTGAGTGGGAGGATGGGTAAAATTGGTGAAGAGGATTAAAAGTATACTTATCTTGATGAGCACTGAGTCATATATAGATTTATTATAACACTATATTACACATCCGAAACTATGTAACACTATATGTTAATTATACTGGAAAAAGGAAGGAAGGAAGGAAGGTAGGGAGGGAAGAAGGAAGGAAGGAAGAAAGGAAGGGCAAGGTGATTGGACTCAGATAGGGAGGGACTCAGAGTGGAGGCAGATTTCCCTCATGTGCCCATTACACCTCCCTGTGGTTCTGCATGGAAGGCACAGATATTCTCATTTTACAGATGAGGAAACAGAGTTGCGGAGGAATTAAGTAACAGGATTGAAGTCGGGCAGGCAGACCCCAAACCCACATTCTCCCCTCTTTAGTGTTCCTTTGTTCTCCTAGTGTATCTCCACCCTGATCTGAAACTGAAAGACTCCCACCTCTAGTAAAACAACAGCAAATACCAGACATTTTAGACTCTATATAATCTGGCTCCTAACCCCAATCTTCCTAAATTTACTTCTTGTTCCTCTCCTGTCTAAAAAAATCATATTATTTGACTTCACTTAAATGTTTCTTCAACTCTGGAAACTTTACTCCTGCTACTCTTCTATCTGCAAGAAACTTCCCCATTCCTCTGCCTGTCGACACCATTCCATTTGTTAAATACCCCAACTAAATGCCACCTGTACCGTGAGGTCCCTGGATCACCCATTTAAAAGGAGTATTTCCCTCTGCTATGATCTCCTTCTTCCAATCTCTCTTATGACATCTACCAACTTCTGTCTTACCAGATGAGTCCTGTTTTATCTCCTCTATTAATACCTACTCTCAGTAAGATGTTATCTTACTCTTCTTGCATTCCCCCAACAGTGCTTGATGCATGCCATGTACAAAATTCATGCCCAATATAGATATATTGAAAGAATTAAATAAATAATGGGCTCTCCTTAGAGGGGAGATCAGAACTAAAATGCTAATAATTAACTGATATTTTAAATCTTTACTATAAAAATAAAATTCCTTCTCTCCTCATTTTCTAGATGTTATTAAAATACCCAATCACCCACAGCCTTGCTGTGCCACTTGTATATCGAATGATTCTACGGCACGCTTCTACCAGGTATAGTAGAAGTGGTGGTGGCTGGTGATAACAATCTTTGGGTAGGAATTTAAGGAATCCAATGTACTATGGTCTATTTTTAACTGTGGTTCTTTGAGGTGTGTGTGTGTGTGTGTGTGTGTGTGTGTGTGTGACAAGTGTTGGTTGCGATAATTAGTTCTTTAAAGCAGGACTCCAAGATCCAAATGAAACATTCAGTGAGCCTTGCATCATTGTGGGTTTATTCTTTTTAAAATATTTTTTCTTATGAAAGGACAAACATACAGAAAAATATGTAAAACATACATGTATAGATTAATGGATTGTTGGAAAACACCTGTGTCACCGTTCATCTGAATCACGAAAACAGAATATTGCCCACACCCCAGAGATCTCTTCATGGCTCTATTTCTCCCCTAAAGGAATTTACTATCTTGACTTTTATGGTGTTCATTTCCTTGGTTTTCCCTTATAATTTACCTCCTAAGGAAATATCTCTAAACAAATTATTATATTTTACTTGCCTTTGATCTTTATGTGTGTAAGCACTTATTATTCTGTAATATCTGGTTTCTTTTTTCAGCATTATGTTTTTAAGATGTGTCTATGTTGCTACATGTTGCTATAGCTAATTTTCATTGCTGTACAATATCCCATTGTATAATATCCCATTGCATGTTTTTTAGCTGTTCTACCATTAATGGATACTTGGGTAGTTTTCATTTTGGGGCTATTAGTGATTAATTCTGCATTGAATTCTTGCATATGTAACCTGGTGCATAGAAGCATGTATTTCTGTAGCATTTTCCTGGAAGAGGAATTGCTAGTTCACAGTGACACTACATTTTACCATGCAATTTTCGAAAGCATTGAACCAAATTATGCTTCCCCTAGCAAGACAGGAGAATTCCCATTGTTCAATATTTGTTATTGTCAGAGTTTTTAATTTTTGTCAATCTGGTGGATGCATAGTGTTATCTTCCCATAGGTTTTATTTTTGCATTTCCCCATGTTTGTGGGTTAATTTTAGCTAAACTGCAATCTGCTCTTTGAAACTTATGGGCATTTATGTATCTTTTAAAGAGTCTGAGATTAAAATGGCTACTTCAAAAGTCAGAATAACATGTCTTAAATATAGAATTACAATATTAAGGTGTTCTAGGCCTACCCTTATGAAGCTAACTCCGAAATGCAACTTGATTTTATTCATGAAGCCTCGAGCTGGTTGGATTCTGTTCCCATCTGTATTTCAAAGTTCATACTAAGCTACTTTTTGAAACATTCCTCAGTTGATGATCTTTGCCCAAACCCAGTAAAAATATAACCAAAGCTTAGCTAATGATTACATCAGAGAATCTGACCATTTTATCTACTTTGCATAAAGCTGCAGAAGAATGAGGAAGACACCCTAAGTGAACCCAGCCCTCCTATCCCTGACTCTGACTCTGATGTACCAGGACAGGGTGACAAGAGAAGGTGAACCAGATGTCTGTTACCTCCCTCACCCCCAAGAGCTGACCTGGCTTAGTCCTAGGACACCTGGTACTTAGACCTCAATCACTTCTCCCCACATCCTTCAGGGAATCTATCATTATTTTGTGGGGTTTTTTTTATTAGTTACAGAAAATTTTATGGGAAAGAAATGAAGAAGAAGATTTACATCATGCAATGTTCTTACTATAGATGTTCACAGCCAACTTTTCTGCTCCCTCTGAAATTCCTTCTGTCGGGGCTGCTACCTGCAACCCTTCTCTCTTTTCCTACAGTCATCCCAGTCTTCCTTGATGTCCCGAGCAATTCATTTCCACCCTCTAACTTGCATTCTCTTCTCAGAAATACAAAAGCCCTTCAATTCACATGACTCCACTCTTCAGAGAAGGCAATGCAGTTCTGTTAGCATCCTAACATGCTCTTGGGGTCTTATCCCCCACCACATTATGGTTTATAAAATACCCCTCTTAGCCACAAAGACAGGGTCTGATAAATCTTTGCCATCTTTTTACGTCAATTTCCAAAGTTGATCCAAACCTTTGATCCAAGCCCATTAGCCTCACCACCCCCCCACCCCTTGCCAGAAGAGTTAACATGAACCGACAGGAAGTGAGTGACTTCCAGTTGGCTTTGGCCACCAGCAAATTGCCCAAAAGGCAAGGAAGAATGTGAGGAAGTGGAAGCATGAATGATCCAGATGACAAGGCTCTGAGCTCTTAACACTCTGGGTCTAGGGCAGAACATCCAAGGCCTGCTGGCAAGTTCTCTTGTCACTTTGTCTTCCCCTAAGTCTCAGGTTCCCTACCCTGGAGCACTGTATTACTGGAGGGGAGGCTCTGCTGCCGGAGGATCAAGAGGAGTGGAGAAGACGGACAGGCCTTCTGCTCTACGAGATCTACGGACAGACAGAAACAGTAAGGAGATGGTCCTTTTTGGGTCAGTCAGGATGCGGTGAGCCACTGAGCCCAGCTGATGAGCTGAACCATGTATATTCAGAGGCCCCACTCTGCTCACAGCATTGCCCAAAGCCAGTGGGAGGCTTCAGAGTTCTAGGTGAACTTGCCTCAGTTCAATTTGCACAAAGACAATTCACAGCTCATCAGTTTGTCAAGAGGCCAATGTACTGAAAACTATTGGACAAAACGTTGAAAGGGGTCTAAGGACATGGTGCCACCGTCCCTGTGATCATTAGCTCTAGGGAGCCCAGGAGGGGTGGTGGGATGGGAGCTTCTCTCCAGTAACACGGAGACCACCATCTGCAAGTCCTGTCCACTTCACCACCCCTTCCTGGGGTGGCAACCACAGGCAGCTAGGAGCTGGCCCCAGAAGTTCATTTCTGGGTGTTTATGTGGACAGCACACAGGTTTGATTGTGCGACACTAGCTGGAGTGGAGGAAGGAACAGAGACTTTCTGCATATCCCAAACACACACACACACATGTACACACAGAGTGTGACTCCCAAAGATGTCACTGAGCAGCCAGGTGGCAGTGCATTCAAAGTATCAGGCATGCCTTGAACCACAAAGACTTAATCAATGATAGCAGGGTCAGGAGCAGGCATCTTTCTTCCAACACAATTCTCAAGTCATTTCTGTTACTGGGCAGAGGCACTGACAGAGAGATGACTACCGTCTCAGGAGCTGGAACAAAATGGCTATTTTGGCCTCAATTCACATACTTGTCTGACTTTCTTTTTGTAAAAAAATAAATAAATAATATATATATACATACATATATATACATATACATACATATACATATATATACTTATATATATGCTTTTATTTTTATTTTTTTTAAAGATTTTATTTATTCATTTGACAGAGAGACAGACAGCCAGCGAGAGAGGGAACACAAGCAGGGGGAGTGGGAGAGGAAGAAGCAGGCTCATAGCGGAGGAGCCTGATGTGGGTCTCGATCCCATAACTCCGGGATCACACCCTGAGCCGAAGGCAGACGCTTAACGACTGTGCCACCCAGGCGCCCCATGCTTTTAAATCATCAATTAATTGGTCTGCTTCCAGGCCCAAGAAATATTAAGTCTCTGGTTTTGTCCTTGTATGGTTCATAGTTTATATTTGGACAAGGAGGAGGGTGGGATGAGAACTACACTACACCCATGACCCATGTCCCTTTGCATCAACTATTTGCAACAACAGAATACTGCCTTATACCCGGCTGGTGCTTTATTTCTCAAAGTATTTTCAGAGCTACTGACTCATCTATGGAACATTTTCCACATGCCTGTACTGTGAGCAGCAACATAGCAAAGGGGAAAGAGCTTTCCCTCTCAGGAACTCAGACCTCATTTCAAATCTCCAGTGGCCAGTTACAGGCTTCAAGACCATAGGCATAGCTTTGAACCTTCCAGAGTCTCTGCTTCTCTGTCTCCAAAATGGAAATATAATCCAACCTTGCTGGGTTGTGATAAGGGAAATGAAAGGAAGTATATAAAGTTCTGGCTACAATGTCCAACCCCTTGTACATGCTCGCTTTGCAGTCACTCTTGTTTTTAAGTAAGTGTTGCATTAGATGCTAGGATAGTAGAGATGAATGGGCAATCTCTATTCTCAGGATGCTCGTTATCTGCTGAGGGAAACAGACAAGCAAAAATAAGTATAATGGGGAGCTCCTGGGTGGCTCAGTTTGTTGAGCCCCCATCTCTTGTTTTCGGCTCAGGTTGTGATCTCATGGGTTGTGGGATTGAGCCCCTGCATAGTTCTCTGTGCTCAGCAGGGAGTCTGCTTAAGATTCTTTCTCCCTCTGCCCCCCACCCTATTCATGTACTCTGGAGCTCTTTTTCTCTCTCTAAAATAAATGGATAAATCTTTTTAAAAAAGAAGAAGAAAAAGAAGTATAATGACATAGCTGGAGTCAAGATTCAAATCCTGGGGGCGCCTGGGTGGCTCAGTCATTTAAGTGGCTGCCTTCCATTCGGGTCATGATGCCAGAGTCGTGGGACCGAGCCCCAGGTTGGACTCCCTGCTCAGTGGGGAGTGTGCTTCTCTGTATCCCTCTGCCCCTTCCCCTCTGCCCTTGCTCTGTCTCTCGCTTTCTCTCTCCCAAATAAACACACAAAATCTTAAAAAAAGAAAAAAAAAGATTCAAATCCTGATCTGTCTTAGCTTTAGAAAGATATTTTAGAATACCATAAAGGAGGAATAAGTTTCATCAGGAAGATAAATGGGGGTGAGGCAGTTGCCTAGCAAAGGGAACAACACAATCTGAATATTCTCAACATAGCTCTGAGTCATTGAGACAGGGTTCCTATCTCTAACAGCCTGAGTCAATGTTAAATGATTTCATGGCCTTCCTATACCAAACAGACACATGTCTGACATACAGTGGGCACTCCACACCTCACATTACATGCCCACAGCCCCGGGCTCACCCCTTTGCTTCTTTTTTGGCCCCTCCCACTGGACCCGGTAGCTCCAGGAGCTAGCACAGGCCCAGTCCATGTCCAGTGCGGTTAACATCTGCTGACCAGAGTTGGGTCAATGCCTTGTGCCTAGAATCTGGGCCTTCTAGCTTCCCCATAAGGGCTCTTTGCGCAGCATCGAATGACATTGGTGAGCGAGGATGCTGTGTATGGTTCTTGATGCTTTGTAATCAGCCTGGACTCTTTGACCAACCCCATTTTCTTTCTTTTGCGAATAGGGAATAAGCTGTGGCACTCCCCAGGGAATGAAGATCAAGCCGGGTTCCATGGGGAAAAGCATCCCCCCCTTCGACATCCAGGTCTGGTCCTAAAGACATTTGCTGGGAGCAGTTATGGCTCAGCTAGGACTGGACAGTTGTGTGACACCAGGTGACAGAACCAGCTGTGCCCACTCCACCCCACCCCCACCCCAGTTGTTGTCCTTCCTCTCCTTCTGTTTTCCCTCCAATTTCCTGGAGAGGCTTCAGCTGAGAACAGTAGTATCCTGGGCATGAATGCTGCTCAGCCTGGTGGCCGGAAGCCTCACCCACAGCAGACGGGACCAGAGCACCTGGAGGGAGCACTGGCAGCTCTCTCCATCAGCTGGTGCTTCTAGTTTTTCCTGATCTGTGTTTTCTAGCTTGAAGACACATTTGCCATCTCTGCATATCCATGAGACCAGTAGACCCATAACTTGGGTTTCACCATTTCCTGATTTCAAAGACTTCTGACAGTTTTAATCTATTTTCTGACAGGGCTCCTCCCCCCATTTATTCTCCCTGGTGTCACGAGAACAGTCAGGTACTGTGTGGGTAGGGCAGGCGTGTTGGGGTGGCTCTGCAGGGTGGGATTCACAGGCCTCTTGCTCCAGATCATTGACGACCAAGGCAACACCCTGCCGTTCAACACTGAAGGCAACATTGGCATCAGGATGAAGCCCACCAGGCCCATTGGCCTCTTCATGGGCTATGAGGTAAGTGGTGATCCTCGCCTGTCCCCTTCCAGGCCCCAAAAATCCCTTCAGGGAGCTGTGTGGGTGCTAAGGGGGTGGATTCAACTCTGTACCATGAGCCTTCTTCACACCTCTCTTCAGTCCCCCCAACTCAGTGAAGCCTCTTCTAATTAATCTCTAAGCTTCTAGTGTGTTTTCACAACCCTTCCTGTCCTAAGCCATCTGACACTTAAGTGCTGACAGGGTAGAAAGAAGCACCCTAGACTTGGGTGCCAGTGATCTCTTGAGGTTGAGTACGCAAGAAGCTTTGACTGGGTTCAAATCCTACAGTCCCACTTGCCATCAGGGTGTGCACACATCTGCTAAACTTATTGAGCCTCCAGAGAAGACTGGTGTCCCTACTTCATAGAGGAAGAAACTGCAGATTGGAAGCTTTGTATATCTTCTCCATGTCAAATAAATGGCAGGTCTAGGATTCAAACCCACATCTTTTTGGTTCCCAAACCCTACAGAAGAAATCCAGGGATTACATAAAACTGTGATAGGCGCTAAGGAAATGTGAAACTCTTGACCAGGTAAATTCTCAGCTTCCAAGATTCATCAGAGGAGAGAGGACAGACCTTGAAGTTGATCTCAAACCATCTTCTTTCTCCACAGCAACAGCCATTGGTGTCACTGTTGGCCTCACTCTATGGCCTCGGGAGTTGGTGATGCTGCTCCCTTTGTGATGTTATTGCCCAAAAGTAAAAATGCAGGCCCTAGCCTTAATTCACAGTAGCACAATTTTAGGCTTGGATAAAAGAGAAAATAAACAGAGTAACATGTATGTAGATCAGTGGATCTCAACCCTGCCTGTACTCAGTTGAGGAGATTTAGAAAAAAAATTAATTCTTGGATCCAACCATAGAGATTCTGGTTAAATTAAACTGGGATGGTCCAGAGCAACAACATTTTTTTGATTGGAAATAACATATTTTATTTTACAAAGATGTCCTCCCCTATGCCCACACCTATGTACTTATATACCCCATTTCACGTGCTCTCTTGACTATGATATGTTGTCACTCCTCCACTGAGATTTGTTTGCTTTTTTCGTTTCTTTTCTTTTACTGAGGTAAAATATAAAAAATTTACCCTTTTTGCCATTTTTAAGCATACAATTCAGTGGCATTGAGTAAATTCACCACATCGTGCTACCATTACCACCATGCATCTGCAGAAATTTTTTCCAGCCCAAATGGAGACTCTGTTCCCATTACACAATAACTCCCCCCTCCTCCTTGTATCCATAGCATTTGGTAACCTTTAATGTACTTTTTGGATTTAAGAATTTGCCTATTTTAGGTACCTCTATTAAGTGGAATTGTACAACATTTGCCCTTTTGTGTCTGGCTTATCTCACTTTTCACATGTTTTCAAGGTTCATCCATGTTGTAGCATGTGACCAAATGTCATTTTTTAAGGCTGAATGGTATTGTATGGTATTCGCTTCTTTTGGATATATACCTGAAAATGGATTGCTACATCATGTGGTAATTCTATAATTAACTTCTTGAGGAACTGCCAAAATGTTTTCCACAGTGGCTGCACCATTTTATATTTCTATCAGCATGCACAAGTGTTCCAGTTTCTCCATATCCTTGCTAATCCCTGTTATTTTCAGGATTGTTTATTTGTTTTGTGTGTATAATAGTCATTCTAGTGCATATGAAGTGGTATTTCATTGTGGTTTTGATTTGCATCTCCCTAATGACTAGTAATGTTGAACATCTTTTCATGTGCGTTTTGGCCATTTGTGTACCTTCTCTGGACAATTGTCTATGCAAGTCCTTTGCCTATTTTTAAAATTGGGTTGTTGTGTTGTTGATTTGTAAGAGCTCTTTATATATTCTGGATATGAACCCCTTATCAGATTTTTGCTTTGCAAATGTTTTCTCCCATTCAGTGCATTGTCTTTTCACTCTTTTGAGAGTGTCCTTTCATTGTAAAATTTTAAAAATTTGATGAGGAACATTTTATCTATTTTTTCTTTTGTTTCCTGTGCTTTTGGCATCGTAGTCAATAAATACTCGCCAAATCCAAAATCACGATTTCCCCCTATGTTTTCTTTTGAGGGTTTCAGAATTTTAGCTCTTATGTTTAGGTTTTTGATCCATTTTGGGTTAATTTGTGAATATGGTATATAAGGTAACTGCATTTATTTGCATCTGAACATCCAAGTTTCTCAGTGCCATTTGTTGAAAAGATTGACATTTCCCACTGAATGGTCTTGGCATTCGTGCCTAAAATTCATTGACAGTATATGTGAGGGTTTCTTTCTGGGTTCTCTGTTCTATTCCAATCATCTGTGTGTCTTTTTTTTTTTTATGCCAGTATCACAGTGTTTTGTTTACTGCAGTTTCACAGTAAGTTTAAAAATCAAGAGTGTAAGCTCTTCAACTTCTCCCTTTAAAAGATTCTCTTGGCTATTTCAGATCCCTAAAGATTTCATATGAATTTTAGGATGAATGTATCTATACCACTGAGATTTTGATAGGGAGTATATTGAATCTGTAGATGGCCTTGGGTAGTATTGTCATCTTAATATTAAGTCTCCAATTAATACAGTGTGTCTTTCCATTTATTGATGCCTTCTTTCATTTCTTTCAGCAATAATTTTTATTTTTCAGTGTAAAAGTCTTTCATTTGCTTGACTAAATTCGTTCTTAGTATTTTATTCTTTTCAATGCTATTCTAAATAGAATTGTTTTCTGAATTTCTTTTGTCCATATATATTTTTTTCTGTTTTTTAGTTCTTTGTCCATTTTTTTCTCTTAGTTTTTGATCACATTTAACATGTTTGACTTATTATTATTATTATTTCTTCCAAATTTTTATTTAAATTCCAGTTAGTCAACATACAGTACAATATTAGCTTCAGGTATAGAATTTAGCAACTCATCACTTACATACAACAGCCAGTGCTCATCATAACAAGTGCACTATTTAATCCCCATCACCTATTTCACCCACCCCGCCTGTCCCTCCCCTCCGGTAACCATCCCTTTGTTCTCTACAGTTAAGAGCCCCTTTCTTAGTTTTCCTCTCATCCCCCCCCCCCACCAATTTCATTTGTTTTATTTCTTAAATTCCACATATGCGTGAACTCTAGAAGTTAGATTCTCCCATTTCCCTAGGGGTTGAAGTTGCTGGAGTTTCATTGTTTTGTTTTTGATTTTGGACTGTTGAAGGCTATAGTGGTCCTTTGATACACTTTTGCAAATTCTTTTAAGACTGTTGTTTGTCACGTGTGATCACTGAAGTTTCTGACCCTTTAGTTCATGTTCAGTTAATGTTTTGACAGAGATTTCTTTGAGTGCCAGGAGCTCAAATGAACAAAGAAAAAATCACCAACCAAAAAAGAGAGAGAACACCCTGTACAGATTGGCTCTGTGCTGGGACACTCCTTCACCACTTAGCTGCACTGGCTCTGAGCCTAGGGATCAGCCTGAAATGAAAGCTTAAGGTCTTCTCAGGACTTAGCTGAGCATGAATCTTGCCCAGGCATGTTGACGGCTGTCTTAAATCCCCCATGTACATAGCTGTCTTGAACATCCTAATTTCAAAAAAACTAAAACAAAAACAAAAAACCTCACCCCAGCATCTCCCCCAGACCTTGATGGTCTATTGTTTATCTCCACCCATAATCTCTTACCTCAGATGCCTTCACTTTTGTAGTTTTTCTGGTAGCTTCTATGAGCAGTGTCTGCTGCTTTTTTCTGAGTTACATAAAATGAGTACCTTGCACTTGTCCTTCAAGCAGCCCCCCACCCAGATAGGTTAGAACAGATGCACACAATAATCATTAGTTTACTTTAAAACATCTGTTTTTTTAAAAAGTTGATCTGGTATCACAAATGAAAAGAGTATGGTTTGCCAGAAACAGAAGGCAATTATAACCATAACTGTAATGCAAACAAAACATATTTTCTTGAATTCTAGCTAAACCCTGTTCCCACTAAAAACTCCAATCCTGAAACTTACTCTTGGTAGTTCCAGAGCTTTTAAAAACATGTCAGAGAGTCTCCTTAATACAATCAGAACAATTGGAAGGGAGCCAAAACGGGATGTCATTCAATGTTTTTTAATTTTTTTTTCCTGGAACATCTTAAAATCATTTCATGTTTCATAAGAGGGATCATCTCAACACATTGCTTAGTGGTTGAGTGCATAGGCTGTGGAGCAAGAATTAAATTCCAATACCAACTCTACCACTGACCAGCTGAGTGACTGTGAACAAGTTATTGTGCTTCTCTGAACATTCATGTCTTCTGTTATGGACTATAAAAACCTAGTCTCACGTAAAACCTGCACGTGAATGTTCAGAGTAGCTTTATTCACAATAGCCCAAAACTGGAAGCAACCCAGATGCCCTTCAGTGAGTTGACACCCAAACTGTGGTTCATCCATAACATGAGATACCATTTAGCAGTAAATAGGATCAAAGTATTGATGAACATAAGAAACTGAATGAATTTCCAGAAAATTATACTGAGTGAAAAAATAAAAACAGAGCTTTTTTGCATACTATAGGATTCCATTTATGTAACATTCTTTTTTTTTAAAGATTTTATTTATTTATTTATTTGACAGAGAGAGAGAGACAGCCAGCGAGAGAGGGAACACAAGCAGGGGGAGTGGGAGAGGAAGAGGCAGGCTCCCAGCGGAGGAGCCTGATGTGGGGCTCGATCCCAGGACCCTGGGATCACACCCTGGGCCGAAGGCAGACGCTTAATGACTGAGCCACCCAGGCACCCCAATTTATGTAACATTCTTAAAGTGACAAAATTATAAAACTAGGGAATAGATCAATCATTATCAAGGGCCTAGGGATTTGGAGGAAGGTGGAGGGAAAAGATGAGGGAGCTGGGTGTAGATATAAAGGAGCAACACAGGAGATCCTCAGGATGACGGGAGTCTTCTGTATCTTCACTCTGGTGGTGGATGCACAAACCTGCACATTTGGTAAAATTGCATAATACTAAATACACCCAGACACACAGAAAAAGGTACAAGTAAACTGCTGGGAGATCTGAGTGAGATTGGTGGACTGTAGCAATGTCAATATCCTGGTTGTGATATTGAACTGTAGTTTTACAAGATGCTACCATTTGGGGAAAACTGAGTAAATAGCACACAGGATCTCTCTGTTATTTCTTATAACTGCATGCAAATATATAATTATCTTTTTTTAAAGATTTATGTATTTATTTGAGAGAGAGAGCATACGTGCATGCATGTGCACCTCTGTTGGGGAAGGGACAGAGGGAGACAGAGAATCTCAAGCAGGCTCCGCACTGTGTGCAGAGCCCTCCACAGGGCTCGGTTTCATGACCCTGAAATTATTACCTGAGCTGAAATCAAGAGTCATCCACTCAACCAACTGAGCCACCCAGGCACCCTGCTAATAGACAATGATCTTAAAATAAACAGTTTAATTAGAAATATAAAAGCCTTATAGGTTTTCTGGGAGGATCGGATGAGGTAGTATTTTGGGAAGGAAATACATTTAACAAAAATTTATTGGCACCTCTCATTTGTCCAGACACTATGTGAATGCTAAGCTGAGAACAATAAATAAAATACATAGGGTCCATGTGCTAGTGGAAATTTTATTCTACTAGAGTGCCACCCAAAAGTGGGTTGTCACTTTTAAAAATTATCCTTAAAATTGGTTCAGTATTGTCCACTAATTGACAAATAGTATTCGTTGAGTTCTTGGATATAATGAAAATAGACTCAGAGAGATTACAAAACTCACCCAGGTGCCAGGTAGAGCCAGGAGCAAGATCGAGACCCAGATCTGAGCACCAGGTTGTGGCTCATCATCTCTAAACTCATTACCTTCAACAAAGGGGTGTTGTTGTCTTTGCAGGACAACCCAGTAAAGACAGCCGAAGTGGAGTGTGGGGACTTTTACAACTGTGGAGATAGAGCAACTATGGATGAAGAGGGCTACATCTGGTTCCTGGGGAGGAAGGATGACATCATCACGGCCTCTGGGTAGGTATGGCTGAGTGAGCCGGGAGGCATCACCCTCACATGCCTCATGGGATCTAGTTTGTTCCGACGTTCATCTAAGTTTGGTGATGGGACCCTCAGGCTAACTCTGAACAGAGCTCTGTCTATGGGGCCCTTTTCTGGGAATACCTGTGCACCTCCCCCAAGCCCTGCATCCAGAAAATCTATCAAAATGTAGTTCAAGAAGTTCTGCAAGGGGAACCATAATCAGGCATTATGCAATTTAAAGGATTTGGAAGGAAGACTTTACTTAGGCCCTTACTGGTTGAGGAAGCTTCCTCTATTTTTGGCTCCTCTAATGGGACACAACATGTCACCGAAAAATTTAGTAATACATAACAACAATGAAAACCTTTACAGGCACTTACTATGGAGAAGCATGCTCTGCAGTGCTTTATATAACCCACCTCTCGATGCTAGAAGGTAGATGCTATTATACCCATTTTACAGATGAGGGAACCGAGTTACTGACTAGTGAAGAAAGTTCCCTAAAGTTTCAAAAAGTGCTGGGTTCAATCCAGATTTACCAAAGTTGTTTGGCTCCAACTCAGTTGTCCCTAAACCTTCCATGATTTACAAGAAAAAAAAAATGACACATTATACCAGAGTAACAAGTTCTCTTGGATATTTCAGGGAAATTGAGTGTGTTAACTTTTTAAATTTCTAAAACGTGCTAATATAATGGGGAAGAGCATGCAGAATTTGCATGAATGTTTAAGATACAGGTTGAGGCTTCTACTAGGCTTCATGCCAAGGGAAGCCGCTTGTGCCAAGCCCCAGAGCTCAGGGGGGAACGAAACATTCGCCCTCCTCCCCGAGTGGAGGCAGTGAGGTGAGAAACTCTGGGGAGCACGAGAGTGTTGTATTTCTCAGTACGGAGTGCCCATTCTTCATGTTTGGGGTCCATGACAGAGCCAGGTCACAGATATCTGTCTCCCTGTGACAATTATCCTATGTGACAAGGGACAGTGTGACCCTCTAAAACATGAGACTTGAGGGTCTGGGTCACCTGGCTGTGGCAGCTGCTCAGAAACCAAGAAGGAGCCCTTGATCCTGCAGGTACCGCATTGGGCCCGCGGAGGTAGAGAATGCCCTGGCCGAACATCCGGCAGTGGCTGAATCAGCTGTGGTGAGCAGCCCGGACCCGATTCGAAGGGAGGTAAGGAGGAGGATGCAGAGGTCATCGTGTCTGTGTGGGCACTAAGGCAAGTGCAGAGGAACCTTCCTCCTTGTCCTGTCTACCCTGCCCTGGACCTAGGGTGAAGGGAGGGCCCAGTGGGTGTGCATGTGCATTTACACTGTGTGGTCACCAGAGGGCAGTGTGGCCTCAACCCTGTGGGACAGAAAATGATGCTTGTGAGTGTGGCTTGCTGCTGGGGCTGCTGCTGCCCATCTCCTAATTACTGAGCCCTTCCTACCTGCCAGCTCATTTTCCCTCACAGCAACCTCATTAATTAAGGACTCAGACCCTTTTTTACAGAGAAAGAAACAAGCATAAGGAGAGTAAATAAGTTGCTGATCACAAAGCTATTAAATGGTGGAGAGGGAATGGGAGTCTGAGCAGTCCGGCTCCAGAGCGTGCATTCATTGATTCACTGGGCACTGAGCACCTACTATGTACAAGGCCCTGTGCCCTGTAGTCGGGACATAAGTAGTAGGAACATAGTTAATTACCACCATTGATTTAATGCCCACAGAACTCTACCTACAATAATAGTAAAAGCGATGACGGTAATGATAGGAATAAAAATCAGTTTAAACTAGCTTCACGGTTTATATGAATGATCTCGATGAATCTTGACATCCATGCCCTGAGGAATGAATCCATGCTGTCCGCACATCGCAGAGAAGAAAATGGAGGCTAAGAGAGGTGAAGTAATTTTCCAAGGCAAAGAGTAGAAATTGGAAGTATGGAAACTGGTTCTGTTCTTTCCCAGAGGCTCAACTGTCAACTTGTTTTTCCATGTACTTAATACATGTTTACTTTTTAGAGTATACACTTGGTCACCACTCACCCTGAGCCTCCACTCTGATTCTGCACTGCAGGTGGTGAAGGCATTTATTGTCCTGACCCCGGAATTCCTCTCCCATGACCGGGACCAGCTCACCAAGGAGCTGCAGCAGCACGTGAAGTCACTGACAGCCCCGTATAAGCACCCCAGGAAGGTGAGTGAGGGCAGAGGGGTGGGATCTGGTCCCTGCCAGTGGGCCCTGGGGTCTGCTGCCCAAATCTCCCAGGGGGGCTGGGGTGATGCTTATGTAGCCAATGGAATGAGCATTTTTCTCCACGAAAGAAGCATTCAACTTAGGGGCTATGGGGAGATCCAGCTTAATGAGAGAAAACTCTATCCTGTGTCAGAAAATGAAAAGGCTGGCAAGTCAATCTACAGAAAAAAAATCAGACAAGAGCCTAGAAATATCCAAGAAGGTTGTCATCTTTCACAATTTGAAAAAGACATTCGTGACAAGAACGGCCGCACATTTTAAAAACATTATTTGTAGTGTAAGAAATATATTCTAAATTGAAGCCCAATACATATATAGATATATAACAAGCAAAAGTTAACAGAATAATATTTATTGTAGCATAAAATATATTCTGAGAGTTTTTATTCTACCTCATTTGTTTTCAGTGCCATGTGCAAACTATGAAAATGTCCAATACAGAAGTGATTAAATAATTCGTGGTTTTTAATGGTGTCCTATAATTTAAGAAGATGATGCAAATCTTTTATTTGTAACATAAAAACATCACAATAATATCTTATTAAGAGAAAAAAGCAGGCTATGAATAAATATACAAGTTATCTGACTTGTTGAAAAACGTTTGCAAGGATACACTGGCCAAAAAATTAACATGTCCTTCTCTTGTAATAATACCTTCCTGTGCATTCTGAATGTTTACACATTCGAGACATAAAGGCATGCAGCTAATATTTATTGAAAATTTACTATGTGTGCCAGGAGCTGGACTCAAAGCTTTACTACACTTATAATTTCGTTTAAGCCCCTCCAAACCTGAGATGGTATAACCGTCCATTTTGCAGAGTGGAAATGGAGGCTCAGAGACTCACAGTAAACTGCCTGAGGTTAGAGTGAAGAAAAGGGCAGATCTGGAGCTCAAAGCCACGTGTATCTGACAACAGAGTTCATGCTTCGCATGTTAGACTGTGCTGCCTCATAGAGAGTAGACCGGAGGGTGCCTGCCAGTTAGCATGGGCCAGATGTTACTGTGTGTAACTAGTAGCCCTGTGTCTTAGCGGCTTCTAACGAGGGAAGTATCTTTCTTGCTCCTGCCAGACACCCACATGGTCTTCCTGGGACCAGGATAAAAGCAGACCCACCGTAGGTAACTGCCAGGTGCTATATGAGATGGACAGAGGGGATGCCAGACTCAGTTGTCCCAAGTGTTCTGTTTGAGGTGGCACCCCTCACTCCCACTCACATCTCACTGGCCAGAGCACGTCACAGGGATGCATCTAACTTCCAGGGTCAGATGACACCCTGACATGCTTGGTGGAGCCTACTGGGGCCACCACATGGTGCCACCCCTTCTAGGGGACTGTGCAGGGGCAGAGGAGGTGCATGGGGCATTGGTAGGAAATGACAGCTGGACTAAGTCAGGATGAGTTTGCTTTATCCTTGACCAGGTGGAATTTGTCTCAGAACCGCCCAAAACCATCACTGGCAAGATTAAAAGGAGTGACCTTTGGAAAAAGGAGTTCAGTCAGATGTAATCAGCAAAACCCTCAGAAACCACTGTGTCATCTTTGCCAAATCCCTGGCTGCCTCAGTTTCCCCACTATGGAGAGTGTGAGGGGGGGAGTGTTGGACGTTGATTTGTAAGAGCACCACATTTCAGCATTTTTGTTCTTTTAAATTAA
Organism: Ursus maritimus; assembly: GCF_017311325.1. Taxonomy (NCBI): domain Eukaryota; kingdom Metazoa; phylum Chordata; class Mammalia; order Carnivora; family Ursidae; genus Ursus; species Ursus maritimus. Next base: position 23,662,746 of record NW_024424452.1, on the reverse strand, counting down.
TGTCAGTTACTCTCCTGCTTCCAAGTCCCCGAGTGAGCGCTCAGAATGTGGCTGGGGTAATAAACGGATATCAGCATCCAAGGGGACTTGTGTTGTGCTTTTATTCTGTGAATGAACCAGTGCTAAATGCTGTCCTTCCATGATTCTCCCCAAGCCCCAGCAGAGAGGCCTCTCGGGCCAGATTCTCCTCCTGGTTCCAGGGGCCCTGGGTGACTCCTTTTGTCTATTCAACAACCAGGACACAGAGATCTGGGGAGGGACCCTTCCTTGGCCCCAGGTGTCCACCTCTGCCTGGCTTGCGCATGCCCTGCTAGAGGGTGAGGTCAAGGCCAGAGCTAGTGAGGTGGCTGGGGAAGGGGAAGGGGCCGAGGGCAGCCCAGCCTGGTGAGTCCACTTGGCTGCCAGACCATTCTTCACTGCTCCATCCAGCCTCCCATGGATCTGCTCCCTCTGCTGCCTCTGAATGCTGCTGCTGCTGCTGTTGCTTCCAGATGCCAGCCTTTATCAGCACAGGTGTGGGAGGGATCTGCCCTGTGGGGACCCAGGAATCCTGTAAGACTCCTCCAGTCCTTTCCAGGGGTGCCCAATCCCCCATTCCTTCCAAGGTAAGCCCAGGAGCTGCATTTCTCAGCCCTCCCTAGGGGACCCCACTCACTCACCCTTCCCAGGGCCCAGGAATCCCTCAGCCTCGCCAGGGGCCCATAACTCTGTCCACTCTTCATGACCTCCTCCTGCCATCTGGAGCCTGAGAGATGATGTGTGCAAAGCACGCGACTTAGCACAGGCCTGACACAGGAGGGACCTGTGGTTGTCACCAGTGCAACACTGGTGTGACATAACAGCTGACGTGAGGCACCAGATCTGGGAGACACTTGCCCCATGGAGACGATGATACTGATGTCCAAAGGTGCTCAGCATGTGTCTTTCACTTGGCCTCCGCACAGTTACGGACACAGGCGTGGACACTCGCAGTTCACTGAAGGAAACCAGCCCAGGGTCACACAGCTGGTAAGCAGCACAGCTGGATCTCAAACTCTCGGCTCCCGGCCCTGTCTCCAGGGGCCACGAAGGGCTTTGTGGATGGGAGGCTGACACTGGCTTTGGGGACACTTTTCACCTCCATGAATGATCTCACCTGTTTGATGCCCCCAAACTCTGTTCACTGCTTCTTCTTTCCCTGCTCCCTGTTCCAGTTATAATCAGGTGACCCTGGCCATCCTTCATGGAATTCCCTAGTCCCCCTTATAGCCTGGGCCTCTCTCTGTTCACTTTTGGGCTAGTCTGACTCCACCCCTTCTGTAGCTGGTCTCTCCTTCTATAACCAGGACAGCCCAACTCTGGGGCTCTTGAGGCCTGCAATGGCATCTAAACAGAATTTAATACTAATGTTTTGTGATCCTTCTTTTGTTTTTGTTCGCTTGTTTTTTTATCGTTTCTCTATATTTATGTTAAAGATACTGTTTTCCTAGTTTAGCAGAGCTAGAATGGTTCCTATTTACAAGAAATTTGCAAAATAATGAAGTGGTGGTTTGTAGAGCACTGATTTTCAGCTGCCTTGGGCCTGAATGAGTTGGGGAAACATTGTGTTAGTCCTAGAGAGAAACAGTTTAGGAAGTGCCGCTCAGGACAGGGCCCAGGAGAGATGATCACAGGGGTTCATCGAGTAACCTGGGCCCCTGGATCTCCCAGGAGAGAAGCTGGTGAACGTTTTCTCTTAAAATGCTCTCATTCCTGGAGGTCCCAGGAGATCCCATGAGAGTCAGCTTGGATTGATTCCCTGTGTTAAATGCCCACTGTGGAATTACTGGATTGTATGGTATTTAGAAATTTTGTGAGGAACCCACATCTTGTTTTCCGTAGTGGCTGTATCAGTTTGCATTCCCACCAGCAGTGCATGAGGGTACCTTTTCCTCCAATCCTCAACAACACTTGTTATTTCTTGTGTTTTTTCTTCTACCCCTTATGATGTGTGTGAGATGATATCTTATTCTGATTTGAATTTCCCCCATGATTAGTGAAAGTAAGCATCTTTTCAGGTGTCTGTTGACCATCTGTATTTCTTTAGAGAGAAATGTCTATTCATGTCCTCTGCTTATTTTTAATTGGATACTTTGGGGTTTTTTTGGTGTGGCATTGTATAAGTTCTATATGTATTTTGGATATTAACTTCTTATTAGACACATCATTTGCAAACATCTCGCATTCAGTATATTGCCTTTGTGTTTTGTTGGTAGCTTCCTTCACTGAGCAAAAGTTAATATTTTGTTGTAATCCCAGTTAATTAATTTTGCTTTTGTGTCCCTTGCCAGAGGAGACCTAGCTTAGAAAATTGTTCCCATAGCTGATGTCAAAAAAATTACTGCATGTATTCTTTTAGGAATTTTATGGTTTCAGGTCTCACATGTGGGTCTTTAATCCATTTTGAGTCTATTTTTGTGGGTGGTGTAAGGAAGTGGTTGGTTTCATTGTTTTGTGGGTGGGCGTCCAGTTTTTCCAGCACCATTTGTTGAAGAGACAAGTCTTTTCCCCATTGTGTATTCTGGTCTCCTTTGTCATGGATGAATTGACCATATAAAGATGGGGTTATTTCTGGACTGTCCTATTCCATTGATCTGTGTATTCATTTTTGTGCCAGGTCATATTGTTTTGATTATTACAGAGTTATAGTATGTCTTGAAATCTGGAATTGTGATACCTCCAGTTTTGTTCTTTTTCAAGATTGTTTTGGTCATTCAGGGTCTTTGTGTTCTGTACAAATTTTAAGATTCTTTATTCTGGTTGAGTGAAAAACTGCTGTTGGTATTTTGATAGGGATTGCATTAAATCTGTGGGTTCCCTCAGGTGGCAGGGACATTTTAATATTGGTTCTCCCAATTGATGAACATGGAATTTGCTCATGGATTTGCTTCTGTCATCTTCAGTTTCTTTCGCCAGTGTTGGATAGCTTTCAGAGTACAGGCATTTCACCTCCTTGGTTCAGTTGATTGCTAGGTATTTTAAACTTTATGGTGCAACTGTCAACAGGACTGTTTTCTTAATTTTGGTTTCTACAACTTCATTAGGAGCATATACAAATGCAACATATATAAATTTTGTATCCTGAAGCTTTACTGAATTTATTGATTGCTTCTAGGAGTTTTTTTGGTAGAGTCTTTAGGGTTTTCTCTGTATAGTCTCATGTCATAGTCTCATGTCATCTACAGATAGGGGAAAATTTTGTTTTTTTCATTACCAATATGAGTGCCTTTTATTTCTTCTTGTCTGATCGCTGTGTCTAGGACTCAGTAATATGTCGAGTAAATGTGGTGAGAGTGGACATGTTTGTCTTGCTCCTGAACCTAGAGTGAAAGCTCTCAGTTTTTCAGCACTGAGGGTGATGTTAGCCATGGGTTTTTCATAGCTGACCTTTATTCTGTTGAGGTATGTTTCCTCTATTCCTACTTCGTTGAGCATTTTAATAATGAATAGATGTTGTCCTCGTTAAATGATTTTTCTTCATCTATTGACATGATCATATAGTTGTTTTTCTGTCTCTTGTTACTATGATCTGTCGCCTTGATTTGTGCATATTGACCCACCCTCGCATCCCTGGAAGAAATCCCACTTGACCGGGGGGAATGGTTTTTGTTTTTTAATGCCCTGTTGGATTCAGTTTGCTAAAATTTTGTTGGGAATTTTTGCATCTAGTTTCATCAGAGATACTGGCCTTTAGTTTCCTTATTTTGTAGTGTGTTTATCTGGTTTGAGCATCAGGGTCATGCTGGCCTCATAGAATGAATTTGGAAGCTTATCCTTCTCTTCTGTATTTTAGAATAGTTTGAGAAGAATAGGTATTAAATGTTCCTTAATTATTTGGTGGAATTCAGTTGTGAAACCATCCAGTCCTCATCTTTTGGATCAGAGGTTTTTGATTACTGATTCAATTTCATTGCTAGTAATTGGTCTGTTCCAATTTTCTGTTCTTCATTCCATTTTAGAAGCTTATATGTTTCTAGCAATTGATCAATTTCTTGTAGGTTGTCTTATTTGTTGGCAGATAAGTGTTCATAATGTTCTCTTATGATCCTATGTGTTCTTGTGATGTTGGTTGTTAATTCACCTCTTACATTTTTGATTTTATTTATTTTTGTCCTCTCCTTTTTTTAAAAACATATATTTAAATTCATTTAATTAACATAGACGGTATCATTGGTTTCAGACTTACAGGTCTGTCATTCATCAGTCTTATATTAACATCCAGTGCTCATTACATCACATGCCCTACTCAATGTCCATGACCCAATTACCCCATCCCTCCACCCCCCCTCCCCTCCAGCAAACCTCAGTCAGCTTCCTATGATTAAGAGTCTCTTATGGTTTGTTGCCCTCTCTAGTTTTGTCTTCTTTTAACCTCTTTCCTCTCTCTCCCTATGATCCTCTCTTTTGTTTCTTAAATTCCAAATACTAGTGAGATCATATGATAATTGTCTTTCTCTGATTGACTTTTTTTGCTCAGCATAATACCCTCTTTCAATCCACATCACTGTAAATGGCAAGATTTCACTTTTGATGGCTGCATAATATTCCATCTTAGCTATCTATCTATCTATGTATCTATCCATCTATATATATCACGTCTTCTTTATCCATTCAATATGTGTCGATGGACATCTGGGCTCCTTTCATAGATAGTCTTTGTGGACATTGCTGGTATAAACACTGGTGCCCCTTCAGATCAGTACATTTGTATCTATGGGGTAAATACCCAGTAGTGCGATGGCTGAGTCATAGGGTAGCTCTATTTTCAATTTTTTGTGGAACCTCGGTACTGTTTTCCAGAGTGGCTGCACCAGCTTGCATTCCCACCAACAGTGGAAGAGAGCTCCCCTTTCTCCACATCCTTGCCAACATCTGTCGTGTCCTGACTTGTTAATTTTAACCATTCTGACTGGTGTAAGGTGGTATCACATTGTGGTTTTGATTTGTATTTCCCTGATGCCAAGTGATGTGGAGCATTTTTTCATGTGTCTGTTGGCCGTTTGGATGTCTTCTTTGGAGAAATGTCTGTTCATGTCTTCTGCCCGTTTCTTGAGTGGATTACTTGTTCTTTGGGTGTTGAGTTTGATAAGTTTTTTACAGATTGTGGATACTAGCCCTTTATCTGATATGTCATTTGCAAATATCTTCTCCTATTCTGTTGGTTGTCTTTTGGTTTTGTCAACTGTTTCGTTTGCTGTGCAAAAGCTTTTTATCTTGATGCAGTCCCAATAGTTCATTTTTGCCTTTGCATCCCTTGCCTTTGGAAATGTGTCTAGCAAGAAGTTGCTGTGGCCGTGGTCACAGAGGTTACTGCCTGTGTCCTCCTCTAGGATTTTGATGGTTTCCTATCTCACATTTAGGTCTTTTATCCAGTTTTAGAATGGTGTAAGGAAATGGTCCACTTTCTTTCTTTTCTGCCTGTGGCTGTCCAATTTTCTCAACACCATTTGCTGAAAAGACTATCTTTTTTCCATTGGATATTCTTTCCTGCTTTGTCAAAGTTTAGTTGACCATATTGCTGAGGGTCCATTTCTGGGCTCTCTATTCTGTTCCATTGATTTATGTGTCTGTTTTTCTGCCAGTACCATACTGTCTCGTTGACTACAGCTTTATAAGACAGCTTGAAGTCCGGAATTGTGATGCCACCAGCTTTGGTTTTCTTTTACAACATTCTTTTGGCTATTTGGGGTCTTTTCTGGTTCCATACAATTTTTAGGATTATTTCTTCTAGCTCTGTGAAAAAAGTTGATGGTATTTGATAGGGATTGCATTGAATGTAGAGATTGCTCTAGGTAGCATAAACATTTTAATAATATATGTTCTTCCAATCCATGATCATGGAACGTTTCCTGTGTGTGTGTGTGTGTGTGTGTGTGTGTGTGTGTGTCTTTCTCAATTTCTTTCATGAGTGTTCTGTAGTTTTCGGAGGATAGATCCTTTGCCTCTTCGTTTAAGTTATTCCTAGGTATCTTATGGTTTTGGGTTCAATTGTATATGGCTTCGACTCCTTAATTTCTCTTTCTTCTGTGTCATTGTTAGTGTATAGAAATGCAATTGATTTCTGTGCTTGATTTAAACGTGCCACTTTGCCGAGTTCCAGTATGAGTTCTGGCAATTTGGGGGTGGAGTCTTTTGGGTATCAGCATCATGTCGTTTGTGAAGAGTGAGTTTGACTTTTTCTTTGCCAATGCCTTTTATTTCCTTTTGCTGTATGATTGCTGAGGCTAGGGCTTCTAGCGCTATGTTGAACAGCATTGGTGATAGTGGACGTCCCTGCCATGTTCCTGACCTTAGGGGACAAGCTCTCAGTTTTTACCCATGCAGAATGAATGGGCTTTTCCTAGGTGGCTTTTATGATATTGAGGTATGTTTTGTCTATCCCTACACTGTGAAGAGTTTTAATCAAGAAAGGATGCTGTACCTGTCAAATGCTTTTTCTGTATCTATTGAGAGGGTCATGTGGTTCTTGTCCTTTCTTTTATTAATGTTGTGTACCCCATTGATTGGTTTGTGCTGGTTGAGCCACCCTTGCAGCCCAGGAATAAATCCCACTTGGTCATGGTGAATAATCCTTTTAATGGACTGCTGGATCGTATTGGCTAGTATTTTGGTGAGAATTTTTGCGTCCATGTTCATCAGGGATATTGGTATGTAATTTTCCTTCTTGGTGAGGTCTTTATCCGGTTTTGGGATCAAGCTAATGCTGGCCTCATAGAAAGACCTTGGAAGAAGACTTTAGTTCTTTAAATGTTTGGTAGAATTCCCCTGGGAAGCCATCTGGTCTGTGCTCTTATTTGTTGGGAGATTTGTGATTACTGCTTCAATTTCCTTGCTGGTTATGGGTCTGTTCAGGTTTTCTTTTTCTTCTTAGTTCAGTTTTGGTAGTTCAGACATCTCTAGGGATGCTTCCATTTCTTCCAGATTGCCTAATTTGTTGGCATGTAGTTGCACATAATATGTTCTTATAATTGTTTGTATTTCTTTGGTGTTGATTGTGGCTCTCCTCTTTCATTCATGATTTTCTTTATTTGGGTCCTTTCTCTTTTGGTAAGTCTGGGCAGAGGTTTATCAATCTTACTAATTCTTTCAAAAGAACCGGCTTCTTCTTTCATTGATCTGTTCTACTGTTCTTTTGGTTTCTATTTCCTTGATTTCTGCCTTAATCCTTATTATTTCTCTTCTCCTGCTGGGTTTAGGCTTTATTTGCTGTTCTTTCTTCAGTGCCTTTAGGTGTCAGGGTAGGCTGCATTTTGAGACCTTTCTTGTTCTTTGAGAAAGGCTTGTAGTGCTATATGCTTCCCTCTTAGGCCTGCCTTTGCTGCTTCTCAAAGGTCTTCAATAGTTGTATTTTCATTTTCATTTGTTTCCATGAATTTTTAAAATTCTTGTTTAATTTCCTGGTTAACCCATTCATTCTTTAGCACGATGCTCTTTAGCCTCCATGTATTTGAATTCTTTCCAACTTTCCTCTTGTGATTGAGTTCCAGTTTCAAAGCATTGTGGTCCCACAATATGCAGGGAATGATCCCAGTCTTTTGGTACCAGTAGAGAAATGATTTGTGACCCAGTATGTGATCTTTTCTGGAGAATGTTCCATGTGCACATGAGAAGAATGTGTATTCTGTTGCTTTAGTTTGGAATGTTCTGAATATATCTGTGAAGTCCGTCTGGTCCAGTGTGTCATTCAATGTCCTTGTTTCCTTGTTGATCTTCTGCTTAGATGATCTGTACATGGCAGTGAGTGGGGTGTTAAATTCCCCTACTATTATTGTATTATTGTCCATGTGTTTCTTTGATTTTGTTATTAATTGGCTTATATAATCGGCTGCTCCCCTGTTCAGGGCATAAATATTTACAATTGTTAGATCTTGTTGGATGGACCCTTTAATTATGGTATAGTGTCCTTCCTCATCCCTTATCACAGCCTTGATTTGAAATCTATTTGTCTGATATAAGGATTGCCACCCCAGCTTTCTTTTGATGTCCATTAGCATGATAAATGGTTTTCCACCCCCTCACTTTGAATCTGGAGGTGTCTTTGGGTCTGAAATGAGTCTCTTGCAGACAGCATATGGACGGGTCTTGCTTTTTTCTCCAATCTGATACCCTTTGTCTTTTGATTGGGACATTTAGCCCGTTTACATTCAGAGTAATTATTGAACGATATGAATTTAGTGCCATTGTATTATCTGTAAAGTCACTGTTTCTGCCTCATTTATCCTAGCACTTAGAACCTCCATTTTTTATTGCATCTCATTAATAGCCTTTTTGATTTCGAGTTGGTTAGATTTTAGTTCTTTTATTTCTCCAGAAAGGGATTCTGTAGTGTCTTCTATGCTTTTTTCAAGCCCAGCTAGTTATCTCTATTGAACTCTACTTCCAACATCTGACTTACGTCCATACTGATTAGGGACCTGGCAATCAGCACTGCCTCTTGTTCTCTTTTTTGAGGTGAGTTTTTCCATCTTGTCATTTGGTGCAGTGAAGAATAGATGAGTGAGAGAACAAAATACTAAAACGGCAACAACGACCCCAAAGAAATATACACCGAACGATACTCTGGATCCTGTGTGTATTTTGGTCTGTTTGTTAGAAAACTAGATCCCAAAATCGTAAAGAAAGAAAAACTTACATATGTACCAAAATAAAATTGAATACAATGGAAAGATAGAATGTAACCGTACAAATGGAAATTAAAAGACAAAAACCAAAGAGGAAAAAAAAGGGAAAATAAAAGAATATACACTGATAGGTGAACAGAACACTATATCCTGAGTGTATTTTGGTCAGTTTGTTAGAAGAAACTACATCTCAAAATTGTAAAGAAAGAAAAGCATATTTATATATACAAAAATTAAACAGATTGAAAAGATAGAATGTATCTGTAAAGATGAAAATTTAAAGAGACTTTAAGAAAACAAAATGAATAAACAAAAAAAAAAAAGAAGAAGAAGAAGAAGAGGGGGAAAAAAGAGAATATGATCAGACAGGTGAAGAGAACTGAACCATACACTAGATTCTGGTTGTATTTTGGTCTGTTAGAGGAAACTGCATCCCAAAATTGTAAAGAAAAAAACTTGAGTATTTACAAAAACAAAATTAAATACAGTGAAAGGATAGAATGTAACTGTACAAATGAAAATTTAAAAAGATTTTTAAGAAAGAGTTGATGAAATAAGAAATGGGTTGAAAAATGAAAGAGAAAAAAAATTAAAATTGAAAGACTCGAGATTCCTGGGGAAACAACCATGAATTCTATATACTATATTCCCCTAGTGCTGAAGTTTTGCAGTTCTCAATGATTGGTATACTCGGTCTTGAATGGATATTCTTGGAGATCTTGGGGAGGGGCCTGTTGCCTTGATTCTCAGGTATTTTTGTCAGGGCTGAATTGTAGCGCCCTTGCCAGGGTCCCGGCTAAGTAATCTGGTCTAGTTTGCTCTATGTGGCTTTTGTTCCCTGAAGGGTTTCTGCCCAGCTTTAGCGGATGTGAGAATGAAAATGGGGGCCTCCCAAACTCCAGTCCCGGATCCGGGAACTCGGGGACCCACCCCTGAGTGCTTCCTCAGGGAAAAGCAGTCAATCATTCCTATCTCCCTGGTCTCCGCCCGCTCTCTGTGCTCACCCAGCCTGTGACTGAGCATCTGTATCTCAAGCCTGGATGCCACTGGTGTCTCTAAACCCTGCAGACTCCTGCAGTGCACACCCTGAGCTGTTCCTCCCTGGGGAGGAATGGGGGATTCTGCTGGTTCTGCCATTTGCTGGGCCCCTGCTCAGAGAGCGGTTGCCTGACCATTCTGCAGTTCATGGTATATGGCATCCCTGAGCTAAGAGCCCACTCCTGGGCTCACTGATTCCAGGTGGCTCCCTGCTCCGATGCCTGCGAGCTCTGCCACACTCAGGCACCCCTGTTATTTCTGTGACCCCGGGGATCCCGAGACCACACTAACCCACCTAGGATTCTGCCCTGTTTTGCCACCTGGGCACCTTTCAGGCAGGGACATCCCTCACTGGAGCAGACTTCTAAAAGCTCTGATTTTGTGCTACATTTCTCTACCACTTTCTTGTAGCCAACTAACAGAGGTTCCCTCCCCCTGCAGTTTATCTTTCCGCATATCACCTCAGATTCACTTCACACCTCCTACGTTGGAGAAGGTGGTCACTTGTTCTATTTGGAGAGTTGCAGCTATTCTTTTATTCCATCTTGTGTTGCGTTCACAGATGTTCCAATGGTTTGATAGCTATCTAGCTGAATTCCAGGAACCGTATGAAATTAAGGTCTTCTGTTCCTCCTCCATCTTGGATTCTCTCCAGGAATACATTTTAAATCGCAACCCAATATGTTTATAGATACATAACAAAGAAGAGTTAATAGAATAATATTTATTCTAGCCTGCAATACATTATGATGGACTTTATTCTACTTCATTTGTCTTTGATGCCATTTGCAACCTATGAAAATGCCCAACAATAGAGAAATGATTAAATTATTCATGGTATTTAATATTATATAACTTAAAAACATGATGCAGGTAGTTATTTGTAACATGGAAAGAACACAGTATCTTGTTGAGAGGAAAAGGGCTGTGAATGAATGTAAATATTATGCTATTTGTTGAAAAACAAAGTTTGAAAGGATACACGGGCCAAAAATTTAACATGTCCTTCTTTCGTAATAATACGTTCCTGTGCTTTCTGAATGTCTACCTTCGAAACATAAAGGCATGCAGCTAATATTTATTGAACATTTACTATGTGTGCCAGGCACTGGACTCAAAGCTTTACATGTATTACTGTTTCATTTCAGCCCCTCCAAACCTGAGATGGTATAACCGTCTATTTTGCAGAGTGGAAATGGAGGCTCAAAGACTCACAGTAAACTGCCTGAGGTTGGAGTGAAGAAAAGGGCAGATCTGGAGCTCAAAGCCATGTGTATCTGACAACAGAGTTCATGCTTTGCATGTTAGGCTGTGCTGCCTCATAGAGAGTAGACCGGAGGGTGCCTGCCAGTTAGCATGGGCCAGATGTTACTGTGTAACTAGTAGCCCTGTGTCTTAGCGGCTTCTAACGAGGGAAGTATCTTTCTTGCTCCTGCCAGACACCCACATGGTCTTCCTGGGACCAGGATAAAAGCAGACCCACCGTAGGTAACTGCCAGGTGCTATATGAGATGGACAGAGGGGATGCCAGACTCAGTTGTCCCAAGTGTTCTGTTTGAGGTGGCACCCCTCACTCCCACTCACATCTCACTGGCCAGAGCATGTCACAGGGATGCATCTAACTTCCAGGGTCAGATGACACACTGACATGCTTGGTGGAGCCTATTGGGACCACCACATGGTGCCACCCCCTCTAGGGGACTGTGCAGGGGCAGAGAGGGGGCATGGGGCATTGGTAGGAAATGACGGCAGGACTAAGTCAGGATGAGTTTGCTTTATCCTTGACCAGGTGGAATTTGTCTCAGAGCTGCCCAAAACCATCAGGCAAGATTAAAAGAAGTGACCTTTGGAAAAAGGAGTTTGGTCAGATGTAATCAGCAAAACCCTCAGAAACCACTGTGTCATCTTCGCCAAATCCCTGGCTGCCTCAGTTTCCCCACTATGGAAAGTATGAGGAGGGAAGTGATGGACATTGATTTGTAAGAGCATCACATTCCAGCATTTTTGTTCTTTTAAATTAATATCAGTTACTCTCCTGCTTCCAAGTCCCCGAGTGAGCGCTCAGAATGTGGCTGGGGTAATAAAGTGACATCAGCATCCAAGGGGACTTGTGTTGTGCTTTTATTCTGTGAATGAACCAGTGCCAAATGCTGTCCCTCCATGATTCTCCCCAAGCCCCAGCAGAGAGGACTCTCGGGCCAGATTCTCCTCCTGGTTCTAGGGGCCCTGGGTGACTCCTTTTTGTCTATTCCACAGCCAGGACACAGAGATCTGGGGAGGGACCCTTCCTTGGCCCCAGGTGTCCACCTCTGCCTGGCTTGCCCATGCCCTGCTTGAGGGTGAGGTCAGGGCCAGAGCTAGTGAGGTGGCTGGAGAAGGGGAAGGGGCCGAGGGCAGCCCAGCCTGGTGAGTCCACTTGGCTGCCAGACCATTCTTCACTGCTCCATCCAGCCTCCCATGGATCTGCTGCCTCTGTTGCCTCTCAATGCTGCTACTGCTGCTGCTTCCAGATCCCACCCTGTATCAGCACAGGTGTGGGAGAGATCTGCCCTGTGGGGACCCAGGAATCCTGCAAGACTCCTCCAGCCCTTTCCAGGGGTGCCCAATCCCCCATTCCTTGCAAGGAGTCCAGGAGCTCCGTTCCTCAGCCCTCCCTAAGGGACCCCACTCACTCACCCTTCCCAGGGCCCAGGAATCCCTCAGGCTCGCCAGGGGCCCATAACTCTCCCCACACTTCATGACCTCCTCCTGCCATCTGGAGCCTGAGAGATGATGTGTGCTAGGTGAATGGGAGGCTGACACTGGCTTTGGGGACACTTCCTCACCACCATGAGTGATCTCACCTGTTTGATGCCCCCAAACTCTGTTCACTGCTTCTTCTTTCCCTGCTCCCTGTTCCAGTTATAATCAGGGTGACCCTGGCCATCCTTCATGGAATTCCCTAGTCCCCCTTATAGGCTGGGTCTCTCTCCCATTCACTTTTGGGTTAGTCTAACTCCACCCCTTCTGTAGCTGGTCTCTCCTTCTATAACCAGGACAGCCCAACTCTGGGGCTCTTGAGGTGGGCAGCGGCATCTAAACAGAATTTAATACTAATGTTTTGTGATCCTTCTTTTGTTTTTGTTTGCTTGTTTTTTTATGGTTTCTTTATATTTATGTGAAAGACACTGTTTTCCTATTTTAGCAGAGCTAGAATGGTTCCTATTTACAAGAAATTTGCACAATAATGACGTGGTGGTTTGTAGAGCACTGATTTTCAGCTGTCTTGGGCTTGAATGAGTTGGGGAAACCTTGTGTTAGTCCTAGAGAGAAACAGTTTAGGAAGTGCTGCTCAGGACAGGGCCCAGGAGAGATGATCACAGGGGTTCATCGAGTAACCTGGGCCCCTGGATCTCCCAGGAGAGAAGCTGGTGAACGTTTTCTCTTAAAATGCTCTCATTCCTGTAGGTCCCAGGAGATCTCATGAGAGTCAGCTTGGATTGATTCCCTGTGTGGTTCATAATGTAAAGCCCAAGCTAATGGGTAGGAGGGTCATAGAGATAAGTGACAGTTCCACCGCTATTTGCGGTATTAAAATATCTTGGTCAATTAGGGATGATTTGAGACCACACCAATATCATACCAATATTCCAGGAATTTCTGGCCAGAAGACATATTTGATTATAATTTTATGATGCTCATTTCATTGAGTTCCAACATCGCTCTTTTTCTTTGGGATTTCTTTACTTATATTTTGTTTACAGAGGTACTTCTCAAATTCTAAACATACGGGAATTTCTAGTTAGCTTTTTATAGTGATTTCTAGCCCATTTTATTACCAAAATGTACTCTGTGTGATTTCACTCCCTGGAAACATTGAAATTTCCCCTGTGGACAAAATAAATCGGGTGCATTTTTGTAACTGCACCCTGTGTGCCTACAGTTAATGTGTCCTCCACAGTGGTATAAGGATGTGGACAGATATGTGGAGATAGCTGTGGGATTCAGATGGTTTGCTTTCAGGACCTACATCTTATGGATGTTCTATCTGCACTGAGTTGCTGAGAGGGGGCTGAAACCTCCCATCCTGCTTGTGTATTTGATTGTTTTTGCAGTTCTATCCTCCTTTGCTTTATATTTTGTTCAGCCAATGGCCTTAGGACGGGAGTTGGGAAAGGAAGGACAGAGCGCCCAGAAGAGGGAACAGGGACCTGGGTTGGGAGGGAGCAGAAACAAGAAGGTCTGCCAACGTTCCAGAGAAGACCTGTCGTTGGGATGGTGTGTGGTGAGACGACAGTTGGGAAGGGGATACTTACAAACGAGGTCACACGGGGTGTCCATTATGATGTACCAGGGGCAAAGGCAGCTGATTGGTCGAGAGAAAGTATACAGCCTCTGTGTTGCTAAGGATACCTTCAGTCAGGTTAAGGCTTGGAAGAAGGTGGATCCTCCTCCAATCGTTTAACCTGCTACTGTATCCTGCTGACCTAGTGATTTACTAACCTGCTGACCTACTAACCTTTCTGAACCCTCCTGCCTCCCCTTGAGTACTTGATCTGACCCTGACACTGTCCAAGACCTCCTCTTGTCCTGACAAACACCTTCCCCAATCCTACCCTCTATTTCCACCTTACCCCCATCCCTATTTACCACCCTATCCCCTCCCACCACTCCCTACCCCACCCACCCCCACTCCCACACCACCCCCGATCTCCACCTCCTCCCTGGTGCCCCAGTGCCCCTTGAAAGGACCAAGACATGAAGGTGCAGAGACTGTTCTGGCTGCTCTTGCTCTGGTGTCCCGGTTCCCCAAACCCAAATGTGAGTAAACATGGCACTTCAGTGGTGTCTTCCTTCTTTTCTTTTTTTTAAGATTTGATTTATTTGAGAGAGAGAAAGGGCACAGGTGCAGAGGGAAGGGCAGAGGGTGAGGGACAGAGAGAATCCCAAGCCAGCTGTGTGGTGAGCCCAGAGCCTAAAGAGGGGCTCAATCTCAGGACCATGAGATCACGACTTGATCCAAACCAAGACTTTGTCACTTAACTGACTGAGCCACCCAGGTGCCCCAAAGCTGCTGGTAGTGTCTTCCTTCCTAGTGGGTTCTTTGACACGGTGGTTAAATAACAGCTTTTTCCTGGGGTTCTTGATGGGAACTTCAGAAGACCTTCACATTTCCCTGAAGACCGAGCACCACAGGGCAGGTTTCTCGGTCAGCCTGAAGGGGTTGTGGCCACAACTGTCCACACCAAGTTCTACATCCTGTCTGCGCTGCTTGGTCCAAAAACCACAGTGCTGGCAGGATGGAAACCTGAAAATACTAGGTTTATGGTGTCAAGAAGGAAGGATTTGTGAAGATACGAAAAGCCATTGAGCTCTTTGTCTTAAAGAGGGGGCTTAGATGATATGTACATTATATCTCATTAAAATTGTCCTTAAAAATGTCAGGAACTCGAATTTAATAGGAACTATGGGTATTAGACTGGCTTCTGGAAGCCCGGTGAAGCTCCTGCTTCAAGCCTTGTAAGTTTAGGGTCCATCTTATGTGTAGTTTGTTTTCCTATCAGCACATTGTTGATATTTGTGGAGTTTGGCAGCCCTGGGAACAAAGATATCTCAAGCATTGGTGTTGGGACTAGAGTGTTAAAAAGTGAAATGTCCTTTGTGCTCCATGCTTCCTGGTTTGTTGACTTTTAACAAGTTCTGAGTCAGCCCTTTCCTTCTGGTCTTGGAGGCTGTCCCCAGGGACTCTGTGTCCCACCAGGTCCATGGGAGCCCTGAGAAGCCCAGCAGACACTAAGTGACCACATCCTGCTCGGACATTTGTCACAGGAAAATCTGAAGGTGTGATGTGATCAGGAAGTAAATGAGTTGTCCTCCTTTCTTAGGCCAAGTATGTACAGAGTGTTGATTTCCCCAAAGTAAAAAGGTCCTGAATGTCCTTAGGATTGTCCAAATATAAAGAAATACCTGGTTTCCAGTGTGAATATTTCATTTTGTCATTAAAAAGTAAAACCTGTACCCTCAGGAGAGAAAGAAAAAGAGACAGACAGGGAACACCCCTAGAAATAAGTAGACTTCTTTAGATCGGCTTGCACCAGATTCTTACAGAGAGATCTGGAAAGTGTCAGTAGTCAGGAAGGATCCTTATATTGAGGCAGAATCATTCCACACAAATACCTCCAGTCAAAATAGACTCTGTTCTGTTTCTTTTGAGTCTTCAAAGGAGGACATTTCTTGGTAGTCTTGATTGGAATTATTCCCCTCTACCCAGTCATCATCTCAACTGCATCAGTTCAGCTTTCTCACCCTGCCTCATCTCTGGGCTCTTGCATGAACTAACTGGTCTTGCATTTCCCACCTCCACCTGCTCATGGCCACTGTCTCTGAAAACCTAGTGTTATTGGCCCCATTGGATGTCATCCAGTTAAGAGTCAGCTGCTGGTCAGCATCCAGACAGCTGCCAGATGTACCGAGTGCCCACGACTGGGGGTGTTTTACATTCATGACAAGATGGCCTCTGTCTTTTGTGCATTTGATCCCCATGATCAACCATAGTGCTGACAGCTACTGCTCTCTTTCAGACAGTGGCTATTCACAGACAGTGTATGTTTCCTACCAGCACACATTTTCGGGGCCTCAGCTATGAGGGCTGAAGATGAAAATGTATTAGATATCAGGGGCTACTTTCTAGAGAGTTTTGTTTGCACAAAATTCAAGCTGGGTGTGAATTAGTATGAATTGCATCATGAATGTCTTTTCTCCTGAAGTACTTATAACTCTAGTTTTTGTAAAATGATATGTGTTCTTTGTTTTGGTGTCCATATATAGGAATTTTGTATTCTTTTAGAATTCAGGGGCCTCTGGATGGTTCATGCAGTTAAACGTCTACCTTAGGCTTGGGTCATGATCCCAGGGTCCTGGGATTGAGCCCTGTCCGGCTTCCTGCTCAGAGGCAGTCGGCTTCCTCCTTTCCCTCTGCCCCTCCCCCAGCTCATGCTCTCTCTCTTTCAAATAAATAAATGCAATCTTTTATTTTAATGTTTTCTCTCTTTAAAAAGTTAAATTTTATAATTGCTACTGACTGATTTAGTTACAATACTAAGAAATAGGAACATGGATTCCTTTCATTGGCTTTTTGGAGATAGGTGTTCGAGTAACTAAAACCTCACAGATATCCTCAAAATATACAAGATCACCTGATGATGCAAATCTTTATGTACTTCAGAAATCTGATGTTTTGGACTGTGATTCAGAAGCAAAGTGAGCATTGAAAGAAAACATCAATGTTTTCAGAAACCAAACAATAACTATAATTTATTTTTGTTGGAATAACAATCCCATGTTATATTAATGAGTTAATGAGAAACCTCCTGTCTGTCTCACTTATGTCCTTATCTGAACATCTGTCCATATAACATTCTCATTTTTATCTCTAGTACATGTTTTATTCTTGCTTTCTCTTGTTTTTCCATACATGTTGGGTGTATTTTTTGAAATGTTCCAAAGGAGTTTATCCAGGTCCTTCATGGATGTACAATAGAAGTCACTGACTTCTTACCTACTCTAAGTTTACATTTACTTGCATTGTCTATTTTATTTTGACTTATAAATTCTTAAGTTCTGTTAGCTATAGAAAAAATATCTGCAATGTGCTTGTAGGGAAAATAAAATCTCTTAAGATTTGCCTATTAGATTTTTCCTACAGCTTCCATGTTGTATGATCACAACATCTTTTTAAAGAATACAGTTTGTTGATATTTGACATAGGTAAGCAGCAATGAAACCATCACCAAGTAAGAGAGCAAACACACTCATCAGTCCCCAAAGTTGGCCCCTGCTCCTTTGTAATCCCTCTGTGCTCCTTCTCCTCCAGGAGGAGGCAGTTGAGAGGTGTGCTTACTTCCTGGAGGCTGGTGGGGAGTCTGTGAAGTTGATTCCTTGTGACATATACATTGTGAATGTCGTTGAGATTCTTCATTATCTCAAATGTTATTTCAGCTTGTCCACGTTGTGCCTGACCGTTTCATTCTCGGCCTTGATGGGGCTGGAGTTCTGTGGAACTTTGCCATTCTTACTGGCTATTTGGGCATTTGTGCCTTTCTCATTTACATCTGGAGAACCGTCCTCGCTGTAAGTATACCAAAGTACCTGATATACTTTTATTCATAAATAAGCAGAAAATTTTATAGTCACTGGACATTTTTATATCCATTCAGTACTAAAAATTTCCCTCTAATAATGTCAATTTTGATTATCACCTAGATTGAAATAGTTTTAAATTTCTATTGAGGTGCCTTCTTGATCCATACGTGTGTTTTTCTTTATGTTCAAGCATAATTAGCAAACGGTGTAATATTAGTTTCAGGTGTACAACATGATTCAACAATCCTATACATTTCTCAGTGCTCATCACAATAAGTGTACTCTCAATCCCCTTCACCTCTTTCACCCTTCCCTCCTCTTACCCTCCAACCCATGTGTTCTTCAGAAGTGTGTTGTTTAATCTCCATTGTTTGGTCATTCTCCAGCTATCTTTCTGTTCTTGATGTCTAGTTTGAGTGATTTGTGGTCTGAGAACATACTTCCTGTGGTTTCTATTCCTTTGGTTGTTCAGATGTATCTTATGGCCCCAAATATGGCCTCTCTCAGTGACTTTTCCATGGGAGATTGTGAAGAATGTCTGTACTTCTGTTGTTGAATGAAGTATTCTGCAGATGTTAATGGATGCCGTGGATTGGTGATGCTGTTCAGTTCACCTGTGTTCTCATGGAACTTCTGTATCTGCTGGATCTGTCAATGACCGATAAGAGGATTTTGAATTCTCCAGCAGTAGGAATGGATTCATCTATTCCCACCAGCAATATTTTCAGTTTCTGCCTCATGTACTTTGACTCTCTGTTGTTAATGCACGCACATTAGAAATTGTTATGTCTTTTTGGAGAATTGACCCCTTTACCATTGAAGTAATGACTGTCACTACCCCTGACAGTTTTCCTTACCCTGTAGTGTGTTTTGAAGGATCATTTCAATGGCCGGGTTTCTAGTTTGATGTTTCTTTTAACACTGTAAACATTTTGTCCTTCTTGATGGCATGGTTTCTGAGAAGTGTGATGTAGTTCTTATCCTTGTTCCTCTTGGGTAAGGTGTTATTGCTCCCCTCCACCTCCTTCAGACACCTAGCCCAACCCCTGCTCCAGATTTCCAGAATAGTTTCTTTGTCTTTAATGATCTGTAGCTGAATAGTCTAGATCAGGCATTGTTAGTGTTTTTTGTTTGTTAGTTGTTTGTGTGTTTGTTTTGGTATTTATCTGGCTTTCGATGTTTTGAGCTTCCTGGATCTGTGATTTGGTGACTATATTAATTTTGGAAAATCCTCAGTCATTGCTTCAAATATCTCTCCCTTCTCTCCTGAAGGAATAGGTATTCCTATTATTTGTGTGTTACATGTTTTGTATTTGTCCCACTAGTCTTGGATTTTCTGTGCCGTCTTTGTAATTTTTGTCTTTGTGTTCTCTTTTGGAATTTTCTACTGGAATTTCTTTAGGCTCAATGATTCTTTCCTCTGGTATGTTGAGTCTGTTAAGGAACCCATCAAAGGCATTCTTGATTTCTGCTATGGTGTTGTTGTCTAGAATTACATTAAAATCTTAGAGTTTCATCTCTCTGTGTACATTCACCATCTCTTCTTCCTATTGTCCATTTTATTCTGAGATCCAGTATCATACATGGAAGGGACTTGTAATTCCTAGCCTGCTTAATCCCATCATCTCTGCCATGGGAAGTGTGTTTCTAGTGCTTGCTGTTGTGGTTTTTACCTGTAGTGTGCCCTGTAAGGTTGTGTTGAAAGGTAGGTATTGTGTCCTAGTAAAGAAACTTAGATAAGTGGACTTTAGGGTGATGTTTTCTACTTAACTGGCTAGGGGTTAGACTGAGTTTACTCCCAGGTGAGACAGGGAGGAGAGAGCACTGGAGTTGAGTATTTGCCCTCAGCTCTATTGCTTAGTCTTTGGGAAACCCCCAATTAGGCTCTGGTGACATATTTCACTTGAGGGCAGACCTTTCTGAGAAGAACAGAAAGCTTTTGAGTTTATTTCTAAATGGGAATTTTCTCCCTGTCCCGGCCAATGGAGAAAGCTTCCCTTCAGAAAGAAAACAAAAATATTAAGTATTTGGTGTGCCCCATCCATCTTTTCACTTTTCCCGCCTGTGGGGCTGGGTGACAAGGGCCACGGAAGCTCAGAGGTTCCTAAGCAGCACGTGAAATTAATGGAATAGCCATGATTTTCTGTTTGCCCTCCACTGATGCACATTCCCCAACAACATTATCATGACTGGCTTGTTGATAGTGTGCTGGTATTCCAATATCCTGGCAAGATTTGGGGGCTGGCCTCAGCCTCTCATCATCCTGTAAAACTTTTGAATGGGGAAATATGCTAATGGTGTCAAAATGGGGTCTTGCCTAGATTTTATTGAGCTATAATTTATCTGGGTGACTCGATTCTGGGGAGCCTGGTTCCCCTTTTTCGAAACATCAGCTGTCATTTCTGTTGTTGCTCATGCTTCATCACTCGCCACGTGCCACTCTTTTTCTCGTCGATGGCTTTCATTTCTTTTTGATGACCCTCCATTTGTAGTAGTCTGGGAAAATTCATAACACCTTGTGTGCTGTAACTGCATGTGAATTCAGCAAATAGCCAAGTCTTTGTAAGATTTCAGAAAGGCTTTCTAGAGAAGGCAAGAAGCATATCTTTCTCAGAGTTTTTGCTTGTTCGCCTTCCTCCCTACCGGCCTGCCTTCCTTTCTTTCTTCCTTCCTTCCATTTTATATCTTTCAGGATTGAACAATAATCCCAGGTTCTAAACTTCAGTGTGGATATTGGTTACAAAACAGTTAGGGAAACGATGAATTAATGATTATTTTTTAAATGTCCACCCGATCCCTTGTCAAAATTGAATAGGGTGAACGTTCATTTAATAGAATGTGAATAGATTTTGAGGTAAAACGTAAGTTATACACCTTTGTGCTCTTTATCAAAAATGAATTGTGAACTATGATGACTCAGAGAAAGTCATAGATGAGTTTCATAGTTAGAAATGCTAATTTTGTCTTCTTTCTAATCCTGTGAATTCATTCTGCTAAGTAAAATGATTACTGTAACTTCTTTGGATTACTATTTCAGTATTTATCTGAACTGTAGATTTTTTCTAGTAATATGTTTTGACATCAAACTTAATTTTGTTTCTTCCACTCTTAGATTGCCCCTCGACAATATGAAGGTAAGATTTCTGGCTTTAGTTTTCTTTGTAATAAATTCTCAGTACCGGTGTTTGATGTGGGTGTAATTTGACTAGGGATAAATGTGGTGACTTCTGATGTCTAATTGACTTGTTAAGTCTTGAAAATCTTTCTCTTCTCCATGTGGAGTCTAAGTGATAATGTGGAGGGTGTTGCCATCTCTTAGGAGACCAGGAGGAGGAACACCTCATGGGAGGAGGGAGAACAAAAAGGGTGTAATTTTGCAGAGAGAAGTTTAGGAGGCAAGTGAGGATAGGAGCCTGAGGTCTGGAGTGGGTACTTTGCCATGACCTGGCTCTTGGTGAAATGTGACGATGAGAAAACACTCTGAGTCTATCAAGCAGGCTACACTTGGAGAAGAAGACAGGTATTGCCAGGCAGAGTGTGTGTCACAAGAGAGGTTTAAAGCATGCTTTTGAGTTTGAAGTGGAGGGAGCCTTTCCTGCCAGGGGAGAAGGAGTGGAAAGGAACGTGTGCCAGGGGTGGTAATGTATTGTGTCCGGGCCTCATGGATTGTGGTGATTCCATGGTGCTGTCTGACGGCCGAGGTGGCTGCCTGGCCCTTAGCAAACCCTCGAATGCTGGTGTTTGTCCCTGTGAGTGCAGCAGTGGTGGTGGTGAGAAGAGAGATCTCGGGGCACGAGAGCACTCACATTGGGCCAATAGAAGAGAATCTGCACTTGAGGTAAGATGAGAGACTTATTATTTTTTGAAAGATTTGGTTTATTCACTTGACAGAGAGAGAGCACAAGCAGGCAGAGTGGAAGGCAGAGGGAGAGGGCGAAGCAGGCTCCCAGTTGAGCAGAGAGCTGGATGTGGGACTGGATCCCAGGGCCCCGGGATCATGACCTGAGCTGAAGGCAGTCACTTAACCAACTGAGGCACCCAGGTGCCCCAAGATGAGAGAATTAAGTGCCTGTTAGAGGAGTCTGTGTTCTAGAGCTTACAGGTGTTATCCACTTGTGATAGGGAGCTTCATGAGGGTTGTTTTCCCTTAAGGATGGAGGGTGGCATTCTCAAGTTGGGCTGAGAAAACCTTGTGTTCCAGGGAGTGTGAGTTACCAGGCACTCCAGAGACTCTGTGTAACATGGAGAGTGTACCCAAGTGTGTTTGATTCCAAAGATCTGGTCCTCCAGAGCCCCCAGCCTGGGGTTCCTGAAAGGCAATCTGTGAGCAGCAGGAAGTCATGGAAGGCCTTTGAGTAGCCACTCAGTTGACATTTTGAGCTTTCCTTGTGTGGAATTCCAAGTAGGACCTGGAAGTAGACGTGGCGCTGAGCAGGAGCAAAGGATGGTTTTGTTCATTTTGGGTTGTTTGCAGGGACCTACTTACGTACCTTAATCATTGGAGGAGAGAGATGTTAGTTGAAAGGATGCTTGATTTTTCTGTTACATCTCTGGTGATGACATAAGTATTTGCAGTGATTGAATTTTCCAAGAATGATGCTTACAGATGGGAGAAAAATAGAAGACATTTGATTGTGTTTCTCTATTTCTGAAAACATTTTAAGTAGGAATCTCCCTGAAATAGGTTGTCTTAGGTTTCAAATGCTGCTAAACCTTGCTTTTTCAGGCACAATGGGAATGCTATCAAGTTAGTTACACCCAAGTGTCCAAGAATGTGTCTCTGGGGCTATTACAGTGGGATTATTCGATGTCACTGGTTTTGCTAATTATCTTAGAAATTCTTTTTTCTCCTTTTAGTTACTTTACAACAAATAGCTGAAAAGATCCATCGGCTTAAAAATGAAAACAGGGAACTTGCTAAAGAAATATCCATTTGGGAGGAGAAGGTATCAGTGCCCTTTCAAATATTTTTTGTGATTTCATTTTGGTTACTTCCCCCTCTGGTAGTTCATCCTATTGACCTATTTCACGTGACCCACAAATGATCGCGATTCAAGAGAAGCTTCACAAGTGTAGAGCACTGCCTCTCTATCCGTGAAAGGAGTCACACAGCGTTAGATAGCTTTGTCTAACACTCTGCTATTTTTGAATTCTGATTCCCTTTTCGTATATTTTATAGATCAGGGAAGGAAAGAAACATCGCGCAGAAATGAAGAGAGAACATCAGTTTCTCTCTGACAAAATTCTTAAATTGAAGGTAAGGATCCCTTCTTTGCCTGAATTGTGTTCTAACAACAGAAATAAAAGTAATGAATTATTATTATTATTATTATTATTATTATTATTATTATTATTATTTTAAAGATTGAGGCAATTCATTGGCATTCAGCCCTCTTTTCCACTAGTCTTTTTTTTTAAAGATTTTATTTATTTATTCGAGAGAGAGAAAACAAGTGGTGGGGAGGGGCAGAGGGAGAGAGAGAGAGAGAGAGAGAAGCAGGCTCCCTGCTGAGCAGGAAGCCTGATGTGTTGAGATTTACCTTAACGTGGCTCAGGAGGCTTTTGGTCATTGGGTGAGGGGAGGGCCGCGTATTCGCTTGCTGTTTACCACAGTAGAGAGTGGGCATCTGGGAACTGAAACTCCTACCGAACAGTGAGCTGGAATTTCACTTAGGACCATCACGATGAGGTCTGCTATTTCAAGGACTAGGAAGTATGGTTTATTTCACAGCTAGGTAATTATCACATCGTTCAGCCCTGCCCTCCAAGATATGCAGAAAATCCCACAAGATACTTGAGTTATGAAGGGTGATAGCCAGCCAAATTGTATAGTCCCTTCCTCTCAATGCTGAAGAGAGAATTTTCAATGTTAATAGGGGAAGATATGTACATATATAATTTATGTATATAATTAGGTATATGTGTTTGTGTGTGTTTGTGTATATGTGTGTATACAAAAGTGTGGGTCTCCTTACTTTCTCCTTGTTCTATTTATGCCTCAAGGGCTTTCTTTGTTGCACTGCATGATCCCGTTCTGTTAGGTGCACTCACATTGTTCTGTGATCATGATTTCTTGAATGTCTTTCCTCATATCCGTCTTCAAGGCCCAAGATGCATTGGAGGATGAAGAGCAGGGAGCCTTGGAGTCCAAAAAACGTGTACTGAAGGGTATGTTATTTTTGGGGAAAGAAATCCCCAGATGCTGGCAATGAGTTTGCATTGGGAAGGGAAAGAATGCCTTCCTGCCTTCAAGGTCTTGCCCTTCTCCTTTCCCCAACAAAACCAAATTCTCAGGTCCCATGCCCACTCATACAAAAGAAAACTCATCCTTTACAGAAAGCAAAAAGGTCCTGGAACAGAAGTGCAACGCCCTGAGTTCTTTGAAAGCAGCTAAGGAAGTGGAATTGAAGCTGCTAAGGAAGAAATTGGGTATCGTGGTGGATTTCTCTGAACGAAGAAAAGTGGCTGCCGAAGAGTAAGCTATTCCTGTGTTAATCGTCACAAACACTGTTGTATGAATTTATGTGGCAGCCAGGCTAGATAGTTGTAGTTCGTTGGGAATTGGATCTAGAGTATTTTTGCCAAATGCATTCTGTAGAAGTACCTGCCCTTCCTACCTTGATCTGTGCAACCTGCATTTTTGTTTCTGTTCCAACTGCTTGTCACACGTTGTGGTGTGATTCATTGGGGCAGAAGAGGGAAGGTACCAGCACTAATCAGCTTGATACCTGGATCCCCTCTGGGTCCATCTACATTGTCCTTTTGGTTTCAGTCTCATCACATGTTCTCATCAGCCCTGAATTCAGTCAGTTTCTTGTTCAGTACCAGACTTGGGTCAAGAATGTGTAGAGAAAAATGGAATTGATCAGTCATGTTTTTGTTCAGTACCAGACTTGGGTCAAGAATGTGTAGAGAAAAATGGAATTCTCTTGCTGCAGAAACAATGGGAATTTCTTTGTGGAAAGTGGGTTGGGGCTCCAGCAATACTGGATCCCTTCATCCAGTGTACAACCAAAATCGTTCACTGTGGCCCAATCCTAAGAAGGCCGGGGTATTTCCTGTCCACCTGATTTTGTAGGTGTAACTCTCCTGCGTCCCAAGCAAAGCCTGCAGTTTCACTAGGGGCTCACCTTTGCTGGCTGACCCTGAACAGCACTTGTTTCCTTCTAAGGCTGTGCTCATAAAGTCGTTCAGTTTCTTTGCAGTTCACTTGCCTGTTCCAGAACTCATTGATGAGCCCTGGGGAGCTTGGCTCCCACTGCCAGGTTGGCTTTCTCCTGGGCTTCCTTCTTCTGCATCTGGTTCTCCTGTTTCTTCATGCGCTCCTTAGAAGTTGGGTGCATTCACTCACGAGTTTCCACTTTTGTACAGTACTTCCTCTATTTTCCTCAGGAGGAGAAAGTTCTCAGGACCTTAGAGTCCCTCATTCATGCTGAAAAGCAAAACTGTTCCCCCTCTTCCCTGGAGACTCATTATACACTCACGAGTTTCCACTTTTGTACAGTACTTCCTCTATTTTCCTCAGGAGGAGAAAGTTCTCAGGACCTTAGAGTCCCTCATTCATGCTGAAAAGCAAAACTGTTCCCCCTCTTCCCTGGAGACTCAGCTTTGTGCTAATCCTTCCCACACCGGGGGTGGGGGCCGCTCTGTCTCACTGGCATCTTGGTTCTGTTCATTGGTAAGTTCTTTCTGGGGCAGGTACAGTGTCCTGACCACCTTTCTCTCTTCAACACCTCACAGCTGAACCACTACATTACAGCCACTCCACAGAGCATGTGCTGAAGGATTGCCTGAGAGACCAGAAGCAAATGCATGAGTCCTTCTCTGTCTAGAGCTTTTGTCTCAGTTTCTAAGAGTCTTTTTGCATGTGATTCTTGAGTAAATCAAGAGTCACATTGAAACCCTTTAAATCAACACCATGAACAAAAGAGTCTGAGGGCGACACAGGAAACCAGCCTTTCTAAGCATCGCTCTTTGCTGCTTTCACTATCAGTGGACTCTGTTAAAGTAGGTTGACTCCATGCAGTTGATAGTTGTCCATCTGACATCTGTTGCCTGGAGATAACACCCTGACTGTGTGACAGTTCACATCATTTTATACTTCAGGACATACTGTCAGCACTAAGATTGGCCTTTTCCTCCACCAGGATCTTTGAAGGAGGAAGCAGGGGTTGTACTTCTAAACCCTAGAGATGTCTGGGAGTGAGTTACCATGCTGATGAAGCCGTACTCTGGAAGGCTTCCTTTTGGGCTGTCCGTGTCGGGCACAGCCTTGGTCTGAGGATCGGGGCTCCCCATGGAGGTGTAAGACTAATGATGGTCTCCTGCTTCATCCAAATAGTTTTCAGGCCTAGTTTCTCACTTTGAACTGAAATGAGCCTTCACCATCTCAGAGAAAGAAAGACCTATTCTGAGAGGGCACAAAGTGCAGTGTTATTTGGTGACTTGGTGATGAATGAATTGAAGTAGAGAAGTACAAAGACAGCTCTGATTGCAGGGGACATGGCAGCAGCCAGAATCTGATTTTTCTTTAACCCTAAATGGGGCCTTCAATTCATTTCCGATTGTGTTGTCAGTCTGTGCATTTATGGGAACCACTCTAATCTAGGCCGTCAAGTGTGCTGGGAGGAAAAATGGCAGAAATTCTGGACCTTGGCTACTGGTCTATGTATATACCTTTCCCATTTTAGGAAGCTGGAAAAGACACTTTATGAACTGGAGGCAACAAAGAATCAGCTGTCAGATGCCGAGGAAAATCTGAAAGTAACCAAAGAAGAAATGGACAAGTACAAGTGAGTTCAGACACCATACTAGCGGCTCCTGAAATCCTTGTTTACTTTGTATTTTTCACCTTTGTACAATGTCTAGACTCAACAAGTAATATAAACAAAAATTCAGGGGACATATCCAGAAAGAATTAACAGACCCAAAGAGATAAGTTTTAGAAAGAGCAAAACAACCATGTTAGTAAACATGTCCTGATAACCAGCGCTGGCCTGACTCTGTGGAAACTTGTTCCACGCCAGAGTCCCTGGTTGTGGTGTCAATGGTGGTCATCTTGAGGAAAGCAGTTTGTCGTAGGATGAATCCTACCCATAAACACGGTAGTGCCATCTGATGGCGCTGGTCTTTGCAACCCTGGCAAACGTGGCGAGGATAGAAGTTAAAGGAGAATAGAGCTTCATGACGAAAGATACTTGTCATGTGATAAATTAGGGAAAGATTGAAAACGGGTAAGGAAATTATATCAACTCTGAACCCTGCATGTGTGGAGAAATGAGTAAGGAAAGGATGTGACAATAGCTTTGATCCTGCTGTCCATGTATAGTCATGTGGAAGTGTTTCCTGTGTCAGGATCAATTGGATGAGGGGACAGATAACTGGAGGACGGCCACATGGGCCGATGATTTAAAATCACACCCAATATTGGGCTTTATCTGACGAAAGCAATTGTACCTGACAGACAACAGATCGGAGAGATGCAAGACCAGCTGCAGGAGGCAGAGCTCACCTTTGAACGCAAGGTAACCTGAGCTGTGCCCCAACAGGCCCCTTAGCGCCTCCTGCAGGGGACGGAAGTGGCCCTTAGATCCCTGAACATGCGCTTTTGGTGTGTTGGCTTTTTCAGATCGCAGTTCATGAAAAGAATGCTGTAGGGAATTGGGTAAGTGTTTTCTTTTCCCTGCTCTCCATTTGGGGCACAGTCTGGCACAACTGAAGATGGGTGGGTTTTTCTCCCGCAGATCAAGGCTCGGGTTTGGGAGCGGAAGATACAGCAGCAGAGAAGGGAGAACGCCTACATGATACACAGGTGTGCGAGTCTGATGTGCCTTTTTACGGGTGTTTTGAGGGGTGACAACTACACTGTTTGGTGTCCAGTAGAGGACGTGGTGATGTAATTCTTATAGACGTCTGCTCTTTCTCTGTATTCAAGACTGCGCATGATGAAAGGACAGATGCTGCCTGAGGGATGCATGAGGCAGGAAGCGATGCTGGGAAGACCTGAGATGTGGAGCCCTCCACGGAGAGGTAGGGAGCGCGCTGTGAAACAGGGCAGCCTGACTTCTGCTGGGAAAGCACACGGTGTCCTTCCCATTCCTGTGGGTGGTCATTGTGTGTCCTGGAGAGAATCACAAGCAGTACCTACGGACAGCAGGTTGTCTGAAGGGGTGACAGGTGGGTGTTTTCCTCAGATTCCCCCAGGCAGCAGGGCACCTGTCCCTGTGACAGGCGGAGCTCACGCCCGTCCCCTCACTGCAGAACCTCCCCCGCCCCCCACCACCGCCCAACTGAAGAGATGAGCCTGGAGGAGTCATGAGCCCCAGCTTCCTTCCCACCTTGACTCAGTGGTAAAGAGTTTTTGAGAAAAGAAAAAGACTATTTGAAAAAAAGTCATTTATTTACTCTTTATGGAGGTTCCTTTATTTTGGTTTTCTTTGCAATCTGCAGTACTGCATTTATCAGTGAGATGTGTGCATTTTACTCCTGTAATGTTATCAGTATGATGTCACAGCTTTACTTCTCAATCTCCTATTGTTTCTTTGCTCCCGACTATACGATCAGTCTACTCCATTTCTTCTGTTAAATATTTCCATAATAGTCAGTCACACATGCTAGGCCTCATCTGTAGACTGAAAGATTGAACCATGAGCCTGTGGCTTGAGGAAGAATGCATGCTGTTCATTTTGAGGGTTTATTCATTCGTAGTTGGTTTCCCCGGAGCAGTCTACTGCTGTTTCTTTAGCTATGAAAGCACCTGAAGCAGATGGAGGACGGTGGTCCCTTCCTCGAGGGGGAGGGGCAGGTGTCCCCCTTGTCATCAGGGGTCAGCAGAGACATGAGGGAAATGCTCTGTGTCTAGGAAGGGACCCGAAAGTGGGAGAGGGTGGGACGTGGTGGGGGAGGGTTTGGAGGGTTGGGTTGAATTCTGCACAGTCAATGTCAGTCTGAATCCACCTCCATGCATTCTAGGGCATTGGTCTGATGCTGAAGCTGGTGGGGCTCCCATGAGGAACAACGGCACTGAGCCTAATAGAGACCCTGGGATGTACAAGGTAACTACCGTGGCCTTTTCCACTTTTTTCAGAAACTTCCAATTTTGAGCAGCACCGTGTCCTGGCCTTGTGTCTGTTGGGTGGGTCATCCAGTTTGTCTGTGGCGTCGTTCACCTCTCAAATACAAGCAGTTCACGCAGGGGCTGACAGGCTTCTCCGTTACAAATCATCATCTTTGGGGGCCTCTCCCAAAGCCACAGGTGGTTAGAGGTGAAGGATGGCAGAACACTCACTGTGTGTGTGTGTGTGTGTGTGTGTGTGTGTGTGTGTGTGTGTGTGTGTACCCCTGCTCACCCATAGCGCACGTGGGGGAAATACCTCGATGAGGTCTTTGGCCAGCCTGACTCCCATTAGGGTACGTTTAGGTGCGATTGGTGCTGTGTTCATGCTGGGGTTAGATGATTAACCTGTGACAAGGTCTGTGGTCATCCTCACGACTGGAAACTAGGGGAAGCTCTCCGTGCATTTTTTATTATCTGCTTTGCGGTTTGGAATGTGCTTAGATAGGCCATGTTTCGTAAGTCATCCCTGTTTTACTTCTGCTGGTAAACGTGCTATACAGAATCCCTCTCCTTGTACCCTTTCCACAACTATTTTGCATGATCAGAGCTGTTAGTGTCGTGTCGCAAAACACACTGTGACACACACTTTCTGAAGGGGGGATGTTAGCGATTATCTGCATGACCGGTGCCCCACAAGCCCTTCGGTTGGGCTTCTAGGAGCAGGTCGTTTGGTCCTAAGTCACAGTGAGAGCAGGTTTCTTCTCTCATCACACGTTCTCGAGTTTTCCATCGGAAAGCATATACAGTTTTGTGGATTCTCTAACTTATGCTTCCCATCTTAATTTCCTATTGGACAAAATTACTCTGGAACTCAGTGTGCTGAAATGTCCGAGTGACTGTGTTTTAAGATAAGCACAGCTGCTGAGTTATAGAAGGGTTATTGGTATCACGTTCCTTTTGGAAAACACTTTTCCAATTCCCCTGTCAGATCACAGGCCCCTAATTCCTCAAGTGTGTTTGTGGCCATGGCCAGAAACTGCAGAGAGCAGAAGACCCTTGTGTCAGGAAGTGAGGCAGCGTGGGGACAGTCAGGGGCTTGCAGGCAAAGGATTCACCTCGAGTGGCTCGGATTCCTGAGAAGAAAGGGCAGTTTCATCACATTCTCTCTCTTGTTAACAAACCAAAATATTCTGTGTGGTTGAGGAGGAAAGATGAAGTGTTGTCCAGGATCCCGATGCCTCCGTGTCTGGAGTGTCCTGCCTTCACTAGTTTGCCATGCTCCTTTTTCATCTTTGAAGATGCTACTTCTTGCTAGTGACCATTGGCAGACATGGTTAGTGATGTTTGGTGACAGTAGGTTATTCCTGTAATATCCATTCCCCTCTCCCCCCTTGTTATAGTTGGCAGCAGTGGGGAGGGGTCAAGTTCTCTAGCACGGATGCGGCTCTGCTGGAACGTGGTATTGGAGAAGGAGGCAGATGCTGAGAGCTCTTTCTTTGGGTTTCATCTCTTGGTGTTACAACTTCTGTCTGTCTCACCAAACTATTTTCCTGTCTGTCTGCAGGTGGGTCCAGATGTGAGAGGGTTTCCTCGGCCCACCTGCATGCCCTGCCCTATGGACCAAACTTTACCAGGCTTCATTGGCTGTGGGCCACCTCAGCCTCCTCCACCTTGGTCGACATGCGGGCCTCCCCTGCCCCTCGTTCCGCCACCATGTGGTAAGATGATCTGGATTGCATGATGTGAGTTGTAGCGCGTATTCATCGTGTGACTACATGTGTCGGTGGAGAAGATGTAGAGGAGGTACCACGAGGCTTTGCAATGCAAGGATCAACCTGAGTGAGGACACAGGAACATTCCTCAACTTTCTGTGGACATCCATTTCGTGGACTGTCTCGTTTCACCATACAGAACTGGGCAGCAGGGGTCTGCCATTGAGAAGAAGTGTGACATTGTGCAATAGACAGACATAAAAGCATTGCCCAGGTGCATTTCACATACATGATATTTTGGGCGCTGGGATGAATAAATCACAACCTTCACATCCCTTTCACTTGTGGAGGCCTCGGTTGTCCAGCGTTATTGATTTTCCTGTGTTCCTAATTTCTCAGCCCAAATGCCAGCTCTCCTTGGGCGCTACTCAGAACCTCAGCTTTGTGTTCTGTGAAAGGGGGAGCATATTGACTTCTGAGGTCGTTAGAGGAATAGGAGTTGAAGTACATAAAGAGTCTGCAGGGGCCCCTGGTTGGCTCAGTCAGTTAAGCTGAGGTCATGATCTGAAGGTTCTGAGATTGAGCCCCAAGTCGGGCTCGACGCTGAGTGTGGAGGCTATTAGGGTTTCTCTCTCTCCCTCTCCTTCTCCCCCTTCCTTATTCACTCCCAAGTTTGCCCTTTCTCCTCCCGACCCTCTCTCTAAAAAAAATAATATGCAAAATATCTGTGCTGTTGGCCATTCACCCTTCTCACTGTTTAAATGAAGATATCTCTGTGGAGACAATCATCAAAAGATGTTCGTTTAAGAGTATGAAATTACACTCAGAGTATAACACTTCAGCTCAGATAGTGACAATCCTCTTTTCAAAAACAAAGACCCCCTTTCTTTTCTATTAAATTTCAAGTCCTAGCCAAAAAAGAAGTAAAAGATCATTATGGGAACGTGTGCTTTCAGACACTTCTATCTGAGATGTGAAGACAATTATGTTCTATTACATATAGACTCACAGAGGCAGCCACACACTCATATATTCACCCAAGGCCTCAGATACACTGTAGGAAGCAAAATGGATTTAGGAAAACAGAAGGTCACATTGTACTAACACAAGTCTATTTGCCTTACAGGACAATCATTTTGTATTTTGAAGACTCCCTGAGCAGTAACAAGAGGCTCTGAAGAGTTTGTATTTAGTGAAGGTCTGAACATTTTCCCTGCCCATCCTGTCCCCTGTGCTTTGTCTCTCCTGGTCTCCCCCTAATAAACTGTTCACAGTTCTGTCTGTGTGTCAGCATCAGCCTTCACGAGGACCTGCAGTCACTCCCCTCCAAGAGCACAGTGTGAATCCTGTACACACAGAAACAAACTGGCAGCAGTGGTGGTGATGGAGGATAGTAGCAAGATTACCCTTTGTGGCATCTTTACTGCAAGGGGCCCAAGCAGTCCTTCTGGGCAGGTGGACACACCCTGTATTTAGATCTGTTGGTGGTTGTATTAACTCTGGTGATAGATACCCTTGAGTACATGGTGTCTGCTTGTTTTGGGGGTGTGTGGTGATCAGCAGGATAGGTGTCTGTCCCCAGGCAGTGGTCTGTTGTGATGGTGAGGAATGTATGAAGGGTCAGTAGTGGCCCCGGGAGACCGGTGAGGAGGCCCTGCATTAATCCAGGTTTTGTGCACTGGTTTCACCTCACCAGCTGCCTCGCAACAGCGGGTGGGCTCTGAGGGTCGCTGATGGTGGCAGTGTTCTTGGTAAGACCCCTGATGCCCCATAATCCTCCACAGTTTCCATGTTGAGGGATGGGCAGGGAAGAGGCCAGTGACAGGAGACCCATTCCTCTCTCACCACGCAGGAGTTGGGTGTATGTGTCTGTTGCTTCTTAGGTCCTTTACTCCAGTCCATTCTGCACCAGAGCTCCTGGATCGTGCAAAGCCCTCCTTCTCTCCAGGTTGTGGTAGCAGCCATCCTCCAGCAGCATTGGGGTCATGGCTGGGCCAAGGTCTCAAGGTCTGTCTGTCCACATTCTGCCCTGGAGAGGCGGGTAACTGCCCTGCTGCAGTCAAGGTCAGCCTGAGCAGCCTTCGTAAATGGGATTGTCATGCCCTGTGAGCAGGGGCTGGGCCGAATGATGGCAGGAGAGAGGGGGAGACAGGAGAGGTGGTCCCCTGTGGTGGTCCTGGACAGGGCTGCACAGAGCAGAAGGCCTGAGGGCCCAGGGAGAGATAGAGAAAGAGAATGTCAGGGAGAGAGACAGCGGGTAGTGGGGGGATTGGGCAAGTCCTAGAAAGTGAGAGGAAACATGAGAGGGAGAGAAAAGCAGAGACAAAGAGGAATTTCATAGATGAAAAGCAGTTGCTGGTCTAGGTGTGTGGAGGTGGACCATGGACCAGGGGCGAGGAGGTCTAGCTAGGTGCTCTGAGCCTTGGGACCTGAGAATGCGGGAATCCAGGGCGTCATATTTCCCTGAGCCCAAAGCTCCGACCTCTCTGGGGAAGAGCTGTGCAGAGGCCGTTTCACTTGGGAAGATGGGCACCCTTCCTTTTGCATTGTGGGGCCAAACCCTAGGATCTATCATGGAGAGAGATGGCTTGGGTGGAACAGAGCACCCTCTGTCCCTCCATCTGAGGGGTCATGACTTTGAGCATTGCAGGGATTCCCAGGGAGGCCAGCAGAGGGCGCGCGCGCACCTCCAACAGGAAGGGGGCGGTTTCTCTGCGTGCGCAGCCACGGCCAGCAGAGGGCGCGCCATGGCCTTTTCTGACACAGGGCGCCTCAGAGCAGGAAAGGCTTCCTTAGCTGCCCAAGGATCCAGCCCCTCTCTGGCTTCCCTGGATAGAGCAGAGCGCCAGAGCTTCGTTTCCAATAGGTTTGGCCTCCACCCTGGGGAGCCCTAGAGGGCTTTGCAGCAACTTGTCACCTCCTGAGGTACCACGGAGAAGCTGCCTTGTTGGCTGAGTGCTGAGGGGGCGGCTCTGGGCGGCTTCCCAGGACATGCTGGTAAGTGAGCAGCACAGTCGCTTGCATTTTGAGGGCTGTTCCCCTGGTTCAGTCCTCATTTTCCCTGCGGGAATTTGAACAGACCTGTTTTACTCAGGGATCCGTGGCTTGAGGGGTCCCGCGACGCCACATCAGAGATGCTGTGGTTGGCTTGTTACAGATGCAGGCTTGTTTCTGGGGAGAAATCCTGAGCCAAATTCAGAGGAACGGGAGCCGCTTTCAGTGGGGACTTGAATGCACTAACTGCTGACTCTCAGGACCTTCTAGAAGGAGGAGCTGGGCTCCCACTTTCTGAGCTCTGCTGGAACCGATGCCCAAGGTAAAAGCACAGAGTGTTTTTAGTAATTTTCAATGTTCGTTTTTTCCAACAATGTTATAGTAGTTGGAAGCAACTGAAAACCTGACAGGAACCTGGTGTCATAAACCTTCCATTATTTTACAGTTAAATTTACACCTGAAACAGGATTTGTTATAATTATCCTTTCGTGTGTTCATTGGAAGGAAACTCATCAATAATATCTCTAAAATGTACTCTTTACCTTATCTCCTTTTCTTTCTTTCTTTCTTCCTTTCAAAGATTTTATGCAAGCCCGAAGGTGGTGGGGGGAGTCAGAGCAGAGAGAAGGTGTCTTAACACTGAGCAGGGAGCCCATGGGATTCGATCCCAGAACCCTGAGATCAAGTCTGGAAACAGACGCTTAACAGACTGAGCCACCGAAGCACCTTAGGTTATCTCCTTCTCAGTTGAGATTTGCCGTGTTTTATAATTTCTCATGAACCCATAACAATCTTCAATAGTTTTCAAGTGGTTGCCTTTTACTAAAAGTTCATTCACAGCATCCCACTGTGACTACTTCTGTTCAAAGTGGTCAAGACCACTTCTAAATATGTGGAAGATTGTCCTAAGCAAAATTTGTGAATCACTGTTTGAAGAAAAAGCATGATGGTATTTTTTCAAGATATTAAAACAGATGCTTACATCCACTGATTCATGCATTTCCAACTTTTTTCCTTTGTTGCTTATTTCTAATTCAGATATAATATTCACATATCTTCCTGAGTTTTACATTCCTCACATGTACTTTCAAGGTTCCTTTTTGTCACTTGTAAGAAAGAAGACAGACCTTTTGATGAGAGTGTAGCTTTGTATCACTTCATGATTTGTTGTTTAGGTCTTTATTAACTTTTATTGACTTTATCAACTTTTTTTGAAAATATCATCCCACCTTGACAAATTACATAAAAAGTGTAATCTATGTGCATCAGTATGATTTCATTTCATTATAGTGTGTTTCTTCATTTGATTTTTTAAGTTTATGTCTAAAATATGAGACTGTCTCACAAGTTCATTGAATTTGAAAAAATTATATATCCTTAGTATGAAATTTTGAAGGTTTGCATATTTGAACTCATAAATGGAGATTATTTGCCTGTTAAATTAAGGTTATTTGCTGAGCAAGATGCAAATGGGCATAATCATTTTGAGGGAAGAAATAATGTCTTCTGTTCTTTTACAAACATGCTACAGTTGCTCCATTATCATATATCTGGATATGAGCAATTATTTTTTCTTTTCAAATTTTTATTTAAATTCCACTTAGTTTATATGTAATGTATGGATATGAGCAATCTTGTGACAGTATCCTGTTTTTCCAATTTATTAATTTCGTAAACTAAACATATAATTTTTTCTTCTCCATTAAGAAAATCAATAAACCTGTTATCTGTTCTTATGACACAATTCTTTTTTTTTAAGATTTTATTTATTAATTAGAGAGAGAGCATGACTGGTGCGGGAGAGGCAGAGGGAGAAGCAGACTCCCCGCTGAGCAGGGAGCCTGCTTAGGGGCTCGAACCCAAGACCCTGAGAAATGACCTGAGCAGAGCCACTGAGCCACCCAGGCACCCCCTTATGACATTATTCTTAATATGACATCTCTTATGATTGAAGCTTTTCCTCATTGATGGGCTACATTTGTTTTACAATCAATAGCCAAGGAGAAGCATTTTTCTTTGATTATTCTCAATAGTGTTTCAGGTCTATCATAAGTTCACAGTAGTATTACAAATTCTTTTTGAATTTTATTACACAAATGTCAACACCTATATGAATAGGCATATAGACATTGTAACATTGTAATATTCAGAATCCTCCTTGTGTTTGGGTTTTCAATATTTACTTGTGAATCCCCTAAGATGTAAATTGTTTATTGCACAAAACTTAACATCTAAATCAGTCCCAAAATATTCTTTCATTTTTAAATAACTTTTTTCACTTGCTGCAAAGCACAATGGAATAAATTGAGTTTGAATAATTTTTGAACCCTTTTTTTTTTTTTATAAAAAACACATCATGATGAAACATGGTATCTTCCTTGTAACTGATTCTGTTTCCATTCTGTAATATCAATGAGCCAGAGATGGCCCCTGTGTATTGACAGGCTGGTACCCATTAGCTCAAAAGCCTACTGCTGGTGCCAAACTCAAAATTGGTTTTTACACATTCAATTTTTTAAAACAATAACCCTGAAGGGTAGCTTTTTAGGCATTGACTGCCTGTGAGATTTCCATATCCCATGACACTGTGACCAACATTTCCTAATCCTAAATAAGCCCAGTCAATCAATCAATCAAGATCAACCCTTTAGCTCTAAAACACCCTAAACTGCTGTTGGCCTTCTAAATCTCTGATCTAGAGATCCTGCAGCCAGGCTGCAGAAGGACATCACTTAGGCACATAAACATCCTCTTCAGTGTCCCCAATATTGGAAGGATTAATATTGTGATGGACCTCCCCTCTTGGAAACCTGTCAGTACCCAAAGAAAGATTGTTGCATGTTACTGCCACCTCATGGTCACATCTTTTTCCTTTAGCCTGAAACTCATTGAACTCACTTTACATTCTTTCAGTCTTTGAATGTCTTTTTAAATTTGAAATATTTAATTGTTCTATTGCTGCTAAAGAGGATGAATGGGAAGAAGATATAAACAAAGGTCCTTACAACAACTGAGCCAGCCACAATGAATCACCTGGCTATACATACATTTTTTGAACATGGTCAGCCATGGGGTGAAATATCACATCCTCTAAAATCCGAACATTGCCCATGATCTAGGATGACCTGCTTTATGCAGAGCTAATCTATGGCACTCCTTCAAGATCAGAAAACCACATATTTACATACTACACAATATAATGTTAAATATATGTTATTATCTTAATATAAAATGTGATATAGATCTCTGTGAATTATATATTATGGTGTATTCAGTTTTCTCTGACATGCATGCTGTTATTTAAGTAAAACAACTGTGAGAACAATAAGAATAATTGTCAGTTATTAGTAGTCCTAGTAGAATTAATTATGCAATCACATGTGTTAGAAAAAATAACAGTTACCATTCATAAACTTTTAATTCAAAATAGGTTTAGATTTACCAAAAAAATGAGTCCATAAATGAGGCAATATTTTCTATGCAGAAAATATTTGTGTTATGTAGATACCGAGGTCTTACAGAGGTGATACATTATTTGCCACTCTTTGAGTTATGCATATAGCGATTTCACCAGAGGAAACATACTTTGTGGACAGAGAAGAAACCTGGCCAACACACCCTGTCACCTAGGTGATCAAAGATAAACATCAAGAGTGACAAGCCATCTTGAGAGTAAACGTCCTTGATGTGAAGTGATAAGAATGTTTTGTCTCTGTGATCTCCCGCCTGCAAACCCAGAACTGCAGTCTAGTCATTTGGGAAAAACATTAGACATAAACCAACTGAGGATCCTTCTACAAAGTACATGAACTGTACTCCTCGAAACTTTTCAAATGATGGAAAATATGGAAAGTCTGAGAACTGTCATGGCCAAGGGGACCCAAAGGAGATAGAATGACTGAATGTGATGTGCCAGCTGGGATGAGCCTGGAACAGAAAAGGTTAAAACCTAACCAAATCTGAATAAAACTATAGATTTTAGTTAACACTCTATCAGTTTTGGATATTAGTCGTGAAGTTGTAGCAGTTGGTGCGATGTGAATATTCAGTAGACTGCTCATTTGTTTTATTTCTTAAGTTCCACATGAGTGAAATCATCTGTTATTTTTCTCGCTCTGACTTATTTTGCTTAGCATTCTGCTCTTTAGCTCTGTTCATGTCATTGCAAATGGCAAGATTTCATTCCTTTCTAGGGCTGAGTAATTATCCATTGTATATGTATACCACATCTTCTTTATCCATTCATCTGTCAATGGACATTTAGGTTCTTTCCATAGTTTGGCTATTGTGGACATTGCTGCTGTGAACAGGGGTGCAGGTACCCCCTCAGATCACTACATTTGCATCTTTGGGGTAAAAACTGAGTAGTGTAATTGCTGGGTCATAGGATAGCTCTATTTTCAACTCACTGAGGAACTTCCGTACTGGTTTCTGGAGTGGCTGCACCAGCTTGCATTCTACCAACAGTGTAAGAGGGTTCCCCTTTCTCTGCATCCTCGCCAACATTTGTTGTTTCCTGTCTTGTTAATTTTAGCCATTCTGACTGGTGTAATGTGGTATCTCATTGTGGTTTTGATTTGTATTTCCCTGATGCCAAGTGATGTGGAGCATTTTTTCATGTGTCTGTTGGCCATTTGGATGTCTTCCTTGGAGAAATGTCTGTTCGTGTCTTCTGCCCACACTTTGACTGGATTATTTGCTTTTTGGGTGTTGAGTTTGTTAAGTTCTTTATAGATCTTAGATCTTGGCCCTTTACCTGATATGTCATTTGCAAATATCTTCTCCCATTCTGTAGGTTGCCTTTTAGTTGTGTTGACTGTTTGCTTTGCTGTGCAGAAGCTTTTGATCTTGATGAAGTCCCAATAGTTCATTTTTGCTTTTGTTTCTCTTGCCTTTGGAGATGTGTCTAGCAAGTAGTTGCTGTGGCTGAGGTCAAAGGGGTTGCTGCCTGTGTTCTCCTCTAGGATTTGAGGAATTCCTGTCTACATTGAGGTCTTTCATCCAGACTCTTAACTATAGAGAACAAGAGAAGAGAGATGGTTGGGAGGATGGGTGAAATAGGTGATGGGGATTAAGGAGTGTACTTGTCCTGATGAGCACTGGATAACTCATGGCAGTGTTGAATCACTCTATTGATTACCTGAAATGAATATAATACTGTATGTTAACTGTACTGGAATTAAAAAAAAAGAAAAAAGTTAGCAAACTCTGTTAAGTATATGGAAATGCTCAATACTGTCTTTTCTATTTGATATTTTTGGTAAATCTGAACCTATTATAAAATGAAAAGTTTATTAGTAATCATTGTTTTAGTTTTTAACACATAACATTGCATAATCAGTCCCATCATTACTTACTACTAATTGACACATATTCTGTTCTGTTGCTTTATTTAAATAATAGCATTTATGTTACAGAAACTGTATAATACACAATATAGAAATCACAGAAAGATCTATTTTACATAGTTTATGTTAAGATAAAACATATGTAATATTTGTATTCTATGATAAGTAGTTTTGTAATTTAGAATGAATGTGTCATCACTTGGTGCCCTATAAAGTTGGTGCCTACCATTCCAGTGGCTAATTAATATTCTTGGAGAGAAAAATCATGATTATAAAAATAGAAAGAATAATACCAACAAGGGCTATAGAGGGATTATCAGAGGGGATAAAAGATAGTTGACTTAGGGGTGCCTGGGTAGCTCGATTGTTTAAGCATCGGACTCTTGATTTTGGCTCACGTCATGATCTCAGGGTCGTGAGACTGAGTCCAACATCGGGCTCCACACTGAGCATGGAGCCTGCTTAAGATTCTACCTCTCCCTCTAGCCCTCTCCACCACTCACACTTAACTATCTCCTGTCTCTCAGAAAAATCTATGTATAGTTGATTTCAAGACACATGGCTAATTGTTAATCTCTATAGGCGAGTACATGATTAGATTTTTATTTCGTCACTACTGCAGCATATTATCACTTGCTGTTAAGGTTAGAAAACTGTGCTTGGTAACACCGATTTCAAGGATAGTGAGCACGCTTAAGCTTCAGATCCCATGCCTTCTGAGACTCTAAGGAATGGGAATTTTTCCCGGAAGAGGAAAGTGTTCACTGTTCTTGGCACAAGATATACCCCCAAAGTAGTCCTCCATCCCTTGTTAAAGGTGTATGTCTTTGTACCTGGCAAATTTTGAAGAGTGCTTATTAGAAAAGTTGCTTGAATTGAAACTTCTAGACTGAAATAGTAGGGTTGGGGTAGTCGTGGGACAGAAGTCTTATTTGTTATTTAAGAAGTATCCATGTTGGGACTGTAAGTGATAATAAAAGTAAGCAACCAGTCATTTTCCTTATGATGTGGAGTACTACACTAATTTCTCAATGTTTCAGGTCACCTGGGTCATGATGTTGAATATATACATGTGAGGAGAGGATTGGTGCCCTGCTGTCTTCACTGGCACTCCCCATCTTGTACACACAGTGGCTGCCTACTGCAGTTGCCTGCAGCTCTATGCCTGAGGGTGTCCATTGGCTTCCTTGGCTTCTTTGACTGTGGAAGTGAGCTCTTCTGCCAGGTAATTAGGGTCCATGAGAAAAGCACTCATCCCATGCAGGTCTTTTCACACAGGGGCAGGATGACTCAGGGCCATTCTGCACAGTCTCCTGGACGTTCCCAGGGGATGGAGACAGGGTTGCCCACAGCAGTGACCTGTAGTCTAACACCCTGTCTTGTGTGTTGGCTCCACTCCTTCTTCACTTCTTAGCTCCTGTCATTGCTTCCCGAAGACCCTTCCAGAGAATATTTATCCTCATATTCTTGTATTAGAGTCAGTTTCTGTGGGACCCAACCACTCATAACTCCTGGTGCCGCCAAGAATTGTGGGTATTGTCCCTCTGTGCCCTAAGAGAGAATCTACCTTTTAAAATAATAATAGTGAGATTATTCAGCTTGCCACACAAAATGGAATGCTCAGGCTGGAAGAAGACATTTGTTGTAGTATCATTATCAGTAGCACTATTATTGAGTTCAAATATTATGTCTTATTCTTTGAAGGTTCTTCTTTGACCCCTGTTTTGTCCATAAGGGTAATTCTTGGTTATATGCCCACTCTAGACACATCCCCAGTCCTTATCTTTGTCTCCAGTCCTAGATTCACCCTCATCCAATCCCACCTTCCCTGTTGCCACTTTCTCTATAACTTCCTCCTTTTCTGTTCCCCAGGGTTTCCCAAAATCTGTCTTAGCTCCAGACTCCCAATCTTCAGGTGTCAGAGTTTCCTTAGGTCCTCCATCTCTCCTGATCCCCTCTGATTAGTAGGAGGGGATATGAGTATGAATGAAGGTCCTGCTCTGCCTTTACTTAAGTCCTGGGACTGCAAGAGGAATGGGCCCAGTCTTGAGTCCTGGATTGCCTGGATATTGATCTATAGCAAAGAAGTAATGGAATTCAACAAAAATATGTTGAACTCCAGGCTTTTCCAGGCACTGGTAAGAGCATCAGTGTATTTTGGGGAGGATGGAGGTCAGGAGACACAGTTGGTGGTTAGGCCTTGCCCCAAAAGATGGTCCAGATATAAAGCCAGTAACTAAAAAAAATGAGAGGAAAGGAAAGGTAAGTAATAGGATGTCATGTTTATTGAGTGCTTTATGTCAGGTGTGCTTTAAAGATCTTTGTCAAACATTCTGTTCTCAGGCAGTAGTGCTCCACACTAGAAAAATCTCTTTGCCATCCCCATTTTGGAGATGAGCATGTTGAGGCTCAGAGACAGGCGCACAGCTAGTGACTGAGGGAGCTAAGATTCCAACCAAGGGAGAGCCTTCCCTTCTACTCCAGACCCTATAAGCCTCTGTAGAGCTACATGCCACTTGATCCTTTTTGGTTAAGGGAGCAAAGGGGTATTTAAATCCTAATAGAACTCAAAATATTCTGCATGGAGAAGAGAAAACATAATAAAAGGAGGCCAACCCAGGAAAGAGTAGATTCAGAGTGCTTGTCTTGGGGGAAGCCTTAGCATTGACCCCAGGCCAGTGGCTTCTTACTCCACCTCTGATGAGGTTACTTATCAACCAAAACATTTATAAGACCTTTCCATTTGGTCCTTAAAGTTACTGGACTCTGATGTAGACAGAGAGATTTTTGTATCGAGCAGATGTGTATCCTTTCTCAGGCTCCAGGTTTCTGAGCCTGAACTTCTGACTGTGCCAGAGAATGAGGACGTCTTCATCAGCAAATGGGACATGTGAAAAGGACACAGGAACCAGCTTGGAAGGGTCGCCACTGACCAAATCAAGACAACCTGCACATCAAAACGAATCATGGCAGGAATACTTTCCCAACACTACATGATATCCATGAGTCTAGCGTACTACTTAAGAAAACCTTTAAAAATTGGGATTGGAGAGAAGAGAAAGATCGTTACAAAAGATTGCTCAGAAATAAAGATAGAACTAGAAAATGGAAATAAGAAATCATCTTTAAAAAAGACATCATTGAAACAATTCAGCCACCAGTTATCAGTAGATGCTAAGGTCTTTGGGTGAAATAATGTTGGGGTAAAAGGTAGGGACTGTGGGAACCACAGTGAACTTAACACCACTTATACTGAAATTAGACTATTTCCATGTGGCTCATGGGGCAGGATCAAAGTGAAAGGCACAATATTAGATAGTAACAGATTTTAAAAAGAGAAGAAAAAATAGAGAAATGTGGACAAATAGAACACACATCATGAGATGGTGAATGTAAAGTTGAAGAGAAAAAGGTCCCATTGAATGAGAATGGACAAAAAGATCCAGATAAAAATCCACAACTTGCTAAATGAACCAACCAACAACTATAAGCTTTTGACATGATACTCATCTAACACATAAGGTCATGGACATTTTGAAAATAAGGCACTGGAAAAACAATAAATCATGCAAACGCCAATCAAAGAAAAACTGCTCTGGTTATAGTAATATCAGGTAAAATATACATAAGGCAAAAACCATTATTAGATATAAAGAAAGTTGCTACAAAATGATAAAATCTGTAATTCACCCAGGAAACTAAAACTGTGGATCTTGATTACATGGATGCCAAACATGTAAAGGAATGTTTGACAAGACTGCAAGTAGAGGGGCGGCTGGTGGCTCGGTTAAGCATCTGCCTTCAGCTCAGGTCATGATCCCAGGAACCTGGGATTGAGCCCCATATCTAGCTCCCTGCTCATCGGGAGTCTGCTTCTCCCTCTCACTCTGCCCCTCTCCCCACTCATGCTCTCTCTCCTTCTCTCTCTGTGCTCTCTCTCAAATAAATAAATAAAATCTTAAAAAAAACTGCAAGAAAAATAAAATCCTCTGAGTTGCAAGTTTCTACAGCCCTCTCTCAGCAGCTGATAATAAGCAGCCCCAGACTTGTCAGGATGCAGAAGATTTGGACAGTAAACCATCTGAATGTAGAAATAGATACATAATCATGTAGAATAACATATCATATAGAAGTATATAGAAAATAAGTACATAAAATAGCATATATAATATACATTAGATATTAGATAAGATAAAATATAAGTTCAAAAATAAATAAAAGTAATATAAATATTCTAAATACATATAAAATGAAATATAAATATAGATACAGATATAGAAATGTATATATAGTAATAGATACATTTATACACAGAAATCTATAGGTTATTTTACCTAATAGATAAAGGAGATTCATTATTTTTAAGACACAATGTATGTTTATGTAATTAGATCAGAGTTTGGACATAAAGCCAGTCTCAACATATTTCAGAAGAAACAAACCACAAGGGATGTTCTTTGATCATAATTGCAAATGTGCTTGATCGATGAAGAAATGATATGTAAAATTTCCAATATGTTTGGAAACGAATAGTAGCCATTTGAACAAAAGTATAAAAGGAAATCTCAAAGGAAAAATAAGTCTGAACTGAATGAAAATGATAGTGAATATATGTCATTAAAATAGACCTCCTGCTGTCCTGGGAATTCATCTTCGGATAGAAAGATTTATGGTGTTCACAGGACGAGTCCGAGATGTGGAGAAGTAGGAGACCTTAATTTCGTCTGGCCCCAGGAATTCAGCTAGATAGCTATCAAATCATTCTGAACACCTGTGAACTCAACTGGAGATCTAAGAAAATAATAGCCGCTACACTACAAATAGAAAAGCAATCACATTCTGCAAGGTAGGAGGTGCAGAGAGGTGAATCTGAGGTGATACATGGGAAGATAAACGGAGGGGGGAGGGAGCCACCATAAGCTGGCTACAGGCAAACCTATAGTACTGTAGCACAAAATCAGAACTTTGAGAATTCTGCTCCAGTGAGGGATGTCACTCAGGTGGCTAAGCAGGGACAGCGTGGTCTCAGGATGCTCGGGGTCACAGGAAGATTGGGGGTGCCTGAATGCCGTAGAGTTCCCAGGCATCGAAGCAGGGAAGCTGGAGGCAAACAGTGAGCCCAGGAGTGAGCTCTCAGTTTGGGGTTGTCATAAACCTCAAACCGCAGCATGTTTGGACATGTTTGAGCAGAGGCCCAACAAGTGGCAGAACCAGTGAAACCCCCTTCCTCTCCTAGGAGGAGTGGCACAGGAATGCCCGCAGGAGTTTGCAGTGTTTGGAGACTCGAAATTGGTCATGTACCTGAGATAGAAACCCTCGGTCAGTAGTCTGGGTGACGTTGGAGTACTGCAGGAGACCAGGGAGACAGGAGTGATTGACTGCTTTTCTCTGAGGGTGCACTGAGGAGTGGGACCCTGAGCTTTGGGCTCCAGGGCTGGAGATTGGCAGGGCACCATTTTCGTTCTCATCCTCTAAAGCTTCGCGGAAAGCCTTCAAGGAACAAAAGCCACAGAGAGCAAACCAGACCAGATTACGTAGCCTGGCCCCCTGGCAAGGGTGGTAC
Organism: Ursus maritimus; assembly: GCF_017311325.1. NCBI lineage: Eukaryota > Metazoa > Chordata > Mammalia > Carnivora > Ursidae > Ursus > Ursus maritimus. The sequence continues at coordinate 23,618,275 of NW_024424452.1, read as the reverse complement.
AATTCTGCCTGGGGCAAATACACTTGAGAATCAATGCAACAGGCATCACACCCCAGACGTTCAGCAAGAACATCCAGCCAAGACCAAGTTTACTGATCAATGGGAACTATAAAACTCCAGCAACTAGGGGAATATAGCACATAGAATTCATAGCTTTTTCCAAATGATTCCTTAGTCTTTCAACTTTAATTTTTTTCAATTTTTTCTTTCCTTTTTCAATCAAGACTTATCAATTCTTTTTTAAAAATCGTTTTCAACTTTCATTTTTACAGTTACATTCTGACCCTTCATTGTATTTAATCTTATTTTTCTATATATATAGGTTTTTCTTTCTTTACAATTTTGGGATGCAGTTTCTTCTAACAGACCAAAATACACCCAAAATTTAGTGTATGGCTCTGCTCTATACATCTGTCTGATCATATTCTCTTTGTTGTTGTTTTTTTCTTCTTCCTTTTTTTGTATTTGTGTCTTGTTTTGTTAATGTCTTTCTAAAATTTTCAACTTTAAAGTTATATTCTATCCTTTCAATGTATTTAATTTTATTTTTGTATATATATGTTTTTCTTTCTTCACAATTTTGAGATGCAGTTTCTTCTAACAAACTGAGCAAAATAAACACGGAATCCAGTGTATTGCTCTATTCTGCTCACCTGTCTGATTATATTCTTCTTTTCTTTTTCTTTCCTTTTTTTTTTTTCCTTTGGATTCAGGTCTCTTTCGATCTTTTCATTATATATTTCTCTGGGGTCATTGTTGCCATTTTAGTATTTTATTCTCTTGTTCATCTATTCATCTCTGGACAGAATGACAAGACAGAAAAACTCACCTCAAGAATGAGAACATGAGGCGGTACTGATTATCAGGCCCCTAATCAGTATGGACATAAGTAAGATGTTGGAACTAGAGTTCAGAATACTGATTATAAAGACACTAGCTGGGCTTGAAAAAAGCATAGAAGACAGTAGAGAATCCCTTCTGGAGAAATAAAAAACTAAAATCCAACTGGAAATCAAAAAGGCTATTAATGAGGTGCAATTAAAAATGGAGGCTCTAACTGCTAGGATAATGAGTCAGAAGAGAGAATTAGTGACATAGAAGACCAAATGATGGAGAATTAAAAAGCTGAGGAAGACAGAGAGAGAAACAACTATGAATCACGAGGGGAGAATTCAAGAGATAAGTGATACCATAAAGCAAAACAAAATTAGAATAACTGGGATCCCAGAAGAAGAGGAAAGTGAGAGAGGGGGGGCAGAAGGCATATTGGAAAGACAATTATCATATGGTTTCACTCATTTATGGAACATAAGAAGTAGGAAGATAGATAAGAGAAGAAAGGGAAGAAGAAAGGGGGGATAAACAGAAGGGGGAATGAACCATGAGAGACTATGGACTCTGAGAAACAAACTGAGGGCTTCTGAGGGGAGGGGGGTGGGGGAATGGGATAGGCTGGTGATGGGTATTAAGGAGGGCATGTATTGCATGGTGCGCTGGGTGTTATATGCAAGTAATGAATCATGGAACTTTACATCAAAAACTAGGGATGTACTGTATGGTGACTAAAATAATATAAAAATTGTTATAAAAAAAGGTATATTGGAACAAATTATAGCAGAGAACTTCCTTAATCAGGGGAAGGAAACAGGCATCAAAATCTGGGAGGCACAGAGACCCCCCCCCTCATAATCAATAAAAAATAGGTCAACACTTGGACATGTAATAGTGAAACTTGCAATTCTCAGAGACAAAGAGAAAATCCTGCAAGCAGCTTGGGACAAGAGGTCCTTAACCTACAATGGTAGAAACATGACACTGGCAGCAGACCTATCCACAGAGACCTGGCAGGCCAGTCAGGACTGGCATGATATATTCAGGGTACTCAATGAGAAAAATATGTAGCCAAGAATACCTTAACCAGCTAGGATGTCATTCAAATTAGAAGGGGTGATAAATAGCTTCCAGGCCAAATGGAAACTAAAAGAACCTGTGATCCCAAACCAGCCCTATAAGAAATACTAAAAGAAATCCTCTAAGCAAGGAGCCCAAAAGTAACATAGACCAAAAAGGAACAGAGACAATATAAAGTAACAGTCACTCTACAGATAATACAATGGCAGTAAATTAATATCTTTCAATGGATACTCTGAATGTAAGTGGGCTAAATGCCCCAATCAAAAGTCACCAGGCTATCAGATTGGATAAAAAGGCAAGACCCATCATAATGCTTTCTGCAAGAGACTCATTTTAGACCCAAGGAAACCTACAGATTGAAAGTGAGGAGGTGGAGAACCATTTATCATGCTAATGGACATCAAAAGAAAGCTGAGGTACCAATCCTTATATCAGACAAATTAGATTTTAAACCAAAGACTGTAATAAGAGATGAGGAAGGACACTTATCATAATTAAAGTGCCTATCCCACAAGATGATCTAACAATTGTAAATATTTATGCCCTGAATATGGGAGCAGCCAATAATATAAGCCAATTAATAACAAAATTAAGAAAACACATCGATAATACAATAATAGTAGGGTATTTAACTCCTCACTCACTGCAATGAAGAGATCATCTAAGCAGAAGATCAACAAGGAAACTAAGGGCTTTGAATAACACACTGGACCACATGGACCTCACATAAATATTCAGAACATTCCATCCTAAAGCAACAGAATACACATTCTTCTCGAGTGCACAGGGAACATTCTCCAGAATAGATCACATCCTGGGTCACAAATCAGGTCTCAACTGGTACCAAAAGATAGGGATCATTCCCTGTGTATTTTTGGACCACACTGCTTTGAAACTGGAACTCAATTACCAGAGGAAACTTGGAAAGAACTCAAATATGTGAAGGCAAAAGAGCATTCTACTAAAGAATGAATGGGTCCCCAGAGTCCAGAGTCTCTCATGGTTTGTCTCCGTCTCTGATTTCCTCCCACTCAGTTTTCTCTCCTTTCCCCTGTGGTCCTTTGTGTGGTTCCTTATGTTCCACAAAGGAGTGAAACCATAAGATAGTTGTCTTTCTCTCCCTGATTTATTTCACTTAGCATAATACCCTGCAGTTCCATCCATGTCAGTGCAAATGGTGGTTATTTATCCTTTCTGCTGGCTGATTAATATTCCATTGCATATATGAAGCACATCTTCTTTATCCATTCATCTGTTGAAGGACATCTCGACTCCTTCCACAGCTTGGCTATTGTAGATACTGCTGCTGAACATAATAATAATAATAAAAAAAATGAACCAGGAAATTAAAGAAAAAAAATTCACGGAAACAAATGTAAATGAAAACACAACTGTTCAAAACCTTTGGGGCGCAGCAAAGGTGGTCCTAAGAGGGAAGCATATAGCAATACAAGCCATTCTCAATAAACAAGAAAGGTCTCAAGTACACAACCTAACCTCACACCTAAAGGAGCTGGAAAAAGAACAGCAAATAAAGCCTAAACCCAGCATAAGAAGAGAAATAATAAGGATTAAGGCAACGATCAAGGAAATAGAAAACCAAAATAACAGTAGAACAGATCAGTGAAACTAGGAGCTGGTTCTTTGAAAGAATTAATAAGATTGATAAACCCCTGCCCAGACTTATCAAAAAGAAAAGAGAAAGGACCCAAATAAATAAAATCATGAATGAAAGAGGAGATATCACAATCAGCACCAAAGAAATACTAAAAAATTATAAGAACATACTATGAGCAACTATACGCCAACAAATTAGGCAATCTGGAAGATGCATCCCTAGAGACATTTAAACTACCAAAACTGAACCAGGAAGAAGTAGAAAATCTGAACAGACCCATAACCACCAGCGAGGAAATTGAAGCAGTGATCACAAATCTCCCAACAAACAAAAGAGCCCAGGGCCAGATGGCTTCCCAGGGGAATTCTACCAAACATTTAAAGAAGAATTATTACCTATTCTTCTGAAGCTGTTTCAAAAAATAGAAATGGAAGGAACACTTCCAAAGTCTTTCTATGAGGCCAGCATTACCTCGATCCCAAAACCAGAGACTGCACCAAGAAGGAGAATTACAGACCAATACCCATGATGAACATAGATACAAAAATTCTCACCAAAATACTAGCCAATAGGATCCAACAGTCCATTAAAAGGATTATTCACCACGACCAAGTGGAATTTATTCCTGGGCTGCAAGGGTGGTTCAACCTGCACAAATCAATCAATGGGATACACATTAATACAAGGAAGGACAAGAACTATATGATCCTCTCGATAGATACAGAAATAGCATTTGACAGGTACAGCATCCTTTCTTGATTAAAACTTCACAGTGTAGGGATAGACAAAACATATCTCAGTTTCATAAAAGCCATGTATGAAAAGCCCATAGCAAATATCATTCTCAATGGGGAAAAACTGAGAGCTTGTCCCCTAAGGTCAGGAACATGGCAGGGATGTCCACTATCACCACTGCCGTTCAATATAGTACTGGAAGTCCTAGCCTCAGCAATAAGATAACAAAGAGAAATAAAGGCATCTGAATTAGCAAAGAAGAGATCATACTCACTCTCTCCAAATGACATGATACTCTATGTGGAAAACCCAAAAGACTCCACCCAAAAATTGCTAGAACTCATACAGGAATTCAGCAATGTGGCAGAGAATAAAATCAATGTACAAAAATCAGTTGCATTTCTATACACTAACAACGAGACAGAAGAAAGAGAAATTAAGGAGTCAATCCCATTTACAATTGCACCCCAAACCGTAAGATACCTAGGAATATACCTAATGAGAGAGGCAAAGGATCTCCTCAGAAAACTGTAGAACATTCATGAAAAAAATTGAGAAAGACACAAAGAAATGGAAAAACATACCATGCACATGGATTGGAAGAACAGATATTGTTAAAATGTTGCCTAAAGCAATCTAAAACAGTCGATGCAATCTCTATCAAATACCATCAACTTTTTTCACAGAGCTGGAACAAATAATCCTAAAATTTGTATGGAACAAGAAAAGACCCTGAATAGCCAAAGGATATTGAAAGAGAAAACCAAAACTGGTGGCATCACAATTCCGGACTTCAAGGTCTATAAGAAAGCTGTAGTCATCAAGACAGTATAGTAATAGCACAAAAACAGACATAGATCAATGGAACAGAATAGCAAACCCAGAAATCGACCCTCAAGTCTATGGTCAACTAATCTTTGACAAAGCAGGAAAGAATATCTAATGGAAAAAGACAGTCTCTTCAACAAATAGTGTTGGGAAAATTGGACAGCCACATGCAGAAGAATGAAAGCGGACCATTTCCTTATACCATACACAAAAATAGACTCAAAACGGATGAAAGACCTCAATGTGTGACAGGAATCCATCAAAATCCTAGAGGAGAACAAAGGCAGTAACCTCTGTGACCTAGGACACAGCAGTTTCTTGCTAGACACATTTCCAAAGGCAGGGAAACAAAGGCAAGAATGAACTATTAGGACTTCATTGAGAGAAAAAGCTTTTGCACAGGAAAGCAAACAGTCAACTAAACCAAAAGACAGCCAACAGAATGGGAGAAGATATTTGCAAATGATGTATCAGATAAAGAGCTAGTCTCCAAAATCTATAAAGAACTTACCAAACACAACACACAAGAGAAATCAAGAAATGGGCAGAAGACATGAACAGACATTCCTCCAAAGAAGATACCCAAATGTCCAACAGACACATGGAAAAAAAAAAACTCCACATCACTTGGCATCAGGGAAATACAAATCAAACCCACAAAGCAATACGACCTCACACAAGTCAGAATGGCTAAAATTAACAAGTCAGAAAATGACAAATGTTAGTTAGAATGAGGAGATAGGGGAACCCTCTTACACTGTTGGTGGGAGTGTAAGCTGGTGCAGCCACTCTGGAAAACAGTATGGAGGTTCTTCAAAAAGTTACAAATAGAGGTATCCTACAACCTCGCAATTGAACTACTGGGTATTTGCCCCAAAGATGCAAATGTAGTGATCTGAAGGGGCACCTGTACCCCAATGTTTATAACAGCAATGTCCACAATAGCCAACTATGTAAAGAGCCCAGATATCCATCAACAGATGAATGGATTAGGAAGGTATGGCATATGCGTGTGCGCGTGCGCGCGCACACACACACACACACACACACACACACACTGGAATATTACTTAGCTATCAAAAAAAAAAAAGAATCTTGCCATTCACAATGATGTGGATAGAACTAGAGTGTATTATTCTAAGTGAAATAAGTTAATCAGAGAAAGACAATTATCATATGATCTCACTGATATGTGGAATTTAAGAAACAAGATGGATCATCGGGGAAGAGAGGAAAAAATAAAACAAGACAAAACCAGAGAGGGAGACAAACCGTACAAGACTCTTAATCATAGGAAACAACCTGAGCACTGCTGGAGGGGAGGAGGGTAGAGGGATGGGGTAACTGGGTGATGGACATTAAGGAGGGCATGTGATGTAATGAGCACTGGGTATTATATAAGACTGATGAATCACAGACCTGTCTCTGTCACATCACTAGCTGTCTCTAGGGTTTAAATTATGCACATAAATGGAAAAATGCCAAGCTGATTCTCATGATTGATCTGTGTGGAATTTCCATGATGCTTGTTAATTTTAAGTCATAAAGTTCATAAGCTTCTGTCTCAAGGGACTCCTCGACAACACCCAGAGAGTATAGCACCACCAGGATTCTGAGAGAGGAAGAGGAAGAATCAGAGGGCAATAGGGGTAGAGCTAAGAAGGGACAAAGAAGAATTGCAAGGAGGAAAGGTGGGAGGTGGTTCTGGTGTGTGGAGGGGGAACCATGGGCCAGGGAGGAGGGGCTCTGAGTGTTGGGGGAAGAAAAGGCAGGAATCATGGGCATCAGAATTCTTTGACTCCAACCTCCTTCCAGAGGCCATTTCGCTTGGGAAGATGAGTACCTGTCATTCTGCCTGGGGATGTGGGGGCCAGCCACAGGATCTGTCAGGGAGAGAGGTGCCTTGAAGGAGAGCATGCTGCTCTTTGGCAGGTAGTCTCTAGAGCCTACGCTGTGGGGAGGTGACCTTGAGATATCTCCCTCCCCACCCCATCCCTGCTGCATTCCTCCTGTATCAGAGGGGCTTTGCTCATGTTCCAAAACCAGGCTGCAGGTCCTGCAGCCTGGAACTGGCACAGATCCGTTGCTGATCTCAACCAAAAGTATTCGAGAATAAGGACCATATTCTCCTTCTGGAGCTAGCAGTGTGCAGCAGGATAGGGAATTGCTATCCTCATGTCCACTGTGGATCCTGATGCAGGATGGTAGATGGATGGTTTCAAACCCCGCAGCCTTCTCTTACATCCAAGCAGAAGTGTCATACTTCACCAAGCCTTCTTCTGGTTGTGAAGAGATGGCAATTAGTATTTGAAGGTAAAATGGGTTCCTTACCAGATCGATGGAAATGATTTCATCCATCTGCCATCTCTAAAGCACTTTTCATTGAAAATATTATCTAAGGAAACATGCAGTAAATACATGACGCATGTGTAGCACCCTCTAGGTTTGCATTTTGACCCTGTCATCTATGTGTCACCAGACACTTGATTGGCAAAGTCGAAAATAAACTCTCACAATCAAGATCATGATGGTGCTAGATGATGTCTTGTATAAATGGAATCTCATATATCCTGACCTGACCGGAAATTATTCTTTTCTTAAGAGGAAGAAGAAGGAAAGAAAAATTAAAATAGTGTAATGGGTGTCAATGTTTTATTTACTACGAATATTTTGGTGGGTAAACACAACTATCAGTTACTTTGCATTATGTAAATCTGTAGTCTATTTCTGAGGGGAGTGGTGCAAGCACTACAAATCATGTAATTACATCGACAAAGTCGGTTTCATTCTTCACTCACACAGAAAGAGAAGGAAAAGATTATCTTTGTGTCTGAGGCGCTGTCACAAAGCCCTGCCCCAGTCTAGGGAACAGGCTTGGCAGGACCAGAAGCACTTTCAGTGCCTTCAGGGGAGCCGCCATGGCTTTGAGCATTGTAGGGATTCCCAGGGCAGCCGGCAGAGGGCGCCAGTGCACCTCCAACTAGAGGGGGCGCTTTCTCTGCGGGAGCAGCAAAGGCCATTGGGTAGAGGGCGCGCCCTGGCAGTTATCTGACCAAGGGCGTCTCAGGGCAGGAAAGGCTTGTGCTGCGGACAGGAGACCCAGCTCCCCTCAAAGAGCCAGAGCTGCGTTACCAGCAGGTTCTGCCGCCACCCCGGGAAGACCCTGGGGGCTTTGCAGCAACTTGTCGCCTCCCGAGGTAGAGGAAGAAGCTGCCTTGTTGGCTGAGTGCTGAGGGGGCGGCTCTGGGCGGCTTCCCAGGACATGCTGGTAAGTGAGCAGCACAGTCGCTTGCATGTTGGGGGCTGTTCCCCTGGTTCAGTCCTCATTTTCCCTGCGGGTATTTGAACAGACCTGTTTTACTCAGGGATCCGTGGCTTGAGGGGTCCCGCGACGCCACATCAGAGATGCTGTGGTTGGCTTGTTACAGATGCAGGCTTGTTTCTGGGGAGAAATCCTGAGCCAAACTCAGAGGAACAGGAGCTGCTTTCAGTTGGGACTTGAATGCACTAACTGCTGACTCTCAGGACCTTCTAGAAGAATGAGCTGGGGTCCCACTCTCCGATTTCTGCGGGAACCAGAGGCCCAGGTAAAAACAAAGTGCCGTCCAGTTTGTAACATTAAAGGTAGAAACTCTCGGATTTATCAGCAAATGGGGTTTGTTGAGAAGGAAAGAAGTGAATGTAGGACAGAGAAGCAGTGACTAAACCTTAGGCACATCAGGGAGCATCAGAGAGGCTCACTGTTTTCAGGCAAAAAGGGGGCAGTTTAGAAGGCTGTTAGGAACCAGAAGTCCATTGGAGGCATCTGGTAGTTCAAATCATGTGGCTTCTCATGGTTGAGTCCTGTTGGGAGGTGGGGGCTGGGGGGAGGGGATGGAGAGATGAGAATAGAGTTCCTGTAGCTGGAATAGTGGAGTATTCACGTGCGAGGTCAAGTCCACGTCTTCCTATTGGGTCCCCAGTTTATTCAGAGTGGTAGTGTGTCTGAGCTCCCCCTGCCAAAACCTCCTGTGTTTTGTGACATTTCCCATTAGGACTTCAAATTTACCCCTTCTGATCAAGATTTCTCTCGATGAGGAAAATAAGTCAGAGAAAGACAAATACGATATGATTTTACTCATTTGTGGAATTTATTTTTAAAAATGTGCAAGCAGAAAAGAAGCAAACCAAGAAAACAGCCTTTTTACTATAGAGAACAACCTGTTGGTAATCAGAGGAGAGATGTTTGGGGGGATGGGTTAAATAGGTGATGGGGATTAAGTCATGCTCTGGGGATGAGCACCAGGTGTTGCCTAGACGTGTTGAATCACTACGTTACACCTGAAGTGACTATACCAGTGGGTGTGAACTAATTGTAATTTACATAAAAAGAAGTTTCCTTGGAAGAATTTTTTTCTTTTTAGGATTTTATTTATTTATGTGTGTGTGTGTGTGAGAGAGAGAGAGAGGCAGAGGAACAAACAGGCCCCCCCTGAGCAAGGAGCCCAATGTGGGACTCGATCCCAGGACCCTGGGATCATGACCTGAGCCGAAGGCAGACATTTAACTGCCACCCACGTGTCCTTGAAAGAATTTCTGATCAGCAGTCAAGTTCTTTGTATTTAGTGGCTTTGTGTTTCAGTGCCAGCAAAGCCTTTTCTGGTTGGCATGTCTCATGTTGGAGGAAATGTGCATCACAGTTGTAAACTACTCAAGTGACATTGAGGAACCGGAAGGGTTAGAAGGGAGAAACTCTCATGTACCTCCCATGTGAAAAGTCTGTATCTGCTCAAGATTGAGACCAGTGAGCCAGCATCACCTCACTGGGGACACTGTTTCTACAACGGATTGAGAGAGAGCAAGTACAGAATCAAAAGCAAGATGAGAATTCCAAACCATATGTAGGTTCTAAACCGGGACCCTAGATCTTTAGCCAACTGAAAGTTTTTATTGGCATTTGTTTAGACTGAAGGAAGAAAGGTTTCTCCCTATGAAGGCAAACCCAGAGTACTGTGTGTCTGCTGAAAATGTCTTCCTCAAGTGGCTGGGAGCAAAAATAGTGAAATACTGCGAGAATGCACTGAATGAAATCACCGAGAACATTTGGGAAACTAGATACGCTGAAGAACATTAAGCATTAGAGAACTTTTTGCAACAATAGGAATGCTTGTGAAACATTTAAAAACAGTATTGTTATTTCAAAAGAATTGTTTAGAATTCTCTGTTATCTATAATGGTCTCATATGTTGTAAATTCAGAAACCATGCATTTTGGATTAGAATCAGAATGCAGTTAATAGTTTAGGTAAAAGAAAGGCTTTTGAATTCTGAAACTTCTAAAACTCTAGAAATGCTCACAAGATAAAAATGAGGCTATTTCTGGAAAGGTCATACTCCAAAGAGGTTTCCTCCTTTTGCAAGAGACTGGGAAATGCAGAAAAAGGCATGTTCCTTGCACAAAAGAGGTAGGAGGAGCAACAGTGAGAAAAGGAATGCAGGCCTGGTCCGGACATGTGGGGGAAAGCTGTCTCCCCAGATGTTTTCTCTTTCAATTTGGGAAGTATTTATGTTCTCGTGACCAGATGGTGTCCAGGTCCAGTCAGGGTCTGGTGCCTTCTTTAAATGTGTCCCGTGGACCCAAGAGCCCATTCCCTGGGATTTGGCAGCACAAGGTTTGGTTAGCAGTATCCAATAAGGGCCTCTCAAGGTGGGGGGTTGAAGAGAATCTCTGCGGAGGTGTCTTTCCGAAGAGAGAGAATCTCCAGCTTGTATATGTGGTGGTCAAGATAATTGTCCCCTGGGAGTGGACTGTGAAAAGATTGCTCTGCTACAACATGGTTCGTTTCAATAGAAGCAACTAGATCTTTGCAGTATTGAAATATATCCCCTTTTCCCAACTCCGGGTCAAAGGGGGCAATGGTCAAATGCATGGATGTCCAGTGATTATCTCCAAGGTTGGGAGTCTGAGCTCCAAAGGGGATGGCCTTGAGATTTAGAAGAAGTAATGGAAATGCGTTTGGCCTAGGTCGTTGGAAATTCTCTGCCAGTTGAGTCCCCAGTATTGCTGTTATGGTGTTGGACCAGTTGTGAGGTTAGAGGATAGTAATGTACAATGTAAGTGTTGTAAAACTGGCCAAACATCACAAACTCGGTGAAACGCCTGCACGGTAGAATGGGTTTTCTGGTCACTGTGTAGTTCAAGAGGGCTTCCCTGGGAGGGATGATTTTTTTCTAACAAGATTTTAACCACACAAAACATTGGCCTTTCTACAAGGGGAAGCTTTGGTCCAGTGAGAAAACATAGGCACATTGACTAACACATACTTACTTCCATGAGATGAGGAAGTTGCATGAAATCTACTTGCCAAATCTCAAATGGTTCATTGAGCAGTCTAAAATGCCCAGGGGAGGTATGGATTTGTTTTCCAGGATCGTATTTTGGACAAGTGGGAAAGGAAGGTTGGCACTTTCTGCAGTCTTCTTAGCATTTCCCCACGAATACTGGTTCATCAACACTATCAGTTTGTCAGTAGACCAATGGTTTAATGTTTGTACAGTTGTCAGGGGTGGGAATTTTAGAATCTTGGGGAGGGCCAGATTGTTATTTGACCCAAGCCAGAATTCTCTCTTTTTATCAAACAGTCATTAGATTCCCAACATTGTTTCTCCTTTTCTGAGCCAGTTGTTGGGCATGTCTGGTCAAGTTTTCCCAATTGTCAATTGGTCGACATCCCTTCAGAACATGACAGAGGTCTGGCTCTCGGTGTCCTTTTGAGCAGCTTTTTTGGGCAGAAATATCAGCAGGGTGGTTTCCTTTGGTGTCCAGGCAATCAAGTGCAGAATATCCCTAGGACCTTTATAATAGCTAGATCTGCAGGCGAAAGCATAGCATCTGATGAATTTTAGACATACAGCCATTTTTTAAATCTCATTCCCATTGTAGTAAGGAAATCACATTGCTTCCATAATATTCCAAAACCATGAGCTAGCTATCCAAAGCACATACCGAGTATCAGCTTACATGTTTGCATTGCTGCCCTCGGCTACAATAGAAGCTGCCTTAAGGACACAGAACTCATCCTGCTGGGCTGAAGTAGCCAGAGGGAAAGGTGCTGCCTCAGTGTCCTCAAAGGGAGTTGTGGTAGCTTAGCTGGCGAGATATTTATCATTTTCCTCCTCTAAGTAAGAACCATCAGGAAAGCATGAAAAGTGTGCTTTGGTTAGAGCAGTTTGCTGAAAATTGTCACAGGGAGTCAACAGGTGACCTGTCGGTGTGAAGTGGCTGTGGGGGGGTTTCATCTGTGAAGGAGGGGAGAAGGGTGGCTGGGTTGAGGCTTTTGGAACCAGAAAGAGTTATGTGAGGAGTGGTACCAGGAGGATTTCATAGGAGGTGAGGACTCTAATACCTTATGGGGTGATGGTGGTCCCTGTGTTTTGGGGTGAGCACACCAAGGGCATTCCTTCCCTGTTACACAGAGGAAAAAGGGAAGTTGATCATTAGGAGGTCCGAGGTCAGGGGCTGTTGGTAGACTTTTGTTTAAGGTTTCAAAGGCTAGGCCATCCCCCTCTTTCTGAATAATTGTGTTAGGTTTGTCAGTTTTTAGTAAAGCATATAGCGGCTGAGCCTTATGAGAGATTTGGAATCCATTGTCGACAGTAAGCCTGGTCATTGGTGCTTAGTTTTAGGTCGTGAGAAATTGAGGATGCCTTGAGTCTGCCTGATCCAGATGTCGTCCTTGTTCTGAGATCAGGTGACCTAAATACCTAAGCTGAGTTTGAGCAAACTGCAGTTTTTCTTTGGAGACTGCATGACCCTTTTAAGGCCAAAAGTTTTCCCAGGTGGATGCTGTCTTCCTGTGAAGAGGTGTGAGGAGGGGAGCAGAGATGCCAATCATCTACATATTGTAACAAAGGAGAGCCCACAGCACACTCACTATCATGTGGTGGGCAAAATGGGTGAAGGGGAGAGGGAGATATAGGCCTCCAGTAATGAAATGAGTAAGTCATGGGAATAAAAAGCAGAGCATAAGGAATACAGTCAATGATGGTTCGTAGTGATGTAATGGGATAGACGGTAGCTATACTCATAGTGAATATAGCCTAATGTATAAAGTTATAGAATCACTAAGTTGTACACCTGAAACTAATGTAATATTGTGTGTCAACTGTAGTCAAAAAAAAAAAAAAAAAGGAAACTTGGAAATGTGGGGTCTTTTTCAATCCTCAGAACACTTAGATTCAAAGGGGCAGGTTTCAACAGGTTGGGAGAGGAGGGAGCAGAGGGAGCTTCAGAGGAAAAGGAAGGTTCAGTAAAAGGATAAGAGGGTGGGAGCAGAGGAGATGAGAGGTTGCCTGAGAGAACTGAGGGAGAAGGTGCCAGATGTGGGGCCTGAGGTGTGGCCTGAGCACAAGGTTGTTGCCTCCCTTCTATAGGCAAAGAAGGTGGGGGAGGGGAGGAACAGGACTCAGAAGCTCTGTTTTGTCTAATTGTATGGTTGGCTCATTTAGTTTATAAATTGTATTTGGCTAGATGCAATTTTCAATTCTTAGCATTTAGAAGCTTCAAAATATGATTGAAATAGGTGTCCCATTTTAGAACCATGGTTGTCCAGTTCAGCTTTGAGGACATTAATGATTGAAAGTTCCCCATCATGGCCATTGAAGTTCTAAATTATTTCTGGTTAAGTCAGTCCATTTATTTGTAATGTGTATGCAGAGGGACCATTGTTTTTATTTATTTTTATTTTATTTATATTTTTATAATAATATTTTTTATTATATTATGTTAGTCAACATACAGTACATCCCACATGTAAAGTTCGATGATTCATCAGTTGTGTATAACACCCAGTGCACCATGCAATACGTGCCCTCCTTACTACCCATCACCAGTCTATCCCATTCCCCGCCCCCCTCACCTCTGAAGCCCTCAGTTTGTTTCTCAGAGTACATAGTCTCTCATGGTTCATTCCCCCTTCCGATTACCCCCCCTTTCTTTATCCCTTTCTTCTCCTACCGATCTTTCTAGTTCTTATGTTCCATAGATGAGGCACTGGAGGAGATAATGCTAAGTGAAATAAGTCAAGCAGAGAAAGACAATTATCATATGGCTTCTCTCATCTATTTTTATTTTTAAATTTAATTTCCTTTTAAAATGAATTTTCTTATATTTAAATTCAATTAATATATAGTGTATTATTAGTTTCAGAGGTAGAGTTCAGTGATTCATCAGTTGCATATAACACCCCGTGCTCATTACATCCCATGCCCTCCTTAATGCCCTTCACCAAGTTATCCCATGCCCCCATCCATCTCCCCTCCAGCAACCCTCAATTTGTTTCCTATAGTTAAGAGTCTCTTGTGGTTTGTGTCCCTCTCTGATTTTGTCTTACTTTATTTTTTCCTCCTTTCTCCATGATCCTCTGTTTTGTTTCTTAAATTCCACATATGAATGAAATCATATGATAATTCTTTCTCTGATTTATTTTGCTTAGCATAAGACCCTCTAGTTCCATCCATGTTATTGCAAGTGGTAAAATTTCATTTTTTCATGGCTGAGCAATATTGTGTGTACATGTATTGTAGTTTTTAAACATATAACTGTCCTGTGGGCATAGTGCTGTCAAAGCATTTTGATGACTGGGATCCCATTTCTTAGAAGTGTTTCAGGGCCATCCCGATTCCAGAAGGAATCAGACCAAAGGCCAGCCCAGTTTCAGAACAATTCAGTCGCAAACAGACCAGAGACTGAAGGCTAGTGCAGTTCCAACAGGCACAGTCCCAAAGGGAAGAGTGCAGTTGCAAAGGGGGAATAGGACCAAAGCCTACACAATTCCAACTGACACAGATCCCACTGGAAAGGTCTGCTTTTAAAGGGACTCAAATTGAGGTCTAGCCCAGTTCCATTAGGAGCAGTCCCATTCCAAACAGGAATTAGACCAAAGGCTGCACAGATCCTTCAGCAAGAGTCTGAATCAGACCTGAAGGCCAAAAAAGTACAGGGACGATTAAAAAAAAAAAAAAAAAAAGACCTTCAATAGATCCCAAGTAAAGCTTGGAGAGCTCAGACACAAGATGTGGAGCTTGAAATCTAGGAGAAAACTTGCCCTGAAAAGCCCAGTTTGGGGTCGGGGTGGCGGGGTTGTGTTGGGTGGCTCGGTGAGTTAAGCGTCTGACTTGATTTCAGCTCAGGTCATGATCTCGGGGTCCTGGGATTGAGCCCTGTGTTGGGCTCCCTACTCAGGGGGAGTCTGCTTCTCTCTTTCACCCCCTCTCTCCTTTTACCACTCCCCCAGCTTGTGTTCTCTCTCTCTCTCTCTCTAAAATAAGAAAATAAATCTTTCAAAAGAAATTATCAAGACAGTTTCTAAATATGGAGAAGATTGTACTAAGAGTTTATGAATGTGTTTCAGAAGGAAAAATGATGGTATTTTTTAATATGTTAAAAATGATGCTTGGGTCTACTGATTCATCCATTTCCAATTTATTCATTCTTCTGTTTTGCTTATTTTCTAATTCACATATTCACATATCTTCCTAAGTTTTACATTCATCAGGCATACTGTCAAGGCTCCTTTCTGTGGCTTGTTGTAAGAAAGAAGATAAATCTTCTAAGGAGAATGCAGCTTTCTGTGACTTCAGCATTTGTTGTTGCAGGTTAATACTAACTTTTCCCACACAGGTGAAAATTTCTTCCCACATTGACTAGTCATTTAAAAAAAGAATGTATCTGTATCAGTATGATTTCATTTCATCATAGTGTATTTCATTTGATATTTTATTTGTATGTATGTAGTAAATATACGTATATTTTAGACATGAGACTATCCCCCCAGTTCATTGAATTTTAAGAGAGGTATATATCCTATGTATGCAATTTTAAGGTTTGCACATTTGAATTCATAAATGGAAAACTTTTGCATATGAAATTGAGGTAACTTGCTGAAGAAGATGCAAGAGGGCATAATCATTTGGGGGAAGAAATAATGGCTTATACTGCACAGACCTGCTATAGTTACTCTATTATGTATCTGGATAGGAGCAATTTTATGACAATACCCCCATTTTTCCAATTTATTAATGATTTCAGAAACTTAGTATATCACATTTTCTTTCTTTCTTTTTTTTTTTTTTACTACTTTAAAGTATTTAATTGTATGACTCCATTTCTGTGGAACCAAACAAAATACAGAAATAAATTGAATGATGAGGCTGATAAAAGACTTTGATTGACGTTCAGACCTTCAATTTTCTTTTTTTTCAGTCAACACAAATATAAAACTTATTATACATATTTGATAGAATATATTTTTGACTAAAGCCTCATAAAGGTATTGATAAATCATTTCTATCAAATGTCACAATTTTTATAATAATTTTTTATTATGTTATGTTAGTCACCATACAGTATATCCTTAGTTTTTGATGTAATGTTCCATGGTTCATTATTTGCGTATAACACCCAGTGCACCATGCATGCAATGAGTGCTCTCCTTAATACCGATCACCGGCCTATCCCAATCCCCCACCCCCCTCCCCTCTGAAACCCTCAGTTTGTTTCCCAGAGTCCGTAGTCTCTCGTGGTTCATTCACCCGTCTGTTTAACCCCCCTTCATTCTTCATTCCAAGATGATGAAATCAACAAATCTGTTGTGGTGCTATTCTTTAAAAAAATTTTCTTATTCATGTATAAGTAACAGACAGTGTTATATTAGTGTCAGGTGTGCAATATGATTCAACCACTGTATACATGATTCTGTGCTCATCACCATCAGTTAATCCCCTTCATCTTTTTCACCCATCCCCCCACCCACTTCTCCTCTGCCAACCATCAGTTTGTTTTCTGTATTTAAGAGTCTGTTTTGATTCGTCTTTTTTTCTTTGTTTATTAAATTCCGGATGTGAGTGAAATCATGTTATTTGTCTTTCTCTGACTGACTTCTTTCATTTAGCCTTATATCTTCTATATCCATTCCTGTTGTTGCAAATGGCAAGATCTCATACTTTTTTATGGCTGAGTAATATTCTTTTGAATATATACTACATCTTCTTTATCCACTAATGTATTCATAGACACTTGGGTTGCTTTCATATCTCAGCTGTGGTAATAATGCCTCAGTTAATGTAGCGGTGTATCTCTTTTCTCAAATTAGCATTTACGTTTACCTTGGGTAGATAAATGCCCAGCTGTGGAATTACTGGATCCTGTGGTATTTATAAATTTTGTGAGGAACCCACATCTTGTTTTCCACGGTGGCTGCACCAGTTTGCATTCCCTCCAACAGCGCATGAGGGTACCTTTTTCTCCAGTCTTCAGCAATACTTGTTATTTCTTATGTTTTTTCTTCTACCCATTTTGACATGTGGGAGATGCTATCTCATTGCTATTTTGATTTGAATTTCCCCCGTGATTAGTGAAAGTAAGCATCTCTTCATGTGTCAGTTGCCCATCTGTATTTCTTTATAGTGAAATGTCTATTCGTGTCCTCTGCTTATTTTTCAATTGAATCATTTGGGTTTTGGTTTTTTTCTTTCTTTTTTTTTTTTTTTTTGGTGTGGCATTGTATAAGTTCTTTATAAATTTTGGATATTAACATCTTATCAGACACATCATTTGTAAACATCTTCTTGCATTCAGTATGTTGTCTTTTTGCTTTTGTGTCCCTTGCCAGAGGAGACCTATCTAGAAAAATGTTTCCATGACTGATATCAAAGACATTACTGCCTATATACTTTTAGGAATTTTATGGTTTCAGGTTTCACATGTAGGTCTTTAATCCATTTTGAGCCTATTTTTGTGCATGGTGTAAGGAAGTGGTCCGGTGTCATTGTTTTGTGGGTGGGTGTCCGTTTTTCCGACACAATTTGTTGAAGAGACAAATCTTTTCCCCATTGTGTATTCCTGTCTACTTTGTCATGGATGAATTGACCATACACGAATGGGGTTATTTCTGGACTATCTGTTGTGTTCCATTGATCTGTGTGTTCATTTTTGTGCCAGGCCATATTGTTTTGATTACTACAGCATTGTAGTATATCTCAGACTCTGGAATTGTGATACCTCCAGTTCTTCTTTTTTCAGGATTGCTTTGGCCATTCAGGGTCCTTTGTGTTCCATACACATTTTAGGATTCTTTGTTCTGGTTGAGTGAAGAACTGCTCTTGATGTTTTGATAGGAATTACATTAAAACTGTAGGTTCCTTTAGGTAGTATGGATGTTTTAATATTGGTTCTCCTCGTTGATGAACATGGAATTTGCTCACGGATTTGTTTCTGTCATCTTCAGTTTCATTCACCAGTGTTGGATAGCTTTCAGAGTACAGGCTTTTCACTTCCTTGGTTAAGTTTATTGCTAGATGTTTTAAACTTTTTGGTATAATTGTAAACAGGATTGTTTTCTTAATTTCTCTTTCTACAACTTCATTAGGAGTGTATACAAATGCAGCAGATCTCTGTATATTAATTTTGTATCCTGAAACTTGACTGAATTCATTGAGCATTTCTAGTAGTTATTTGGTAGAGTCTTTAGGGTTCTCTCTGTATAGTCTCATGTCATCTGAAAATAGTGAAAATTTCTTTCCTGTGGCAGAGAACCAAAAGGAATCCATGGCTGGCATGTCAACCTACAGGAAAAAAAAAAATCAGACAAGTGCCTAGAAACATCCAAAAAGTTTATGTGTAATCTTTCTTTCTTTTTTAAAAGATTTATTTTTGAGAGAGAGAAGGCAGAGAGGGAAAGATGGAGAGGGAGAGAGAGAAGCTCAGGTAAGACTCTCTAGTGAGCACAGATCCTAACACAGGGCTTGATCTCATGATCCTGAGATCATGACTTGAGCCAAAATCAGGAGTCAGACACTTAAGCAACTGAGCCACTGAGGTGCCCGTGAAGGCTATTTGTCATCTTTAAAAATTTGAAAAAGAAATTCAAATCAATGACTGCCACACGTTTTTCAAAACATTCGTCGTAGTTAGCAGTACATTTTATTTTTTAGGTTTTTTTTTTTAATTTAAATGCAGTTAATTAGCATATAATATTGGTTTCAGTGGTAGAGGTCAGTTATATCAGTCTTTTTTTTGTTAAATAAATACGCATATATTTTAGTTTTATATACTTTTGATTTTTATGTAATTGGCACCATACCAAATGCTTGCTTGCTCATTCATTCATTCATTACAATGTTAGTGTCAGGCTACACGTATTTCTGAGATTATTCCATTTGATTTGATTGACTGTGGCTCATTCATTGATATTTTTGTAATTCTGATGAATAGATAATTTTTTTGGCTATTCTTCTGTTTGGGGCACATTTTGGCTGTTATGAGTTTCTTCCTATTATAAACAAACCTGGTATGAATTTTCTTGTTTGTGACTGTTGGTTAAAGAAAAAAAGTTTCCATGGGATACATTATCTTTATTTACTTGATCACAGTTTCTCTTTAATCACTTTACAGAAAGATAACATTAATAGCTTTTCTAATCTTAGTCCAAACTAGCATATAAGGGATAAAACTAAATTAGCTATAATCTCTTAGATTTTAAAACCTGGTCCGAATATGTTTTTCTTTTTTTTTAAGCTGATTTTTAAAAAGTTTTATTTATTTGAGAGAGAGTGAGAGAGCACAAGCAGGGGGAGCAACAGAGAGAGGGAGAAGCATGCTCCTCTCGGAGCAGAGAGACCGATGTGGGGACTCGATCCCAAGACCCCTAGGATCATGACCTGAGCCGAAGGCAGATGCTTAACTGACTGAGCCACTCAGGCACCCCTGATTAAGTTTTCCAATGCATTGTATAAATGCTTTGTATTCGTGATCATAAGCGTGAGTTGGCATATAACTTTTTTATTACATTTTTTTCATCTAGTGTCAATAATTAATGCCTCTTAAAATTAGATGGTGTTTTCAATTTTCCAATGCTTTTTACAATTTGTGCATCTGTTCTTTAGAAATGTAAAATATTTCTATAAAACATATATTCTGATATTTTATTTTTTATTGTTATTTTATTTTTTAAAAAGATTTTATTTATTTATTTGACAGAGAGAGACAGCCAGCGAGAGAGGGAACATAAACAGGGGGAGTGGGAGAGGAAGTAGCAGGCTCCTAGTGGAGAAGCCTGATGTGGGGCTGGATCCCAGAAGCCTGATGTGATGCTGGGATCACACCCTGAGGCAAAGGCAGACGCTTAAACAACTGCACCACCCAGGCACCCCTTTATTGTTATTTTATTTTTTTTAATTTTTTTTTAAATTTATTTATTCAACAGAGATAGAGACAGCCAGCGAGAGAGGGAACACAAGCAGTGGGAGTGGGAGAGGAAGAAGCAGGCTCATAGCAGAGGAGCCTGATGTGGGGCTCGATCCCATAACGCCAGGATCACGCCCTGAGCCGAAGGCAGACGCTCAACCGCTGTGCCACCCAGGCGCCCCTATTGTTATTTTAAAATGATAAATTTATTCACTAAATTTCCCCCTTACAATAACTTGGAATGTATATTCTCTATTTCTGATTTTTTGGTGATTTATTTTGAAATTTTACTGTAATCTATTTAATTTCAAAAAGTAGACGATTGTTTTCTAGAACAATAAAAATATATTGGAATTCTTTGCAGTCATAATCCCCATTATAGGCTTATATGTTATCATGATCCAACAATTAGATGTTACTACTATTTTCTCCTTAGAATTTTATGTAACTTTTTAAATTTGCATTTGCCTGTCAGATTTTCTTGCTTTCCTGTTTTAGAACAGAGGTCAGTTATATCAGTCTTACATAATACCCAATGCTCATTACATCACATGCCCTCCTTAATGCCCATCACCCAGTTACCGCATCCCTCCACCATCCTCCCCTCCAGCAACTCCCCGTTTGTTTCCTATGATTAAGAGTCCATATGGTTTGTTTCCCTCTCTGGTTTCATCGTGTTTTATTTTTCCCTTTCTTCCCCTATGATCGTCTGTTTTGTTTCTTAAATTCCACATACTAATGAGATCATATAATAGTTGTCTTTCTCTGATTGACTTATTTTGCTTAGCGTAACACCCCCTAGTTCCATCCATGTCATTGCAAATGGCACATTTTCATTTTTTGATGCCTGAGTAGTATTCCATTGGGTATATATACCACATCTTCTTTATCCATTCATCTGTTGATATCTGGGCTCGTTCCATAGTTTAGTTATTATGGACATTGCTGCTATAAACATTGCGCTACAGGTGCCCCTTCAGATCACTACATTTGCATCTTTGGGGTAAATACCCAGTAGTGCAATCGCTGGGTCATAGTTTAGCTCTATTTGCAAATTTTTGAGGAACCTCCATACTGTTTTCCAGAGTGGCTGCACCAGCTTGCATTCCCACGAACAGTGTAAGAGGTTTCCCCTTTCTCCGCATCCTTGCCAACATCTGTTGTTTCCCGACTTGTTAATTTTAGCCATTCTGACTGGTGTAAGGTGATATCTCATTGTACTTTTGAATTTTATTTCCCTGATGCCAAGTGATGTGGAGCATTTTTTTCAAGTATCTGTTGGCCATTTGGATGACTTCTTTGGAGAAATGTCTGTTCATGTCCTCTGCCATTTCTTGAGTGGATCATTTGTTCTTTGGTTGTTGAGTTGATAAGTTCTTTATAGATCTTGAATATCAGCCCTTTATCTGATAAATCACTTCCAAATATCTTCTCCCATTCTGTCGGTTGTTCAGTATTGTTGACTGTTTCCTTTGCTGTGCAAACGCTTTTTATCTTGATGAAGTCCCAATAGTTCATTTTTGCCTTTGTTTCCCT
Source organism: Ursus maritimus (assembly GCF_017311325.1). Taxonomy (NCBI): domain Eukaryota; kingdom Metazoa; phylum Chordata; class Mammalia; order Carnivora; family Ursidae; genus Ursus; species Ursus maritimus. Next base: position 23,596,422 of record NW_024424452.1, on the reverse strand, counting down.
TACCTTTGGAGACGTGTCTAGCAAGAAGTTGTTGCGGCTGAGGTCATAGAGGTTACTGCCTGTGTTCTCCTCTAGGATTTTGATGGATTCCTGTGTCACATTGAGGTCTTCCATCCGTTTTGAATATGGTGTAAGGGAATGGTCCACTTTTATTATTCTGCATGTGGCTGTCTAGTTTTTCCAAGACCATTTGTTGAAGAGACTGTTTCTTTTTCCACTGGATATTTTTTCCTGCTTTGTCGAAGATTAGTTGACCATAGAGCTGAGGGTCCATTTCTAAGTTCTCAATTCTGTTCCATTGATTTATGTGTCTGTTTTTGTGCCAGTACCATACTGTCTTGATGACTACAGCTTTGTAATAGAGCTTGAGGCCAGAATTGTGATGCCACCAGCTTTGGTTTTCTTTTTCAACATTCCTTTGGCTTTTCAGGGTCTTTTCTGGTTCTGTACACATTTTAGGATTATTTGTTCCAGCTCTTTGAAAAAAGTTAATGGTATTTTGATAGGGATTCCATTGAATATATAGATTGCTCCAAGAGCATAAACATTTTAACAATATTTGTTCTTCCAATCGATGAGTATGAAATGTTTTTCCATTTCTTTGTATCTTCCTCAATTTCTTTAATGAGTGTTCTATTGTTTTCTGAGGACAGAAACTTTGCCTCTTTGGGTAGGTTTATTCCGAGGGATATTACAGTTTTGAGTGCAATTGTAAATGGGATCGACTCCTTAATTTCTCCTTTCTTCTCTCTCATTATATAGAAATGCAGCTGATTTCTGTGCATTGATTTTATATCCTGCCACATTGCTGAATTCCTGTATGAGTTCTAGAATATTGGGGTGAAGTCTTTTGGGTTTTCCACATAAAGTATCATGTAATCTGCAGAGAGTGAGATCTTGACTTCTTCTTTGCTGATTCAGATGCCTTTTATTTCTTTTTGTTATCTGATTGCAGAGGCTAGGACTTCTAGTACTGTGCTGAACAGCTGTGGTGATAGTGGACATCCTTGTCATGTTCCTGTCCTTAGGGTAAAAGCTATCAGTTTTTCCCCATTGAGAATGATATCCACTGTGGCTTTTCATATATGGCTTTTATGATATTGAGGTATGTTCCTTCTATCCCTACACTATGAAGAGTTTTAATCAAGAAAGGATGCTATATTTTGTCAAGTGCTTTTTCTGCATCTATTGAGAAGACTATATGGTTCTTGTCCTTTCTTTTATTTATGTTGTGTATCACATTGATTTGCAGATGTTGAACCACCCTTGCAACCCAGGAATAAATCCCACTTGGTCATGGTGAATAATCTTTTTAATGGACTGTTGGATCCTATTTGCTAGTATTTTGGTGAGAATTTCTGCATCCATGTTCATCAGGTTTATTGGTCTGTAATTCTCCTTGGTAGGGTCTTTGTTTGGTTTGGAGAGCAGGTAATGCTGGCCTCATAGAAAGAGTTTGGAAGTTTTCCTCCCATTTCTATTTTTTGAAACAGCTTCAGAATAATAGGTATTAACTCTTCTTTAAATGTTTGGTAGAATTCCTCTGCAAAGTCATCTGGTCCTGGACTCTTGTTTGTTGGGAGATTTTTGATTACTGCTTTAATTTCCTTGCTGGTTATGGGCCTGTTCAGGTTTTCTACTTCTTCCAGTTTCAGTTTTGGTCATTTAGACATCTCTAGGAATGCATCCGTTTTTTCCAGATTGCCTAATTTGTTGGCATATAGTTGCTCATAATATGTTCTTATAATTGTTTGTATTTTTTCCATGTTGATTGTGATCTCCCATTTTTCAATCCTGATTGTATTTGTTTGGGTCCTTTCTCTTTTCTTTTTGATAAGTCCAGCTAGGGATTTATTGGTCTTATTAATTCTTTAAAGGAACAAGCTCCTAGTTTCGTTGATCTGTTCTATTCTTTTGGTTTCTATTTCCTTGTTTTCTGCTCTTATCTTTATTAATTCTCTTTACCTGCTGTGTTTAGTCTTTATTTGCTGTTCTTTCTCCAGCTCCTTTAGGTGTAAGGTTAGGTTGTGTATTTGAGACTTTTCTTGTTTATTGGGAATGGCTTGTATTGCTATATGCTTCCCTCTTAGGCCCACCTTTGCTGCATCCCAAAGGTTTGGAACAGTTGTGTTTTCATTTTCATTTGTTTCCATGAATTTTTTAAATTCTTCTTTAATTTCCTGGTTGACCCATTCATTCTTTAGTAGGATGCTCTTTAGCCTCCATGTATTTGAGTTCTTCCAAATTTCCTCTGGTGTTTGAGTTCCAATTTCAAAACATTGTGGTCTGAAAATATGCAAAGAATAATCCCAGTCTTTTGGTACCAGTTGAGACCTGATTTGTGACCCAGTATGTGATCTATTCTGGAGAATGTTCTATGTGCGCTCAAGAAAAATGTGTATCCTGTTGCTTTAGGATGGAATTTTCTGAATATATGTGTGAAGTCCATCTGGATCCCTGTGTCATTCAAAACCCCTGTTTCCTTGTTGATCTTCTGCTTAGATGATATGTCTATTCCTATGAGTGGGGTGTTGAAGTCCCCTACTATTATTGTATTATTATCGATGTGTTTCCTTAATTTTATTAATTGGCTTATATAATTGGCTGCTCCCATTTTAGCAGCATAAAGATTTACAATTGTTAGATCTTCTTGTTTGTTAAATGCTTTAAGTATGCTATAGTATCCTTCCTCATCCCTTATTACAGTCCTTGGTTTAAAACCTAATTTTTCTGATACGGGTTGCAAGCCCAGTTTTCTTTTGATATCCATTACCATGATAAATGGTTTCCCACCTGCTCACTTTCAATCTGGAGGTGTCTTTGGATTTAAAACAAGTCTCTTTAGACAAAATATGGATGGGTCTTACTTTTTCATCCAATCCAATACCCTGTGCCTTTGATGTGTCCATTTGTCCCATATACATTCAGAGTAACTATTAAAAGATATGAATTTATTTTTTTATTTTTAAATTTTAGTTATTTTTATTATTATGTCACCATACAATACATCCTTAGTTTTTGATGTAGTGTTCCATGATTCATTGTTTGCATGTAAAACCCAGTGCTCCTTACTACCCATCACTGGGCTAGCCCATTCCCCCCCAAAAAACCTCAGTTTGTTTCCCAGAGTCCATAGTCTCTCATGGTTCATCTCCCTCTCTGATTCCCCCCCTTCATTTTTCCCATCCTTCCCCTAACGTCCTCCCTGCTATACCTTATGTTCCACATATAAGTGAAACCATATGATAATGGTCTTTCTCTGCTTGACTTATTTTACTTAGCATAATCCCCTCCAGTTCCATTCATGTCAATGCAAATGGTGGTATTCATCCTTTCTGATGGCTGAGTAATATTCCATTGTATATGTGAACCACAGCTCAACTCTGTGGTCCTCTTTTTTTAAAAGATTTATTTCTTGGGGGGGGCACAGCTGTGGGGGGAAGGGCAGAGGGGGAAGGAGAGAGAGAATCCCAAGCTAGCTGTGCAGTTAGCCTGGAGCCCGGAGAGGGACTCAGTCTCAGGACCATGAGCTCATGACTTGATCCAAACCAAGACTTCGTCACTTAACTGACAAAGCCACCTGGGTGCCCCAAAGCTACTGGGGGTGTCTTCCTTCCTACTGTGTTCATTCACATTGTGGTTAAATAACAGCTTTTCCATGGGGTTCGTGATGGGAACTTCAGAAGAACTTCAGATCTCCCTGAAGACCGAGCACTACAGGGAAGGTGTCTCAGTCAGTCTGAAGGGGTGATGGCTACAGCCATCCACACCAAGTTCTGGGACATGTCTGTGCTGCTTGGTCCAAAAACAGCAGCTTTGGCAGGATGGAAACATGAAAATACTATGTTAATGGTGTCAAAAAGGAAGGATTTGTGAAATTATGAAAAGCCATTGAGCTCTTTGTCTTAAAGAGGGGGCTTGTATGATGTGTACATTATATCTCATTAAAATTGTCTTTAAAAATGTCAGGAACTCAGATAGGAAGTATGGATATTAGACTGGCTCCTGGACGAAGCTCCTGCTTCAAGCCTTGTAAGTTTAGGGTCCATTTTATGTAGTTTGTTTATCTAACAGCACATTGTTCATATTTGTGGAGTTTGGTGGCCCTGAGAACAGTGGTATTTTAAGCATTGGTGTTGGGACTAGAGTGTTAAAAAGTGAAATGTCCTTTGTGCTCTGTGCTTCCTGGTTTGTGGACTTTTAAGAACTTCTGAGTCAGCACTTTCCTTCTGGTGTTGGAGGCTGTCCCCAGGGACTCTGTGTCCCACCAGGTCCATGGGAGCCCTGAGAAGCTCAGCAGACACTAAGTGACCACATCCTGCTGGGACATTTGTCACAGGAAAATCTGAAGGTGTGATGTGATCAGGGACTGAATGAGTTGTTGTCCTTTCTTTGGCCAAGTATGTACAAAGTGTTGATTTCGCCAAAGTAAAAAGGTCATGAATATCCTTAGCATTGTCCAAATACAAAGAAATACCAGGTTTCCAGTGTGAATATTTCACTCTATCATTAAAAAGTAAAACCTGTACCCCCAGGAAAGAAAGAGACAGATAGGGAACACCTCTAGACATAAGTAGACTTCTTTTGATCGGCTTGCACGAGATTCTTAGGGATCTGGAAAGTGTCAGTCATCAGGAAGGACCCTTGTGTTGAGGCAGAATCATCCAGTCAAAATAGACTTTATTCTCTTTCTTTTGAGTCTTCAAAGGAGGACATTTCTTGGTAGTCTCAATTGGAATTATTCCCCTCTACCCAGTCTGCATCTCATAGATCAGTTCAGCTTTCTCACCCTGCCTCATTTCTGGGCTCTTGCATGAACTAACTGGTCTTGCATTTCCCACCTCCACCTGCTCATGGCCACTGTCTCTGAAAACCTAGTGTTATTGGCCCCATTGGATGTCATCCAGTTAAGAGTCAGCTGCTGGTCAGCATCCAGACAGCTGCCAGATGTACCGAGTGCCCACGACTGGGCGTGTTTTACATTCATGACAAGATGGCCTCTGTCTTTTGTGCATTTGATCCCCGTGATCAACCATAGTGCTGACAGCTACTGCTCTCTTTCAGACAGTGGCTATTCAAAGACAGTGTATGTTTCCACCAGCACACATTTTCCTGACCTCAGCTGTGAAGGCTGAAGATGGAAATGTTATAGATTTCAGGGGCTACTTTCTAGAGAGTTGTGTTTGCACAAAATTCAAGCTTGGTGTGAATTAGTACGAATTGTATGTGATTGTCTTGTCTCCTAAAATACTTCTAACTCTAGTTTTTGTAAAATGAGATATGTTCTCTGTTTTGGTGTCCATATCCAGGAATCTTGTATTCTTTTAGAAGTTAAATTTCATAGTTGCTACTGATTGATTTAGGTACAATACTAAGAAATAGGAACATGAATTTCTTTTATTTGCTATTTGGAGATAAGTGTTCAAGTAACTTAAAATCTTGCAGATATCATCAAAATATTCAGGATCACCTGAGTATGCAAATCTTTGTGTATTTCAGAAATCTGACATATTGCACTGTGATTCAGAAGCAAAGTGAGCATTGAAAGAAAACATCACTGTTTTCAGACTCTAAGCAATAATTATAATTTATTTTTGTTGGAATAATAATCCCAAATATTCTAATAGCAGCCTCCTATCTCTCTCCCTTATGTCCTTATCTATAAACATCTGTCCATAAAACATTCTCATTTGTATCTCTATTACATTTTTTTTCTTGCTTTCTCTCATTCTTCCATAAACTTTGGGTGTAGTTTTGGAAATATTCCAAAGGAGTTTATCCAGGTTCTTCTTGGATGTACAATAGAAGTAACTGACTTCTTATCTATTGTGAGTTTGTATTTACTTATTTTGTCTACTTTACATTGGCTTATAAATTCTTTAGTTCTGTTCACTATAGAAAAAATATTTGCAGTGTGTTTGTAGGCAAAATAAAATCTCAAGATTTGCCTATCAGATTTTTCCTACAGCTTCAGTGTGATATAATATCTGTATGATCACATCTTTTTAAAGAATACGGTTTGTTAGGCACTCTATAGCCACTGTATAGTACATAATTAGTTTTTGATGTAGTGTTCAGAGATTCATTAGTTAAGTATAACACCCAGTGTGCATCACAGCATGTGCCCTCCTCAATACCCATCACCCTGTTACTATATAGTGGCTAACTGAACATTATTTTAAAAATTAAAATTAAAAAAATTAATTAAAAAAATAAAGAATAGAGTTTGTTGATATTTGTCATAGGTAAGCAGCAGTGAAACCATCACCACAGTAAGATAGTAAGCACACTCATCACTCCCAGAAGTTTCCACCTGCTCTTTATAATCCCTCTGTCTTCTTCCTCTTCCATGAGGAGGTATTTGAGAGGTGTGCTTATCTCCTGGAGGCTGGTTGAGGGTCTGTAAACTTGATTATTTGTGACAGATACATTGTAAATATCTTTGAGATTCCTCATTATCTCAACTGTTATTTCAGCTTGTCCATATTTTGCTTGACCATTTCATCCTTGGCCCTGATGTTCTTGTAATTCTGTGGAAGCTTACCATTATTATTGCCTCCTTGGGAATTTGTGCATTTCTCATTTACCTCTGGAGAACTGTCCTTGCTGTAAGTATACTAAAGTACCTTATATACTTTTATTCATAAATAAGCAGAAAATTTTATAGTCACTGGATCTTTTATATGCATTCAATACTACAGACGTTGCTCTAATATTTTCAATTTTAATTATCACTTAGACTGAAATAGTTTAAATTTCTGTTGAAGTGCCTCTTGTGATCCATATTTTTTTTGAAGTTCAAGCATAATTGGTGAACAGTGTAATATTAGTTTCAGGTGTACAACATGATTCAACAATCCTATACATTTCTCAGTGCTCATCACAATAAGTGTACTCTCAATCCCCTTCAGCTCTTTGACCCATCACTCCACCTACCTGCCCTCCATCCCGTGTGTTCTTCAGAAGTGTGTTGTTTAATCTCCATTTATTTGTTGTCATTCTCCAGCTATCTTTCTGTTCATGATGTCTACTTTGAGTCATTTGTGGTCTGAGAACACACTTCCTGTGATTTCTATTCCTTTGGTTGTTCAGATGTATCTTATGGCCCCAAATATGGCCTCTCTCAATGAATGTTCCATGGGAGCTTGAGAAGAATCTATATACTTCCGGTGTTGGATGAAGTATTCTACAGATGTTAATGGATCCAGTTGATTGGTGATGCTGTTCGTTTCACCTGTGTTCTTATGGAGTTTTGTTTTTGTTATTTTATTTTTTATTATTTTTTTAATAATATTTTTTATTATGTTAGTCACCATATAGTACATCCCTGGTTTTTGATGTAAAGTTCCACGATTCATTAGTTGCATATAACACCCAGTGCACCATGCAATACGTGCCTTCCTTACTACCCATCACCAGCCTATCCCATTCCCCCACCCCCCTCCCCTCTGAAGCCCTCAGTTTGTTTCTCAGAGTCCATAGTCTTTCATGGTTCATTCCCCCTTCTGATTACCCCCCTTTCTTTATCCCTTTCTTCTCCTACCGATCTTCCATGGAGTTTTTGTATCTACTGGATCTGTCAATGACTAATAGACGATTTTGAGTTTTTCAGGCATATTAATGGATTCATCTTTTTCCATTTTTCCATTAGCAGTTCTTTCAGTTTCTGCCTCATGTACTTTGACACTCTGTTGTTAATCTATGCACATTGGACATTGTTTTGTCTTTTTGGTGAGTTGACCCCTTTTATCAATGCAGTAATGACCATCATTATCCCTGACAGTTTTCCTTACTCTGTAGTGTGTTTTGAAGGATCATTTCACTGGCCACAGGTTTCTAGTTTGATGTTTCTTTTAACGCTGTAAACACTTCATCCTTCCTGATGGCATGGTTTCTGAAAAGAAGTGTGATGTAGTTCTTATCCTTATTCCTCTTGGGTAGGGTGTTACTGCTCCCCTCCACCTCCTTCAAACCCCACCCCAACCCCTGCTCCAGATTTCCAGAGTTCTTTCTTAAAGATCTGAAGCTGAATATTTTCCTTTTTTTTTTTTAAGATTTTATTCATTTATTTGACAGAGACAGAGAGTGAACACAAGCAAGGGGAGTGTTAGAGGGAGAAGCAGGCTTCCCACCCAGCAGGAAGCCCTATGCAGTGCTCAATCCCAGGGCCCTGGGATCATGACCTGAGCCAAAGGCAGACGCTTAATGGCTGAGCCACCTAGGCACCCCTGTAGCTAAATATTTTCTGTTAGGCATCATTGGTGTTTTTTGTTAGTTTTTGTGTGTTTGTTTTGGTATTTATCCTGCTTTCAATGTTTTGAGCTTCCTAGATCTGTGACTTGGTGACTATTAATTTAGGAAAATCCTCAGTCATTATTACTGCAAATATCTCTGTCCGTTCTCCTGGTGTTCCTATAATGTGTGCGTTACATGTTTTATAATTGTCCCACTGGTCTTGGATTTCCTGTGCTGTCTTTGTAGTTTTTGTTCTTGGGCTTCTTTCTTGGAAGTTTCTACTGGAAATTCTTTAGGCTCAATGATTCTTTCCTCTAATATGTTGAGTCTGCTAAAGAACCCATCAAAGGCATTCTTTTTTTAAAATAATAATTTTTATTATGTTAGTCACCATACAGTATATCCTTAGTTTTTGATGTAATGTTCCATGATTGATTATTTGCATATAACATCCAGTGCACCATGCAATATGTGCCCTCCTTAATACCCATCACTGGCCTATCCCAATCCCCCATCCCCCTCCCCTCTGAAGCCATCAGTATGTTTCTCAGAGTCCATAGTCTCTCGTGGTTCATTCCCCCTTCTGTTTACCCCCTCTTCATTCTTCCCTTCCTTCTCCTACCGATCTTCCTGCTATTTCCTATATTCCACAAATGAGTGAAACCATATGATAATTATCTTTCTCTGCTTGACTTATTTCACTTAGCATGATCTCCTCCAGTCCCGTCCATGTTGCTGCAAATGTTGGGTAATCGTTCTTTCTGATGGCTGAGTAATATTCCATTGTATATATGGACCACAACTCCTTAATCCAGTCATCTGTTGATGGGCATCTTGGCTCCTTCCACAATTTAGCTATTGTGGACAATGCTGCTATGAACATTGGGGTGCATATGGCCCTTCTCTTCACTATGTCTGTATCTTTGGGGTAAATACCCAGTAGTGCAATTGCTGGATCATAGGGTAGCTCTATTTTTAACTTTTTAAGGGACCTCCACACTGTTTTCCAGAGTGGCTGTACCAACTTGCATTCCCACCAACAGTGTAAGAGGGTTCCCCTTTCTCCACATCCTCTCGAACATTTGTTGTTTCTTGCCTTGTCCATTTTTGCCATTCTAACTGGCGTAAGGTGCTATCTCAAGGTTTGTTTTTTTTTATAATAATATTTTTTATTATGTTAGTCACCATACAGTACATCCCTGGTTTTTGATGTAAAGTTCAATGATTCATTAGTTGCATATAATACCCAGTGCACCATGCAATATGTGTGGTTTTTATTTGAATTTCCCTGATGACTAATGGTTTTGAACATTTTTTATGTGTCTGTTAGCTATTTGTATGTCTTCATTGGAAAAGTGTCTGTTCATGTCTTCTACCCATTTTTTGATTTGATTATTTGTTTCAAGTATATTGAGTTTGAGAAGTTCTTTGTAGATCTTGGATACCAGTCTTTTATCTGTAGCATCATTGCAAATATCTTCTCCCATTCTGTGGGCTGCCTCTTAGTTTTTCTGACTGTTTCCTTGGCTGTGCAGAAGCTTTTTATCTTGATGTAGTCCCACAAGTTCATTTTTTCTTTTGTTTCTCTTGCCTTTGGGGATATGTCATGAAAGAAGTTGCTGTGGCTGATGTCAAAGAGGTTACAGCCTATGTTCTCCTCTATGATTTTGATGGATGCCTGTCTCACATTGAGGCCTTTCATCCATTTGGAGTTTATCTTTGTGTATGGTGTGAGAGAGTGGTCAAGCTGGGATAGCAATTCTCATATCAGACAGATTAGATTTTAAACTAAAGATGGTAGTAAGAGATACAGAAGGACACTATATTATTCTTGAGGATGTATCCAACAAGTGTGTATTACAATTATAAATATCTATGCCCCCAATAGGGGAGCAGCTAGATACACAAGGCAACTCTTAACCAGAATAAACAGACATATAGATAATAATATGTTAATACTAGGGGAACTCAACACTCCGCTCTCAACAATAGACAGATCACCTAAGCAGAAAATCAACAAAGAAACAAGAGCTTTGAACGATATTCTGGACCAGATGGATCTCATAGATATATACAGAACACTACACCCCAGAACAAAGGAATACTCATTATTTTCAAATGCACATGGAACTTTTTCCAGAATAGACCATATACTGGGTCACAAAACAGGTGTCAACCAATACCAAGAGACTGAGATTATTCCGTGCATATTCTCAGAACACAAAGCTTTGAAACTGGAACTCAGTCACAAGGAAGATTTTGGAAAGCATATACATTTTTGTGAATTCTCTTATTTATGCTTCCCATCTTAATTCCCCATTGGACAAAATCACTCTGGAACTCAGTGTGCTGAAATTTCCGAGTGACTGTGTTTTAAGAGAAACACTTTTATTTTGGAAAACACTTTTCCAATTCCCCTGTCAGATCACAGGCCCCTAATTCCTCAAGTGTGTTTGTGGCCATGGACAGAAACTGAGAGAGGAGAAGACCCCTTTGTCAGGAAGTGAGGCAGCGTGGGGACAGTCAGGGGCTTGCAAGCAAAGGACTGACCTCGAGTGGCTTGGATTCCTGAGAAGAAAGGGCAGTTTCATCACATTCTCTCTATTGTTAACAAACCAAAATATTCTGTGTGGTTGAGGAGGAAAGATGAAGTGTTGTCCAGGATCCCGATGCCTCCGTGTCTGGAGTGTCCTGCCTTCACTAGTTTGCCATGCTCCTTTTTCATCTTTGAAGATGCTACTTCTTGCTAGTGACCATTGGCAGACATGGTTAGTGATGTTTGGTGACAGTAGGTTATTCCTGTAATATCCATTCCCCTCTCCCCCCTTGTTATAGTTGGCAGCAGTGGGGAGGGGTCAAGTTCTCTAGCACGGATGCGGCTCTGCTGGAACGTGGTATTGGAGAAGGAGGCAGATGCTGAGAGCTCTTTCTTTGGGTTTCATCTCTTGGTGTTACAACTTCTGTCTGTCTCACCAAACTATTTTCCTGTCTGTCTGCAGGTGGGTCCAGATGTGAGAGGGTTTCCTCAGCCCACCTGCATGCCCTGCCCTATGGACCAAACTTTACCAGGCTTCATTGGCTGTGGGCCACCTCAGCCTCCTCCACCTTGGTCGACATGCGGGCCTCCCCTGCCCCTCGTTCCGCCACCATGTGGTAAGATGATCTGGATTGCATGATGTGAGTTGTAGCGCGTATTCATCGTGTGACTACATGTGTCGGTGGAGAAGATGTAGAGGAGGTACCACGAGGCTTTGCAATGCAAGGATCAACCTGAGTGAGGACACAGGAACATTCCTCAACTTTCTGTGGACATCCATTTCGTGGACTGTCTCGTTTCACCATACAGAACTGGGCAGCAGGGGTCTGCCATTGAGAAGAAGTGTGACATTGTGCAATAGACAGACATAAAAGCATTGCCCAGGTGCCCTGCACAGACATGATGTTTTGGGCTCTGGGCTTAATGGAGCACAGTCTTTACATCACTTGCATGTGTGGAGGCCCCAGTTGTCCAGCGTTATTGATTAGTTCTGAAATCATCTCTACTGTGCGGAGTGGTCATATCCCCAAGGGTGAGGGACTGGTCTCTCCTTTGTCCACAGAGGTCAGCGGAGACCTGTGAGAAACGCTCTGCATCTGGAAGGGACCTGAGAGTGGGAGAGTAGAACAGGCTGGGGCAGGTGTAGAGCTTTGGCTTGAATCTTGCGTGGCCAACACCCGTCTGAATCCACCTCTGTCTCTTCTAGGGCCTCGGTCCAATTCAGAAACCTGTGGCGCTCAAGGGGACAAAGGTGGCACCGTGCCCAAGAAGGACCCAGAGAAGGACAAGGTAAATACGGTGGCTGTTTCCAGTTGTAACCATTTCTGGAATCCTGTTCCTGTCTGGGCAGCACCGTGTCCTGGCCTTGTGTCTGTTGGGTATATCTTGGGATCTGTGTGTGGTGCTGTTTACCTTTTAAAATGCCAAGTCTTCATGCAGGAGCCTACAGGCTTCTGTGTTTCCAGTTCGTCACCTTTGGGATGTGTCGGTGGAACAAAGGCAGAGTTTGTGCAGAGGTTTTGACATTGCAAGGGAAACCCTGCCTGAGATGTTTTAATATCCTGAAGTTTCTCAGGACATAATGCATTGTGCTTGGCTATTTCCTCACACTGAGCAGTGGGGCAGGTGCCACTGTTGGGAAGGAAGTGTCTCTGTTGCACAATGGCAGACATGTGGACTCTGGACATGCACGACAGTAAGAAATACATTTGTTGTTCCTGGAGGGATGAAACACCTCTCACTTCATGTGCAGTGTGTTGAGTTTGAGCTGACATTTCATTAGTTACGTAAACCACTGAAGCAGGGCTGTGGTCCCTTGATTCATCATTAGGGTTGGGGTCTGCCCCATCCTCTGCAACCTGTGGATACTTGGGGGAAGCCCTCTTGTCGGCTCAGGGAGGTGAGAATGAGAGACAGTGGCAGATGCTGGAGGCAGGTGTGGAGGTTTTGTGGGAATGTGGCTCAGTCACTTCCTATGGGCTCGTCCTCTGTCTTTTCTGTGGCGTGGGTCAGAGACAGACGCTGGTGCGTCCCCCATGAGGAATAGCGGTCCTGCGTGCAGGCGTCTCATGTCGTGGGGGAGTGAATGTTGCTGAGGACGTGATCACTTTCTCCAAGTTGCTCAGGAGATCCATTTGATGGACTTCATCTTTCACTCCTACTGAGGTGGTTGGCAGGTCCCTTTGCGGTGAAGGAGAGCCTCTCTTCTCCGAGAGCTCAGCACAGCAGGTGTGCGCACGGACGCTGTACAGAGACCATATCCTGCGCTCTGGAAGGGATGAGGTCTATTCTTAACGTTAGGAATTTAGGGTGTCTGAGAGAAGGGAGGGACACGTTCATTAAACCACACAGACGTTGTGTTCCTTATAAGGGAAGCACCAGCGATGTATCTGAAGGACAGGAGAGGGAGCCGTGGGTCACACAGAAACAGGAGACTGTGGATGAGAAGCAGGATGGAGGTGCTCAGGGGAGTGGATGGTCTCTCTCAGGTAGAGCGGAGGCCATTCCTGGCAGGCCAGCAGCTTAAGCAGTGAGTGTGAAGGCAGAGTGAGGTCCACACCGAGTTGCTGCGTGTGTCTGTCACACAGTGTGAATAATGCAGTTATTTGCGTGAAAATGTCATTGTTGGCATAAAGCTGTTCATTCATAATCTATAAAGGTTATTGTTTCCCTAAATTTCTGAAGGTTCTGAACTGTGTGAAAGAATGCCGTGGAGATGTGGGAAATTTAACTTGGTTCTTTGGGGATTCTTGTCTGCCTCAGTTTGTGTGCCCCCGTGTGAGAAAGTGAAGACAGGACTGAGATCAGAGAGCTGCTGCCTTGGCTTCAGCCTGAGTGAGGCTCTTAGTGGGGAATTCGGGGTTGACCAGGAGCCGCCCTAGCTCGAGCCCTGTCACCACCCTCTGCATCTGAGTCCCCTCCCTGCCTGTAGCTTTGCATCTCCCAGAACTTCTGCCACAGTATCCTGCGGATTTGCCTGTGTTCCTGATGTCTCAGCCCGAATGCCAGCTCTCCGTGGGGCCTACTCAGAGCCTCAGCTTTGTTTTCTTTGAAATGGGGAGCATATTGGTTTCTGAGGTCATTAGAGGCACAGGAGTTGAAGTACATAAAGAATCTGCAGGGACCCCTGGGTGGCTCAGGCGGTTAAGCATCCAACATTGTTTTTGGCTCAGGTCATGATTTCATGGTCATGTGATCAAACCCGTGTGGGACTCAGCATTGAGTGTGGAGCTTGCTTGGGATTCTCCCTTTCCTTCTCCCTCTTCCCCTTCCCACCTCTAAGAAACAAAGAAAGAATATGCAAAATATCTGGGCTGTTGGCCATTCTGCCTTCTCACTGTTTGAATGAAAACAGCTCCATGCACATGATCATCAAAAAATGTTCATTTAAGTCCACAAAACTACCACGACACCTGAACACCTCAGCCTAGAGATCGGCAGTCCTCATTTCAAGGAGAAGGCAAAGACCCCCCTTTTTTATTGAATTCAGAACCTAGCTAACAAATAAGAAAAAGATTATGAGAACATGTACATTCAGACATTGATGTCTGAGATGTGAAGACAATTATTTTCTATTACATATAGACTCACAGAGGCAGCCACACACTCAGGTGTTCATCCAAGGCCTCAGATATACTATAGGAGGCAAATTGCATATGGCAGAACATAAGATCCCATTGAAATAATCCAAAATCTGTTTGACTTACAGGACAGTCAGTTTGAAGTTTGAAGATCTCCCTGAGCGGTAACAACCAGGCTGTGCAGAGTATATATGTTGTAAAGGTGTCAGATGAGCCTAATGGTCTGAATGCCTTCCCTGCCCATCCTGTCCCCTGTGCTCTGTCTCTCCTCGTATCCCCCCAATAAACCTTTCACGGTTCTGTCTGTGTGTCAGCGTCTGCCTTCACGAGGACCTACAGTCACTCCCCTCCAAGAGCACAGTGTGAATCCTGTACACACAGAAACAAACTGGCAGCAGTGGTGGTGATGGAGGATAGTAGCAAGATTACCCTTTGTGGCATCTTTACTGCAAGGGGCCCAAGCAGTCCTTCTGGGCAGGTGGACACACCCTGTATTTAGATCTGTTGGTGGTTGTATTAACTCTGGTGATAGATACCCTTGAGTACATGGTGTCTGCTAGTTTTGGGGGTGTGTGGTGATCAGCAGGACAGGTGTCTGTCCCCAGGCAGTGGTCTGTTGTGATGGTGAGGAATGAATGAAGGGTCAGTAGTGGCCCCGGGAGACCGGTGAGGAGGCCCTGCATTAATCCAGGTTTTGTGCACTGGTTTCACCTCACCAGCTGCCTCGCAACAGCGGGTGGGCTCTGAGGGGCGCTGATGGTGGCAGTTTTCTTGGTAAGACCCCTGATGCCCCATAATCCCCCCCAGTTTCCATGTTGAGGGATGGGCAGGGCAGAGGCCAATGACAGGAGACCCATTCCTCCCTCACCACGCAGGAGGAGTTGGGTGTATGTGTCTGTTGCTTCTTAGGTCCTTTACTCCAGTCCATTCTGCACCAGAGCTCCTGGATCGTGCAAAGCCCTCCTTCTCTCCAGGTTGTGGAAGCAGACATCCTCCAGCAGCCTTGGGGTCATGGCTGGGCCAAGGTGTCAAGGTCTGTCTGTCCACATTCTGCCCTGGAGAGGCGGGTAACTGCCCTGCTACAGCCAAGGTCAGCCTGAGCAGCCTTTGTAAATGGGATTGTCATGCCCTGTGCGCAGGGCCAGGGCCGAATGATGGCAGGAGAGAGGGGGAGACAGGAGAGGTGGTCCTCTGTGGTGGTCCTGGACAGGGCTGCACAGAGCAGAAGGCCTGAGGGCCTGGGGAGAGATAGAGAAAGAGACTGTCAGGGAGAGGGACACTGAGTGGGTGGTGGGGGGATTGGGCAAATCCTGGAAAGTGAGAGGAACCAAGAGAGGGAGAGGGGGTAGAGAAAAGCAGAGACAAAGAGGAGTTGGAAGGATGAAAAGCAGTTGCTGGTCTAGGTGTGTGGAGGTGGACCATGGACCAGGGGGGAGGAGGTCTAGGTAGGTGCTCTGAGCGTTGGGACCGGAGAAGGCGGGAATCCAGGGCATCAGATTTCCCTGAGCCCAAAGCTCCGACCTCTCTGGGCAGAGCTGTGTAGAGGCCATTTCACAGAGGGAAGATGGGCACCCCTCCTTTTGCTTGGGGTTGTGGGGCCAAGCCTCAGGAAATGTCAGGGAGAGAGATAGCTTGACAGAGAGCATGCTGCTCTTTGGGAGGTAGTTTCTAGAGCCTACACTGTGGGGAGGTGACCTTGAGCCATCTCCCTCCCTGTCCCTGCTGCATTCCTCCTGTATCAGAGGGGCCTTGCTCATGTTCCAAAACCAGGCCCCAGGTCCTGCAGCATGGAACTGGCACAGATGCATTGCTGATCTCAACCCAAAGTATTCGAGAATAAGGTCCGTATTCTCCCTCTGTAGCTAGCTAGCAGTGTGCAGCAGGATAGGGATTGCTATCCTCATGTCGACTGTGGATCCTGATGCAGGGCGGAAGGTGGACAGTTTCAAACCCCGCAGCGTTGTCTTACATCCAAGCAGAAACATCATACTTCACTAAGCCTTCTTCTGGTTGTGAAGAGATGGCAATTAGGATTTGAAGGTAAAATGGGTTCCTTACCAGACTGATGGAAATGATTTCATCCATCTGTCATGTCTAAAGCACTTTTTATTGAAAATATTATCTAAGGAGACATGCAGTAAATTCATAACAGATGTGTAGCTCTCTCTAGGTTTGCATTGACTCTGTCACCTATTTGTCACCAAAGGCTGGCAGAGAGCGTACCATGGGCTTTCCTGACCCAGGGCACCTGAAGACAAGAAAGCCTTCCAGTGGGGCCATAGAACCACCACGTTGCCACTCAGAGAGCCAGAACTTCATTTCCAGGAGGTTTTGCCACCTGGGTGCTTTGCAGCAACTTGTTGTCTCCTGAGGTAGACAGAGAAGCTGCCTTGTTGGCTGAGTGCTGAGGGGGCGGCTCTGGGCGGCTTCCCAGGACATGCTGGTAAGTGAGCAGCACAGTCGCTTGCATGTTGGGGGCTGTTCCCCTGGTTCAGTCCTCATTTTCCCTGAGGGTATTTGAACAAGACCTGTTTTACTCAGGGATCCGTGGCTTGAGGGGTCCCGCGACGCCACATCAAAGATGCTGTGGTTGGTTGTTACAGATTCAGGCTTGTTTCTGGGGAGAAATCCTGAGCCAAATTCAGAGGAACTGGAGCTGCATTCAGTTGGGACAGGAATACATGAACTACTGATTCTCAGGACCTTCTAGAAGAATGAGCTGCGGTCCACTTCCCGAGCTCTGCAGGAACTGCTGCCCAAGGTAAAAGCACAGAGTGTCCTCCACTTAAACATGCTTGTATTACTTTTTCATTGTTTATTTTTTCCAGTAATGTTGTAGTAGTTGGAAGTGACTGAAAACCTGACAGGTACCTGGTGTCATAAACCTTCCATTATTTTACAGTTAAAATATTTATACCTGAAACAGAATTGGTTATAATCATCCTTTCTTGTCTTCACTGGAAGGAAACTCATCAAAAATATTTTAAAAATGTACTCATTACCTTATCTCCTTTTCACTTGAGATTGCCATGTTTTATAATTTCTCATGAAATTATGACAGTCTTACATACTTTGACTGCAGTTACTCTAAATTCATTCACAGGATCCCACTGTGACTACTTCTGTTCAAAGAAAGTCTCCAGACCACTTCTCAATGTGAGTAACATGGTACTAAACAAAATTTGTGAATCACTGTTTGAAGAAAAAGCACGATGGTATTCTTTAATCTGCTAAAATTGATGCTTCCATCCACTGATTTTGCGTTTCCAACTTTTTTATTTTCTAATTAAGATATTATATATCTTCCTGAGTTTTACATTCCTCACACGTACTTTCAGGTTTCCTTTCTGTCACTGTAAGAAAGAGGACAGGCCTTTTGATGAGCATGCAGCTTTGTGTCACTTCAGTTGTTGTTGTAGGTCTTCATTAACTTTTCCCACCCAGTTGAAAATATTATCCAATTTTGACAAGTTACATAAAAAATGTAACCTACGTGCATCAGTATGATTTCATTATAGTGTTTCTTCATTTGATATTTTATGTATATGTCTGAAACATGAGACTATCTCACAAGTTTATTGAATTTGGTAGAAGTATATATCCTAGTTTTGAAATTTTTGAGGCTTGCATATTTGAATTCATAAATGGAGATTATTAGCACTTAAATTAGGGTTATTTGCTGCGCAAGACACAAGTCGGTGTAATCATTTTGGGGGAAGGAAGGATGTCTTCTCTTTTACACACATGGCATCATTGCGCCACAGTCACACATCTGGATATGAGCAATTATTTTTTTCTTTTTAGACTTTTATTTAAATTCTAGTTAGTTGGATGCCTGGGTGGCTCAATCGGTTAAGCATCTGCTGTCGGCTTAGGTCATGATCCCAGGGTCCTGGGATCGAGTCCCACATCAGGCTCCCTGCTCCACAGGGAGTCTGTTTCTCCCTTTGCTTCCTGCTCCCTCTGCTTGTGTGTGTGTGTGCTCTCTCTCTCATGCTCTCTGGGAAAAAAAATAAATCTTTTAAAAAATTCTAGTTAATTAACAGATAGTACATGGATATGAGCAATGTTATGATAGTATACTTTTTTCAATTTAATTTCATACTAAACATATAACTATTTCTTCTCAATGATAAAACATTTATTTTTATACATTATTCTCAGTATGACATTTCTTGTAATTGAAGCTTTTCTTCATGATGGGCTACATCTGTTTTACTATGAATAACCAAGGAGAAGCATTTTTCTTCAAATATTCTCAAAAGTGTTTCAGGTCTGACATAATTTTGTACTAGTATTACAAATTCCTTACACAAATAAGACTAGATCTCATCTATGGAACATAAAAACTAGGAAGATCGGTAGGGGAAGAAGGGGATAAAGAAAGGGGGGGTAATCAGAAGGGGGAATGAAGCATGAGAGACTATGGACTCTGAGAAACAAACTGAGGGCTTCAGAGGGGAGGGGGGTGGGGGAATGGGATAGACCGGTGATGGGTATTAAGGAGGGCACGTATAGCATGGTGCACTGGGTGTTATACGCAACTAATGAATCATCGAACTGTACAACAGAAACCAGGGATGTACTGTATGGTGACTAACATAATATAATAAAAAAAACATTAAAATAAAAAAATTAAAAAAAAGACTAGATCTTGGGGCACCTGGGTGGCACAGCGGTTAAGCGTCTGCCTTCGGCTCAGGGCGTGATCCTGGTGTTATGGGATCGAGCCCCACATCAGGCTCCTCTGCTATGAGCCTGCTTCTTCCTCTCCCACTCCCCCTGCTTGTGTTCCCTCTCTCACTGGCTGTCTCTATCTCTGTCAAATAAATAAATAAAATCTTAAAAAAAAAAACGACTAGATCTCATCCATTAGTACCTATTGACTGATTATATAAACATCATAATAGTCTGTAATACTCTAAAATCAGAACTTTCCAGTGTTTGGGCTTTCAGTATTTTCTTGTGATACCCTAAGATGTAAATTGTTTATTGTGTAGAACTTAATATCTAAATCATCCCAAAATATTCTTTAACTTTTAAATATTTTTGTCCCTTGCTGCAAAGCACAATGTAATAATTATGAGTTTGAATAATTTTTGAACCCTTTTGTTTAAAAAAAAATCATGATGAAACATGATATTTTCATTGTGACTGCTTCTGTTTCCATTCTGTAATATCAATGAGCCAGAGTTGGCCCCTGTGTATTGGCAGGCTGGTACCCATTAGCTCAAAAGCCTGCTGCTGGTGCCAAACTCAAAATTAGTTTTTACACATCCAGGTTTTTTAAAACATAATTGTAAAGAGATTTTTAGGCATTGACTGCCTGCCTGATTTCCATAGCCTGTGAAACTGTGGCCAACATCTCCTAATAATAAATAAGATCAGTCCACCCATACATCCATCAGTCAATCAAGTAAGATCAACCCTTCAGCTCTAACAGACCCTAAACTGCTGTTGGCATTCTAAGTCTCTGACCCAGAGACACCCCCCCCCCCAGCCAGGCTGCGCAAAAGACATCACTTAGGTACATAAGCACCCTCTTCAATTTCCCTCTTCCTAGGACATTATCTTGCCTCCTTGTACTTTTGGGTAGTAGATACTGGAAGGGTTGATACTGTGGTGGACCTCTCCTCTTGCAAACATGTCAGTCCCCAAAGGAAGGTTGTTGCAAGTTACTAGCACCTCATGGTCACATCTTTCTCCTTAAGCCTGAAGCTCACGGAACTTACTATACATTCTTTCAGTCTTTGTCCTTTTAAATTCAGAGTATCTTATTGTTCTATTACTGCTAAAAAGCATGAATGGGAAGAAGATAAAAACAAAGATTCCTTAGAATAAGGGAGTCAGCCACAGTGAATCACCTGGCCATTTGTACACGTTCTGAATAGGTTCAGCCACGGGGTGAAATACCATATCCTCAAAAACCCAAATACTTCCCATGACCTAGGATGACCTACTTTATTTAATCGATGACACTCCTTCAAGATCAGAAAACCACATATTTACATACTACACACTATGTACCCTGTTCATTTAGTACCCTGAATATGTCTTGCCAGCCCTTTCTGGCTTGCCAGGTCTCTGTGGACAGGTCCGACGTTATTCTGATGTTCCTCCCTCTGTACATAAGAAATCTCTTCCTCCTCACCACTTTCAAGATTGTTCCTGGGATCTAAGATTTGCAAGTTGTACTATTATATGTTGTGGCGTCGCTCTGTTCTCATCGATCTTAGGAGGGGTCCTCTCTGCCTCTTGGACACGAATGCTTGTTTCCTTCCCCAGAATAGGGAAGTTCTCAGCTACGATTTGCTCAAATATATCTTCTAGACCTCTCTCTTTCTCCACTCCCTCGGGGATCCCAATAATTCTGATATTGGAACGTTTCATTGAGTCACTAATCTCAGTTTAATTTCTTGAAATATGATTTGTTTTTCCTATACCACCTCATTTTCCTTCTTTTCTATCATCTTATCCTCTAACTCACTAATTCGTTCTTCTGCCTCGTTTACCCTGGCTGTCAGAGCACCCAGTTTAGACTGTATTTCATTCATAGCATTTTTAAGTTCAGCCTGATTAGATCTCATTTCTGCCCTTAGAGATTCTATATTGTCATTAATATTTTTCTCAAGCCTAGATATCGCCTTCATAATTGTTACTTTGAAGTCTATTCCTGACATCTTGGTTATATCCATTTCCATTAGTTCTGTGGCAGAGGCCACAGTCTCTGCTTCTTTTCTTTGTTGGGGGTTCCTCCTTTTAGTCTTTCTTTTGAGGGGTGGTTGAGGGAATGTACAGATTTCAAAGTAGTAACCACAACCCAAGCAAGATGCACCTGTTTTATAAGGATGTTAGAGTTGTTGGCCTCTTGTTCTTCCAGCTTGTCTCCTGGGTTGTGTGCCACACAGCAGCTCTCCCAGCTGTTGCTCCCAGGACCAGGCACATCTCTGCCCTTTGGGCTTCTAAAACTGCATGCCACCCCCTGTTCACACACACAAACCTGTAGCTCCCAGTTACAATCCGGGGGGGGGCTCCCCTAAAGTCCCTTCCCTGCCGCTACTGGTCTGCAAGTCTGTGCCTGGTCCTCAGTGTGGGAGGCTTTTGCCTTCCTGGTGAAAGTTCATGGAGGCTCCCTCCCCCATCTGTTTATCTTCTGATATCTGCCCACAGAATCACAGCTCCCCACTTCATACCTCGAGACCAACTGCTAGAGATATTCTGTTTGTAGAGATCCAGATATATCTTCTTACATCTCAGGCTGATTTCATGGGTATTCAGAATGGTCTGGTAGATATCCAGCTCGATTCAGGGGATGGGTTGAAATAGGGTCCCCTACTCCTCTGCCATCTTTCATAACTCTGTCCAAGAAACAGATTCTTAAGTCTAGAGAACAAAGTGATGGTTACCAGAGGGGAGGTGGTTGGGAGGATGGGTGAAATATATGATGGGGATTAAGGAGGACACTTGTCCTGATGAGCACAGGATGACGTATGGAAGTGTTGAATCACTGTATTGTACATCTGAAACTAATGTAACATTGTATGTTAACTATACTGGAATTAAAACAAAAAAATAGTTGGAAAACTGAGTCTTAGGTATATGGAAACTCTCAGTACTGTCATATTTCATTTTTTTGGTAGATCTAAACCTATTATAAAGTGAAAAGTTTATTAGTAATCATTGTTTATTTTTTTAACATAGTCTTGCAAAATTAGACCTAATTAATTAGTCCGCATATTCTATTCTGTTTTATTTAAGTAAATAAAACATAAATGTTACAGAAATTGAATAATGGACAATAATATAAAAATCAGAAAGATATATTTTACAGTTCTGTGTTAAGATAATAACACATATGTAATGTTATATTATGTATTAAGTGATTATAATAGAGTTTTCTGATTTAGAATAGGTGTTTCATAACTTGGTTCTCTAAAGAGTTGGTGCCTATATTCCAGTGGCTCATCAATATTCATGAGGAGAAAAATCATGATTATAATAATAGAATAATACCAACAGCACTATATAGAGATTATTGGAAGGGATGAATTATTTGATTTAAAGACACACAGTTAATTGTTAATGTCTAGAGGAAGAAAATATGATTAGATGTTTATTTTGTCATTAGTAAAACATATTATCAATTGCTGTTAAGCTTGGAAAAGTGTGCTTGGTAACACTGATTTCAAGGATAGTGAGCACTCTTAAGCTTCAGATCCCATGCCTTCTAAGACTCCATGGAATCAAATTTTTCCTGGAAGAGGGAAGTGTTCATTGTTCTACACACAAGGTGTATACCCAAGGTAGTCCTAATAGAACTCAAAATATTCTGCATGGAGAAGAGAAAACATAATGAAAGCAGGCCTGCCTAGGAAAGAGTAGATTCAGAGTGCCTGTCGTAGGGGAAGACTCAGCATTGACCTCTGGCCAGTGGCTTCTTATTCCACCTCTGATGAGGTTACTTATCAACCAGGGTCTTTATCAGACCCTTCAGGTTGTTCATTACTTACTGGACTCCAGTGTAGACTGAGAGGTTTTTGTAGCAAGCAGATGTGAATCCTTCCTCAGGCTCCAGGTTTCTGTGCCTGACTGTGCTTGAGAATGAGGTCATTTTCAACAGCAAATGGGATACGTGAAAAGGACTCAGGAACCAGTGAAAGGGTCGTCACTGACCAAATCAAGACAACCTGCACATCAAAACGAATCATGGCAGGAATAGTTTCCCAACACTTGAATGATAATCCATGAGTCTAGAGTGCTACTTAAGAAAACCTTTAAAAATCGGGATTGGAGAGAAGGGAAACATCTTTACAAAAGATTGCTTAGAAATATAGAACTAGAAAATGGAAATAAGAAATCACCTTTTAAAAATACATTATTGTAACAATTCAGCCACCGGAACTCACCCAGTACTGTAGTATGGGTACTTAATACCCATCACTAGCCTATCCCATTCCCCCACCCGTCTCCCCTCTGAAGCCATCAGTTTGTTTCCCAGAGTCCATAGTCTCTCATGGTTCATTCCCCCTTCTATTTACCCCCCCCCTTTCTTCTTCCCTTTCTTCTCCTACCAATCTTCCTACTTCTTATGTTCCATAAATGAGTGAAGCCATATGATAATTGTCTTTTTCTGCTTGACTTATTTCACTTAGCATTATCTCCTCCAGTCCCGACCATGTTGCAGCAAATGTTGAGAAATCGTTCTTTTTGATGGCTGAGTAATATTCCATTGTATATATGGACCATATCTTCTTTTTTTCTTTTTTTACTGTTTTTTTATTATATTATGTTAGTCACCATACAGTACATCCCTAGTTTTTGATGTAAAGTTCCACGATTCATTAGTTGCATATAACACCCAGTGCACCATGCAATACATGCCCTCCTTACTACCCATCACCAGTCTATCCCATTCCCCCACCCCCCCGAAGCCCTCAGATTGTTTCTCAGAGTCCATAGTCTCTCATGCTTCATTCCCCCTTCTGATTACCCCCCTTTCTTTATCCCTTTCTTCCCCTACCAATCTTCCTAGTTCTTATGTTCCATAGGTGAGAGAAACCATATGATAATTGTCTTTCTCTTCTTGACTTATTTCACTTAGCATTATCTGCTCCAGTCCCGTCCATGTTGCAGCAAATGTTGAGAAATCGTTCTTTTTGATAGCGGAGTAATATTCCATTGTATATATGGACCACACCTTCTTAATCCAGTCATCTGTTGAAGGGCATCTCGGTTCCTTCCATGATTTACCTATTGTGGACAATGCTGCTATGAACATTGGGGTGCATATGGCCCTTCTCTTCACTACGTTTATATCTTTGGGGTAAATACCCAGTAGTGCGATGGCTGGATTATAGGATAGCTCCATTTTTAACTTTTTAAGGGACCTCCACACTGTTTTCCAGAGTGGCTGTAACAACTTGCATTCCCACCAACAATGTAAGAGGGATCCCCTTTCTCCACATCCTGTCCAACAATTGTAGTTTCCTGTCTTGTCAATGTTTGCCATTCTAACTGGCATAAGGTGGTATCTCAGTGTGGTTTTGATTTGAATTTCCCTGATGGCTAATGATTTTGAACATTTTTTCATGTGTCTGTTAGCCATTTGTATGTCATCATTGGAAAAGTGTCTGTTCATATCTTCTGCCCATTTTTTGATTTATTTGTTTCAAGTGTATTGAGTTTGAGAAGTTCTTTGTAGATCTTGGATACCAGTCTTTTATCTGTAGTGTCATTTGCAAATATATTCTCCCATTCCATGGGCTGCCTCTTAGTTTTTGTTTTTGTTTTTGTTTTTTTTTTTAGTTTCCTTGGCTGTGCAGAAGCTTTTTATCTTGATGAAGTCCCACAAGTTCATTTTTTTCTTTTCTTTCTCTTGCCTTTGGAGATGTGTCATGAAAAAGTTGCTGTGGCCAATGTCAAACAGGTTGCGGCCTATGTTCTCCTTTAGGATTTTGATGGATTCCTGTCTCACATCGAGGTCTTTCACCCATTTGGAGTTTCTCTTTGTGTATGGTGTGAGAGAGTGGTCAAGTTTCATTCTTTTGCATGTAGCTGTCCAATTTTCCCAGCACCATTTATTGAAGAGACTGTCTTTTTTCCACTGGATGTTTTTTCCTGCTTTGTCAAACATTAGTTGCCCAAAGAGCTGAGGGTCCATTTCTGGAGTCTCTATTCTGTTCCATTGGTCTGTGTATCTGTTTTTATGCCAATACCATGCTGTCTTTGTGACCACAGCTTTGTAGTACAGCTTGAAATCCGGCAATGTGATGCCCACAGCTTTGTTTTTCCTTTTCAACAATTCCTTGGCTATTCGGGGCCTTTTCTGATTCCACACAAAATTAAGGGCTGTTTGTTCCAGTTCTTTGAAAAATGTCATTGGTATTTTGATCGGGATAGAATTGAAAGTGTAGATTGCTCTGAGTAGCATTTTAACTATGTTTATTCTTCCGATCCATGAGCATGGAATGTTTTTCCATCTTTTTGTGTCTTCTTCAATGTCTTTCAACAGTGATCTGTAGTTTCTAGAATATAGACTTCACCTCTCTGGTTAATTCTGTGATATCATATGATTTTGGTGCTATTATAAATGGAATTGATTCCCTAATTTCTCTTTCTTCAGTGTCATTGTTCATGTATAGAAATGCAACTGATTTCTGAGCACTGATTTTGTATCCTGCCACATTACTGAATTGTTCTGTGAGTTCTAGTAATTTCGGGGTGGAGTCCTTTGGGTTTTCCATAAAGAGTATCATGTCATCTGCAAAAAGAGAGAGTTTGACTTCTTCTTTGCTGATTTGAATACATTTTATTCCTTTTTGTTGTCTGATTGCTATTGCAAGGACTTCTAGTACTATGTTGAATAATAATGCCGAAAGTGGGCATCCTTGTCATGTTCCTGATCTTAAGGGAAAGGCTTCTATCTTTTCCCCATTGAGAATGATATTTGCTGTAGGCTTTTCATAGATGGTTTTTATGAAATTGAGGAATGTGCCCTCTATCCCTACACTCTGAAGTGTTTTAATCAGGAAAGAATGCTGTATTTTGTCAAATGCTTTTTCTCCATCTATTGAGAGGATCATATGGTTCTTGACTCTATTCTTGTTGATATAATCTATCACACTGATCGATTTGCGAATGTTGAACCACCCTTGTATCCCAGGGATGAATCCCACTTGGTCATCATGGATAATCCTTTTAATGTACTGTTGGATCTCATTAGCTAGGATCTTGTTGAGAATTTTGGCATCCGTATTCATCGGGGATATCGGTCTGAAATTCTCTCTTTGGATGGGGTCTTTGCCTGGTTTGGGGATCAAGTTAATACTGGCCTCATAGAATGAGTTTGGTAGTTTTCCTTCTGTTTCTATTTTTTGAAACAGCTTCAGGAGAATAGGTATTATTTCTTCTTTGAATGTTTGGTAGAATTCCCCGGGGAATCCATCAGGCCCTGGAGTCTTGTTTTTTGGGAGGTTTTTGATCACTGCTTCAATCTCTTCATAATTAATTTGTTTAAAAAATCAATTTCTTTCTGTTTCAGTCTTGGTAGTTTATAGGTTTCCAGGAAGGCATCCATTTCTTCCATGTTGTTTAATTTATTGGCATAAAGCTGTTGATAAAAGTTTCTAATGATCCTTCCTATTTCACTGGTGTTGGTTGTGACCTCCCCTTTTTCATTCCTAATTTTATTAATTTGGGTCCTTTCTCTATTCTTTTGAATAAGTCTTGCCAGTGGTCTATTTTATTGATTCTCTCAAAGAACCAGCTTCTAGTTCTGTTGATCTGCTCTACTGTGCTCCTGGTTTCTAATTCATTGATATCTGCTCTAATCTTGATCAACTGCTTTCTCATGTGTGGATTAGGTCTGTTCTTCTGTTCCTGTTCCAGCTTCTTGAGGTGAGAATATAAAAACTGCATTTTAGATTTTTCTATTCTTTTGAGTGAGGCTTGGATGGCTATGTATTTTCCCCTTAGGACTGCCTTTGCAGTGTCCCATAGGTTTTTGGACCATTGTGTTTTCATTCTCGTTGGTCTCCATAAATTGTTTTAATTGATTTTTGATTTCCTGGTTTATTGAATCATTCCTGAGCAGGATGGTTCTTAGTTTCCAAGTGTTTGACTTTCTTCCAAATTTTTCCTTGTGATTGAGTTCCATTTTCAAAGCATTGTGGCCTGAGAATATGCAGGGAATAATTTCAGTCTTTTGGTATCGGTTGAGACTGGTTTTGTGACCCAGTATATGGTCTATTCTGGAGAACGTTCCATGTGCATTTGAAAAGAATGAGTATTCTTTTGTTCTGGGGTGTAGTGTTATATATATATATATTCCACCTGGTCTAGTATGGCATTCAAAGCTCTTGTTTCTTTGTTTATTTTCTGCTTAGGTGATCTATCTATTGCTGATAGTGGAGTGTTGAGGTCCCCTACTATTAATGTATTATTATCTTCTGTCTCTTTATTCTGGTTAAGAGTTGGCTTGTGTATCTTGCTGCTCCCCTGTTGGGGGCATAGATATTTATAATTGTCATATCCACTTGTTGGATACATCCTTTAAGAATAATATAGTGTCCTTTTGTATCTCTAACTACAGTCTTTAGTTTAAAATCCAATCTGTCTGATATGAGAATTGCTACCCCAGCTTTCTTTTGAGGTCCATTGGCATGAAAAATGGTTTTCCATCCCTTCACTTTCAGTCTGGATGTATCCTTAGGTTCAAAATGAGTCTCTTGTAGACAGAAAATGGATGGGTCATGTCTTTTTATCCAATCTGCAACCCTGTGGCATTTTATGGGAGCATTTAGGCCATTCACATTGAGAGTGATTATTGAGAGATATGATTTTAATGATGCCATGTTGCCTGTAAAGTCTTTGTTTCTATAGATTGTGACTTTCTGTTCTGTATCACTCTTGGGGCCTTTTTACTTTTATAGAACCCCCCCTTAATAACTCCTGTAGGGCTGGTTTCGTGGTTACAAAATTGGTCGGTGTCTGTCGATTCTGGAAGGTCCTTATCTCTCCATCAATTCTGAATGACAGCCTTGCTGGATAAAGGATCTTTGGCTGCATGTTTTTTTTCTGAAAGAGCTTTAAAAATGCCCCCCCCCCAACACTTTTTCTCATTTCAGGTCTGTGTAGACAGGTCTGACATAATCTTGATATATTTGCCTTTGTATGTGAGAAATTTCTTTGCCCTGGCTGCTTTCAATACTGTATCCTTGGATCTAATATTTGCAAATTGCATTATAACGTGACGTGGCTAAGGTTTGTCGTGGTTGAATTTGGGAGGGGTCCTCTCTGCCTCTTGGACGTGAATACTTGTTTCCTTTGCTAGATTAGGGACGTTTTCAGCTACAATTTGTTCAAATATCTCTTCTGGACCTCTCTCTTTCTCCACCCCCTCGGGGATGCTGATGATTCTGACATTGGAACGTTTCATTGAGTCAGTAATGGTTACCTACAGTAATGGTTACCCCTGGTAACCTACATTCTTGAGATTGGATTTTGTTTGAGCCATGTTTCTGTTTCAGCTTTCTCTTCCACCATCCCATCCTCCAATTCACTAATTCGTCCTTCTGCCTCATTTACTCTGGCCATTAGAGCATCTAGTTTTGACTGCATTTGATTCATAGCATTTTTAATTTCTGCCAGATTCACTCTCATTTCCGCCCTTAGAGATGCTATATTCTCGTTAATATTTTCATTAATACTTTTTTGAAGCCTACACATCACCTTGACCATTGTTGCTCTGAACTCCATTTCTGATAATTTGGTTATATCCATATCCATCAGTTCTGTGGCAGAGGCCACAGACTCATTATCCTTTCTTTGCTGGGAGGGAATTCTCCTCCTCGTCATTCTGATGAGGAGAGGTTGCGGGGTTGCCCAGAGCCCAAATTATTGACCAGGACCCAGGCAGCATGGTCTTGTTTTATAGGGACCTTAGGGATGTGGGCTTCCTGATTTTTCAGCCTGCCTTCTGGGGGAGGGGCCTGCCGCGCTGATACTCAGGCAACCCTGTTTGGGTAGAGTCTCCGTGTCCCCTGCGAGGGGGGATGGGATGGGCACAATGTGAGCTGGTATTTCCGGGCTTTTGTTTTCTGGTGGCTTTCCCTGGCGGTTTTCTGTGACTCTTCTGAGAGTCAGAGCCGCAGTGGCCAAATCCCAGCCTCTGTCTCAGAACAGAGAGATCGCAGTCCACTCTCCACTGAGCTCTCCTGGCCTCCTTAACTCTGTTTCTTTTGGAGCTGCTAAAAACCCTGCAGCGTCCCAGGTTGTGCACTCCACAGCCAGTGTCCCAGCCTTCATTTCCAGGGCCAGCACGACTCTGTCCTTTATGTTTCTGACACTTCCAGCCACCCCCAATTCACGTGCATGCCCCCTAGCTCTCTGTTTCAGTGTGGTTTGCACACACTCCGGAGCGCCGGTTTTCAGTCGGGTCGCGCGCATGCGCGCTCCTGAGCTCCCAGTATCAGTCTGGTTCCAGTGAGCACTCTGGAGCTCCAGTTGTCACGTCGTGCGTGCGCTCCCGAATGCTTGGTTTCAGTCTAGTTCCAGTGAACGCTCCAGAGCTCTGGTTTTCAGTCTGGACGCACACGCATTCCCGGGCTCACAGTCCCAGTCTGCTCTCTCGCCCACTCCCCAGTGCAGGTGGCTACCATTTCTCGGCACCCAAGCGCAGCGGCTCCCTCCACCTTCTGTTTATCTTCCAATATCTGCGCGTGGATTCACGGCTCCCCTCTTTGTACCTCAAAACTCAGCACTGGCGATGTTCATTTGTAGAGATCCAGATGTATCTTCCTGCATCTCAGGCTGATTCCGTGGGTTTTCTGGATGGTCTGGTACCTATCCAGCTCGACTCAGGGGATCAGCTGAAAAAGGGGACCCCTAGTCCCCTGCCATCTTAATTCCTACTCCCAGTGGGAAGACCTATTGTTGGGATAGTGAAAGAGGCAAATAGATTTTCGTTCTTTTTTTTTTTTTTTCCTCAAGGTGCAGAATATTTTAATGTTGCTACTAGCTTTAGTCCTGCATTTTCCGGATAATAATATTTTGAGACTTTCAGTTGATACATGATGAATAGGGCAATAATCATTGATAAAATCATTGTGTTTAATTGTGGCATTTCATTTAGGAGAACTTAAAACTCTCAATATTTAAATTAAAAGGTTAATGTTTAATAGCTTCTTGATTTTACAGCATGAATGCAGATCATTTTTCAAAGTAGGATAGTGGCACTAACTCAAGAATGATTGGTATGAAGCTATGATTAGAACCACAGATTTCTGAGCACTATAGTATAGTCCTGGTCATAGAGCTATTAAGAGTAGTTTGGTTTAGTCATCTTGGGATAGCATCAGTTTTTAAACCTAGAGATGGTACAGCTCGTGAATGTAAAACATCTTGTGATGAAATTAATATACGGACCATTAATTTTGTAGGTAGCACAACCAATTACCAACCTCTAGTAATCGCAGTTCTCTGGGTTCTAGTTCTTGTGTCGGAATCATATAGGAGTCAAAGTTTAAATCTTCATAATCTGTATATTCGTAACTTCAATATCACTGGTGCCCTATGGATTTTGTAGTTAAGGATGGATTGTTGATTTCGTCCATTATATAGAGGATTCATAATGAAGGTAGGGTGATTAACATAATAGCCAGTAGAACAGCTCATAGTCTCTACTTCTTGTGCGTCTATTGTACTTGTGTGTGTTAATTTAGTTGTTAATATCAGTGAAATGATGTAAAGGACTAAGGAGCTTATTAGAAATATAATTATCAATGTGTGATCATGAACATTGTAAAGGTTCTTCTATGATGGGAGAAGTTGCGTCTTGAAGACCTATTTGGAAGGGGCATGCCATAAAGATATAAAGGATTTTCACCTATAATTTAACCCTGACAAAGTTATGTAATTTTTACTAATATCTCTTTATTGAGAGAGACATAGTGGTTATGGCATTTTCTTGAAACCAGTTTAAGATGGTTCAATTCCTTCCTTAATTTTAGGGTTACATAAGTGGGCTCTTCAAATATGTGATATAGAGGAGGACATCCATGTAGTCATTCAATATCTGTTGTAGTAAGTTCTATTGCTATTTCTTGTTTGGATGCGAAGGCTTCTCAAACTATAAAGATCATTAATATTTCTGCTGTTAGTGAAATAAATGAGCCCACAAAGGAGGCCATAATTCGTGTTGTGTATGCATCTGGGTAATCAGAATAGCATCAAGGCATTCCGGATAGGCCAAGAAAATGTTGTGTTGATGCCAACAAACATGATTGTGAAGTGAATTTCTGCTGAGCTGCTACTAAGAGTATAGCCTGAGAATAAAGGGAATCAGGGAACGAATTCGTCCATATAGCAAATACCACTCCTATCAATAGAACATAGTGAAAACACATAGTATGTGTTGTAGAGGACAGTGTCTAAGGATGAGTTAGCTCATACAATGCCTGCTAGGCCTCCTATAGTAAATAGGAAAATAAAGCCTAGAGCTCATAGGATAGCAGGAGATCACTTGATATTTCCTCCATGAAGGGTGGCAAGTCATCTGAATACATCGACTCCTGTTGGAATAGCAATAATTATAGTAGCTGACGTAAAGTATGCTCGTGGTTCATTGTCTATCCCTGCAGTAAACATATGGTGGGCCCGTGTGATAAAGACAAAGAAACCAACAGATATTATTTCTCAGACTATTGCCATATACCTGAAAGGCTCTTTTTTGCACGAATAGTATGTAACAATGTGTGAGATTATTCTGAAACCTTGTAAAATTAGGATACATACTTCAGGGTGTCCAAAGAATCAGAATAGATGCTGATATAAACTGGGGTCCCCTCGTCTGGCTGGGTCAAAAAATGTAGTAATTAAGGTTTCAATCTGTTAGTAGCATAGTAATTCTAGCTGCCAATATGGTAGTGATAGGAGTAGTAAAACTGCTGTAATTAGGAGGGATCCTATGAATAAGGGGGTTAGGTATTGGGATGGGGGGTTGTATCAATAATAGTAGTAATAAAGGTAATAGTGCCTAGATGTTGAGAGAAGACTTAGATCCATGGATGCTCCTGTGTGAGCTACACTGCCGGCTAGAGAAGCGTAGACAGTCCATCTGGTTCTGGCACCTGCTTCCACCATAGAAGATGCAAGTAATAGAAAAGATGGTGGGAGTAATCAGAAGTTTATATTATTTATTCAGAGGAATGCTATGTCTGGAGCACCAGTTATTAGAGGGCTTAGTAAATTTCCAAAAGCTCCAATTATAATTAGAACTACAAAGAAAATTATTTTGTATGCATGGGTGGTTATGATTACATGATAAGTTTGGTTGTCTCCAGTAGAGCACCAGGCTGACCTAATTCAGCATGGATCAGGAGACTAAGAGCAGTACCTACCATACCAGCCCATGCACCAAATAAAATGTAAAGAGTGTCAATGTCGTTATGATTTGTGGAAAGTAATCAATGATTTATGAACATAGATAAAACAGCTGAGAAAATCATTAGACTGTAAATCTAAGAATAGAGGTTTTAGTCTTCTTTCTGCCAGGCTCTGTGGTGTAAATATCACATTGAATTGCAAATTCAAAGAAGCAGCTTCAGTTCTGCTGGGGCTTCTTCCACCTCCCCCCACCCACATGGTGGGAGAAGTAGATTGAAGCCCGTTGATTAGGGTATTTAGCTGTTAACTAAAATTTCATGGGATGGAAGCCCACCAATCTAAGGGCTTAGCTCAATTAAAGTGTTTGATTTGCATTCCATTGACGTAAGATAGATTCTTGCAGTCCTTAAATTTAAGTTCAGGAGTTGATGATACTTAGGGCTCTGAAGGCCCTTGGTCTTTTTAGCCTAAACTCCTAGTCCAGAATTGATAGTACTAGGGTTAGTGCGAGCAATATAGTTGAGATTACAATTAGAGGAGGTAAGAAGTTTTTTTTTATTTTCATATTGTCGTTTTATATTGTTCATTGAAGGCAATATAGTTCGTGCTGTAGTATATGTTAGTTGCATGTAGAAACAGGTTTAGTAATGCTGTAATAGCTCTTAGTGTTGGGATAATAATTCTATCATATTTTGTTATTTCTTGGGTATTCATTTAGGGATGAAAACAACGTGGGGGGGAGGCCTCCCAGTGATAGTATTAATATGTAGGTTAGTGAGGTAATATGCAGTAGTTTATTTCATGTGTGGGATATGGTAGTGTTGTGGATGCATTTTATATAAATAATATGAATGTAATGAGTGTTACTATGATGTAAAATAAGGTTAGGGTCATTATAGTAGGGTTTATACACTCTAATGGTTGCTATTCATCCTATGGGCAATTGATGAGTAGGCTAAGATTTTTCATAATTGAGTTTGGTTAAGTCCTCATCAACCTCCTGGGACTATGTCTGTAATGGCTATTGCTCTTAATAGGCTGGAGTTGATGGATGGTGAGATTTGATATAGAATGGCTAGTAGTGTGATGTTTTTGTCATGTTAGCAAGATTAGGCCTGAAAATGAAATTCCTTGTGTTACTTCAGGAACTCAGAAGTGGAATGGGACAATCCGAGTTTTACTGTTAGGGCAATAGTTATTATGGTTGATACAACACGATTAGGAATTTTTGAGAATGTTCATTGTCCAGAGAATAATAGGTTAATAATAATTCCTATAAGGAGCATAGATGCAGTGGCCTCTGTTAAGAAGTATTTTGTAGATGCTTCTATGGCTTGTGGATTAAATTTTTTTATAAGAATACGGATAATAGCTAATATGTTTATTTCAAAACTGATTCAGATTATTAGTGAGAACTTAATATTACAGTGATAGTTCCTGAGATAACGGTTGCTATAATAGTAATGAGAATAGGAGGTTTTATTAGTAGGGAAGGATAGGAACCAAGGATAGGAACCTTTTCAAGGTATGGGCACGAGCTTATTTAGCTGACCTTATTGCAGAATATGGTGTCAACAGGTAGCACAGAAATTTCTGAATTTTTAAAATTTTTTATTATGTTAGTCACCATACAGTACATCCTTAGTTTTTGATGTAATGTTCCATGATTCATTGTTTGTGTATAACACCTAGTGTTCCATGCAATACATGCCCTCCTTAATACCCATCACTGGCCTATCCCAATCCCCCACCTCTCTCCCCTCTGAAGCCCTCAGTTTGTTTCCCAGAGTCCATAGTCTCTCGTGGTTCATTCCCCCTTCTGTTTACCCCCTCTTCATTCTTCCCTTTCTTTGCCTACCGATCTCCCTGCTATTTCTTATGTTCCATAAATGAGTGAAACCATATGATAATTGTCTTTCTCTGCTTGACTTATTTCACTTAGCATTGTCTCCTCCAGTCCCGTCCATGTTGCTGCAAATGTTGGGTAATCGTTCTTTCTGATGGCTGAGTAATATTCCACTGTATATATGGACCACATCTTCTTTATCCATTCGTCTGTTGAGGGCATCTTGGCTCCTTCCACTATTTAGCTATTGTGGAATGCCGGCCTATGAACATTGGGGGTGCATATGGCCCTTCTCTTCACTACGTCTGTATCTTTGGGGTAAATACCCAGTGGTGCAATTGCTGGATCATAGAGTAGCTCAATTTTTAACTTTCTAAGGGACCTCCACACTGTTTTTCAAAGTGGCTGTACCAACTTGCATTCCCACCAACAGTGTAAGAGGGTTCCCCTTTCTCCACATCCTCTCAACATTTGTTGTTTCTTGCCCTTGTCCATTTTTGCCATTCTAGC
>NW_024424452.1:23547265-23561821 GCF_017311325.1 Ursus maritimus | reverse complement strand
GTAGATCATATTTTAATTTTTTTAATTGTAATTAGTTGGCAATTTTGAGGTACGATGACATAGAAACTAGTCAAAGTTTCTCAAACTCTACTTTGTTTCTTGTCTTACAAGATCTAGGTATTTTTACTGTTTAAGCCTCTGTCTGAAGGTAGGAAATCTTCAATGGTTCAAACACTTTGGGACCTCTGAGCTGAATGTGCCTGGTTATTGACTAAGGGTACACAACGGAGGCGGTACCTTAAGTGGGTTCCTGTAGGGAATTTTCAGGCTCTGATTCCAGAAAAATGCAGGCATGTTTCTGAACAGAGATCTCAGGGAGGTCTTAAGGGTAGAGTTAGGTGCAGGGGTGCATGTGGTGAATGTTACTTTCTGCCTATGGTGAAATCCTTTTAGATCTCTACTGTGGTGGAATTTCATTCCTATTTTTTCTTTATTTAGGAAAGAAAGATGTTACATGCAGTTTTTGCATACTTTATTCATCCTCCTCTAGTCCAGTGACTTGGGATTTAGTCAAAATTTAGGTGTTTTTTGTTTTGGTTTGGTTTTTTTTTGAGAGAGAGAGAGTGCGTGGACACGGGAGGGGACAGAAGGAGAGGAGAGAGAGAATCTTAAGCAGGCTCTACATCCAGCACTGAACGTGTAGCCTGATGCAGGGCTCGATCTCACAACCCTGAGATCATGACTTGAGCCAAAATTGGGTTGGATGCTTAACTGACTGAGCCACCCAGACGCCCCAGCTACAATTTAGTTATAATCTCTTTTCTTATATGGAGGAAAAATTGTTACTTGGTAACTGCCAAGAAGTCTAGGCCCTATTATCCCCTATAAGGGCAGCCTGTAGTATTCTCCCATAATATAAAAATGAGCATAAGCGAAAAACTTGAGGACTGACATTGTCTCTCATATAATTTTTATATTTCAAGTGTCTAACAGAGAAGGTGACTAGCAAATATAGTATTTCAGTTTTCTCTCAGTGAATGAATCTAAGAATGATGTTTATCATTTCTAGTTTTAAAGGCAGATATTTTCTTTTCCTCCTAGGTTTTCCTGACTGTGAAAACTTTGTACTTACCAAATGTAATGGTTCTATAACAGACAACAGTCCTCTCTTTGGACTTGACTGTGAAATAGTAAGTACTACTTTTAATGTTTCAACTGGAGGATTACAAACTAGAGTCTAGTAGAAGATGATTTATTGAGTCTAATGCACCAGTGAACCAGTGCATTTAGTTCCAGTATTTCAGTTTAAATAACTGAAAGTAGACCCTTTTACTCACATTTTAGAAAACTTGGATATATGCTCCAGGATGAAGAAAAGATATCACATAAGTTTTCTAACTAGTTGTTATGTTTAACCAAATCTCTGGCAATTACCCTAACTTTACTCCTTCTGTCCTTTGAACAAGTGTTTTGTTACTGTTTCCCTAAAGACTTTGACTCAATTACCATTGGTTTGGCTT
This sequence comes from Ursus maritimus, assembly GCF_017311325.1. Lineage (NCBI taxonomy): Eukaryota > Metazoa > Chordata > Mammalia > Carnivora > Ursidae > Ursus > Ursus maritimus. Next base: position 23,560,361 of record NW_024424452.1, on the reverse strand, counting down.
AGTTTCACACATTTAAGATTAGAAGTAGAATTTCCCTCAAGCTCCCTTTGTGTTTTACTTTGTCTAATTAGTAAGTCTCCTTTCGAAGACAGGGCATCCCCTGTCAGTACTCAGGTACCAGTCTCTCATTTCTTAATGAGTAGCTAAGAACTAAAGTTTTTGAGTCTCGCATCAGGTTGTGTATCCCCTGGCCTTGCCTATTAATGGCATTGTCACATTGGACAAATTCCGTAACCTCTCATTCTCAACTTCTCCCTCTGTGAAGTGGGGATAATAATAGAGGTACCTCATCATGTTATTATCAGGTGTTGTATGTAGAATGCTTAGTATTGCATTAGATGATAATGGAGTGCACTATTAAAAAATTACTTTCTAGTGGTACTCAGCTAATACTGGGATGTCATACACAATAAATGGTAAAATGATGAATGATGTTATTTCCACCCATCTTCCTTGAGCACATCCTTTTCAGAGCAATTAGATGAAATGTTCAGCAGTCTGCCTAGCTTTAATTTCATTCAAACTGGGCTCTCTAGTTAGCAAAGTCTCTGCCATTGTCACTGGGACTCCAGTAGATTACAGCTGATGGCGGTTGAGATAGTGTGAATAATGAGAGGAAGCAAGAGCTTCCGCAGTTCAGCAGTCTGACTATGGCCTGGTCTTTCAGTGCCTCACATCCAAAGGGAGAGAGCTAACACGCATCTCACTGGTTGCTGAAGGAGGCTGCTGTGTTATGGATGAACTCGTTAAACCTGACAACAAGATTCTGGACTACCTTACCAGGTATTTTTCACCTTGCCTTCTGCCCTCCCTAGCCCTGGCAGACTAGAGTGGAATGTGATAACAGGAATAGTTTGTAGTTTCTGTTTGTTTAGGTATAATCTACTTCTGTGTTACCAAAGACAAGGCTGGGGTAGCACAACTGTAAATTTTAAAACTGAAATTGCACAACGTCAGTGTATAAAGCTCTTAAACCTTCTTGCTCTCTAGTCTTCCTGTGACCTTAAGTAAGCAGATCTTCTCCCAGCTGTAATCATTATGTAGCAACTGCCAAACAGGTGGCGTTTTGCTCTCTGATAAGACCTCATTGGAAAAATCTGCGAATCACTATTTGGCAGTCAAATTTAGAGCTTAAGCTGCCTTGACCTCAAAAAATCAAAACAAAACAAAGTTTTTCCATAACAGAAATTGGAAGCTCAAAAATTTTAGTCTGTCTTTTTAAAGATTATCTTGTAATTTCAGAATGTACATATTATAGTGATTAGGCAAAGAAAAGCTAGTAAAACATTACTCTTGAAGTTGCATCTATGGATTCATGCTTACCTTAGGCACAGAGAGGCCATGATAGTGATAAAGATTGTCTTATTAGCAGACATAATTAGACAGTATTCTTAGGGAACAATCATTTGTGGCAAAGATGTATGTATAGCGTGTTTGTCACAGTATTTAAAAAATATGGGAATATAAACATCTGAAAGTAGGGGATTGGTTAAAATATGTGAAATCTATATAATGGAATACTCTAACCATTTAAAAGGATGTGTTGAAATTTATCGATGTGAAAACTTGATATATGGCAAATGATAAAATCGTGTTATAAAGTAATATGCATTATGATTGCATTTTTATAAAAATAAAATATATACATGGGGGCACCTGAGTGGCTCATTCGGTTAAGCATCCAACTCTTGATTTCGACTTAGGTCATGATCTCAGGGTCCTGGGATCGAGCCTTGCATCACGCTTCGTGCTCACCGGGGAGTCTGCTTGAGGATTTTCTTCTTTCTCTCTGCTTCTCTCTCTCTCAAATAAATCTTTAAATATGTGTGTATATATATACATATATATATATATATATATGTATGTGTATGTATATATGTGTGTGTGTGTATATACACACACATGAATATATGTATCAAAAAATATGAAAGGATATTTACTAAAATGTAAAAAGTGATCATCTCTGATTCATGGGATTTGGGGTTATTTTAAATTCCCTCTTTGCTTATCTGTATTTTCAACCTTTTTTTTTTCAACCTTTTTACACTGAGCATATATTAATTTTTTAAAATATTCTTTTTGAAATGACTTTTCAAGGAGGAAAACCTATTAATATCCTGACCTGTCCATTTCTCTTTTTTTATTGAAAGCTTTTCAGGAATCACAAAGAAGATTCTTAACCCAGTGACAACCAAACTCAAAGATGTACAGAGACATTTAAAAGCACTGCTTCCTCCTGATGCTGTGTTAGTGGGCCATTCCTTAGACTTGGATCTCAGAGCACTGAAAGTGAGTATCTGACTTAGTTTTTCCAGCATATATGCCTTTTCCATTTATTTCAAATCTAAAGTCTTGGGTTCTTCTATTCCCCAGCCCATTTGTTTTTTTCCTTTAGCACAGGATGCTACTCATTCTATTCTCTTTCCTCCTCAGATGATACATCCATATGTTATTGATACATCATTGCTTTATGTCAGAGAGCAGGGCAGAAGATTTAAGCTAAAGTTCTTAGCCAAAGCTATTTTGGGGTAGGTTATTTGCATATTATAATATTGTCCTGACAAGTTGCATGTAAGTTAGCATATAATTTCTTATTTAATGCATATTGCAGAATTCAGGGTCTCTGTTCTTCCTCTTATGCTGTAAACATGATTCCTTTCATTTCTTATGAATCCTGGGATCCTAATTCCAGAGAAGTATGACTCAGAGATGAAGAAATTATGGAAGTCCGAAAGGGGTATACATTTATATCTGAAGGTTGTGGATAGAACTGGATAGAACTGCCAGAAAAGTTAACCAAAATTTGAAAACATAATGTTTCTATATTGAATGTATCTATTATGTACAAACACATGTGTACAAAGATTTCATTATAGTATGGTTTAAAACAGCCAAAACTGCCAATATTCTGGAGTGGTTAAATAAATTACATTTATCTGTATTATTGAATACTTTGTTATTCTTAAAAGAATGTGATGGATCTGTAAGTGCTAATAAGGAAACCTCTTAAAGTACTAAGAATAAAATGGAGATTTAGAACAAGATCTGTATTGCCTAGATATCATTGTGATATAGATTAGATTTAGATAAATTTATAGACACAAACATATGTACTATTTTAAGGTTTTTGAAAACGACCAAGAAAAAATTTAATATATAGACACTTATGGAAATATAAGATTTCTGGAAGGTAACTTTAAATAGTGGTTACATCTAAAAGAATGAGGCAAGGGGTTGGCTGGGGAGTGGCCAGAGCCTTTACTGGGTAGCCTTTTGTCCAGATGATACTCTTGCTGTAGACAAAGCCATTCCTGATCATTGTACATCGTCAGTCTCTCACTCGGGTACTCTCCTGGCACTTAGGAATAAAGGAATTTTGATTATTGTGATAAAATCTGATTATCAGATTGCTGAAATTTTACATGGCCAGAATATTAGAGTTGGTTGAAAGAACCTATCATTGAAATATTCGAGTATGTCAGTTTTATCTTGGCTTTCCAGGAAGGATATACAGTGTCCAGATAGGCTTGGTCATGATGCCACAGAAGATGCTAGAACAACCCTTGAATTGGCTCGGTATTTCCTTAAGTATGGCCCAAGGAAGGTTAGTATCTTTGACCTGTATGTTTGCTTTTCTTAAAATTATGAGACTGGAACAGATAGTCACAGACACCATTTCCTGTTATTACCTTTCTTTACAAAAATAAGAGTGTAATTCAAGCTGAGCATTTGGAATTAAGACCTATATGACTAGCATAATGTAGTAGTTAAGTATGTAGTTTCTGAAGTTGGCCTTGTCTGTTTTTATTTTATTTATTTATTTTTAAAGATTTTATTTATCTGTCAGAGAGGGCAGAAGCAGGGGGAGCGGCAGGCAGAGGGAGAAGCAGGTTCCTTGCCGACTAAGGAGCCTGATACAGGACTCGATCCCAGGACGATGACCCAAGCCAGAGCCAAAGGCAGACGTTCAACTGACTGAGCCACCCAGGGGTCCGGGCTTATCTGTTTTTAAATAAAGATGGTACAGGGGCTCCTGGCTTGTTCAGGCAGTGGAGCATGTGACTGTTGGTCTCAGGGTTATGAGTTTGAGCCCCATGTTGGGTGTAGAGATTACTTTAAAATCTTAAAGAAAAAAAAAGATTACTACTATGTTTAGCTACATAATCTGGGTCAATTTCTCTGTGAAGAACTTCAGTTTCTACATGTGTAAAATGGAAACACGTGTCTCTGGGATATTGGTGAGGGTAAATGAGATCTCTTATATAAAGCTGGTTAGTACAGTACCTTGAATATATTAAGCACTATAATGTGTGGCTCATTGTATGCTGATAATTGTAATAATAATTATGAAAAATCTACATAGATTTTTGCTCTTTTGGGGTGGGGGGAGCATGCCATTGCTTCAGTAGCAGTTCAGTGGGTGTAGATTAGAACAGCACATAAGGGAAACCTTGAAGGAGACAGTTTCTTACAGACCTTGTTACAATGCACTCTAACTTATTCGATTGTCCCATTGCATGATATGTTCTGTCATGACTCCACTATGAAATAAATGGTAGTCTATGTAGAATCATAAGCATCCAGAATACTGTTTGTGTCACAGTGGTAGAAAGACACTCTAAAATGTCTTCTGGGACATACAAATAATGATAATAGTTTGGATCTCACTCTCTGCTTTGCAACTCCCAAATGGTCTCCCACTTTATGGAAGAATAAACTCGTTTTGTATTAAACCAATAAAAGATGTTTTGATGTTGCTATAAAAGCCATTCTTTTATAATTTCCAAAAGTTGTATGTTCACAGAGAAGTAAACTTTAAGTGACTAACTGTGGGATCAGTGAGTCAAAATTGCCATCCCTTTATACTTAGCCCTACTTGGCCCTTTCCCATATTCATGTAACAGCAGCAGCAGCTGGTAACAGATTGCCATTCTTGGCCAAGCGGTCAGAAACCATCTGGTAGCTATTGAAGCCAACCTGGGACTATGGCAATGGCAAAGCCACTGTCTACAGAAGTAGAGAACACCACTTGAGTGGGGTTTTCTTGGATTTTTTTGCTTTTTGGTGTTTTGGGTTTTTTTAAACCTCAAATGCTTTGCAGGAAATTAGATGATTTTTACCACTTTATTTTCTTCAAGATTGCAGAACTAAATCTGGAGGCACTGGCTAGTCACCAAGAATTGCTAGCAGCAGGCCAAGAGCTGAGAAATACAGCAGAAATAGTTTATCAGCCAAACACAAGGTAATATTTTTCAGTTCTAAACAAGAACAAAAACAAACAGAGTATCTGGTTTCTTATTTGCACAACCTGTGAATTTTTTTTTCCTTTTTTGAGTCTATCGAGAAGTGTTTACCAATAGTATGAGTAACATTCTACCGTCACAAAAACCATGGAGGGAAAAATACTGCCTTCCACCCTAAGTAGTACCTATTTATTTTTCTTATTTTCTAAATCTAGTGACTGGTCTTAAAATAACTCTTTCACCAAAAAGGAAGACAATGAAATATAGTGAACTAAGTAGCATTAGGGGAGATGATATACTAGTGGGTGTTTTGATTAGAAGAGTTACCTGTAGCCTTGATGTATTGCCCAGACTAGGAAAAAACGAAAAACAGGCCAGGAAGGAGTTCATCACCACACCATAATAAATGTGTCAGATCCTTAGAGTATAAACTTGTCAGAGAGCTTTGAGTATTTTTCATGTTTATCCATCCTTCTCCTAAATATAGAGCAGTACTGTCCATTATGACTTTTGCAGTGATGGAATTGTTTTAGATCTGTGCTGTCCAGTAAGGTCCACACAGTACAGTACATGTGACTAATGCATATTGAGGAACTGAATTGTAATTTTATTTGATATTAATTTTAAATTAAATAGCCACATGTTGCTAGTGGCTACCTTATTTAGACAGTGCAAGTACAGAGAAGTAACTCTTAGGTTAGGGAAAACTGTTGTTCTTCCCTTGATCTCTTCTACTTCTTTACAGTGTTTTAGAATGCTTGGACTTAATGGGTCAGAAGCTCCTTTTCTTGACCCGGGAAGCAGAAACTAGTGAACTTTGTTCTGCCAGAAATTGTCAAACTATTAAGTGCCTTTCAAATAAAGAGGTGAGTGACCTGCTGTCTCTTTGAAGGTTGTGCTCAAAGCGGAGGGGAATGTAGCCCTTTGCAATTCATGCTAAGCATCAAGCTTTTTTTCAACAACCCTGGCTACCATTATCAAGTCTGGTTTTTGTCTCACATCTTATATGGAGCGCTTCTAGTCCCAGTTACCCCACAGGAGCAGAACTTTCAGCTGCCGGTGTCTGCTTGCAGAGCCCACCTTTGGTATTGCACACCACCCTGAAATTCTGTTCTTTTTCTGGCTTATACAAATGTTTATCTTAGTTTTTAGCCTGACTTTACTTTTTTGGTTTTGTCTTCTTAAATTTTATCTATTATTGCTCTATGTGTAAAGTTGAAGGGATGTATTGCAGCATGAACTTAGGTCATCTTGTTCAGAAGATCTCTATATATGTATATTTTTTTTAAAATTTTATCTGGAAAGAATTTCAAATTTACAGAAGATTTACATGAATGGCGGTATATACCTCTATCTATATTCATCTTCTGTTAACGTTCTGCCCCAATTGCTCCATTTGTGTGTATACTGACATGCTTGTGCTCTCTTGCTATTTCTTTCTATCGTCCCCTTTCTATATGACTTTTTATTTTTGAAACTATTTGATTGCTTCAAATCATGGCCCTTTTCCTCTAGATACTTCAACGTGTATTTCCTGAGAATAGAAATATTCTCTTACACAACCATAATAATATACTTCATAATATACATAATAAACTTCAGTAAATATTGTTACAATACCTTTCTCTAATTTCATCTGTATTCCAGTTTTCTTAGTTGACCCAATAATGTCCTTTAGCATTTCTTTTTCCTTCAGAACAGTGTCTGTACTAGGGTCACATATTATATTTAGTTCTATCTTTTTAGTTTCCTCTAACCTGAATACATCCCTCGACCTTCCTTTCTTTGTCTTTCATGGTAATTTTTAAGTAATACATGTTGCACGTCACCCCGCCCAGAATGTTCATTATAGGTTTGTTTCCCCATGATTAGACACAGGTTATGCATTCTTTACCAAACTACTTGTAAGTCATGTTTCCTTTTCAGAGTATCACATTCAGAGGCACATGTTGTCCATCTGTCCTTTATTTTGTGCTATTTATTTTGATGACCTTAACAAGATATTGTCTGCTTTCTCCGCTGTAGATTTACTACTTTTGTCCCTTACTTCTCATAAGTAATATGAGGAGATAATTTAAGAAAAGCATATGTCCTGCTTTTTGTCAAAACTTCCCCTCTTATATTTAGGAAAAACTGTTGATTCCTACCTGATGGGTGCACAGTGATGGTTTCCAACTCTAGCACTTCATGTTTACTAGTTGTTACTCAGCCATCTGTAAGCAAGAGTCCTGATTTTTGTGGGAGGCAAGAGATCTGTCAGCATGGAATGCCTCAGCTGAGGATGCATCGAGTTTGGAGATTCTGTTTAAGGGATGGAGCCAAGGGGACCTCATTCAACAAAATATGTCAGCGACTTCTATTACCTCCATGCTTTTTTTACTATTTTCATTTTCTTGAAGGAAGCGCTAGAAGCCGCCCGGGAAAGAGCCAGGAGAAAGGGAGAGTTGAAGATACAGAATAGAGTGTAAATAATAAAGAATTTCTAAGAAGGCAGAAGAAGTGACATGCTGTGGATTAATGTTTATTGAATAGGAGAAAGGTACCTCTTCCACTAACCAGAGCTATGTGAACACAGGCTCAGGAGGCCCAGTGAATTACAAGCAGGATAAATATAATAAGAAATCACGTTTTAAAAAAATGAGAGAGATTGCATTTAGACATATTGCAGGGAAATTGTATTTATTACCCCCCAAACAAATAGCTATATTGGTAGCAAGCCAGAGAAAAGAAGATCACCTTCAAAGAGCAACATGTAGATTAACAGCCGATTTCTCAACAGCAACAATAGGAATCAGAAGACAGTGAAAGCATATCTTCAAGGTACCAACAGAAGATGACTTTCAGCTTATAAAAGTCTACCCATCAAAACTGTTTCAAAATGAAAGTGGAATAAGTATGTTTTCAGATAAAGAACATTTTATGACCAAAAAACCCTACTAAAAAGATTTTAAAAGGATGCATTTCAGGAAGAAAGAATGTCTGAGACACAAGCAGGAAAGATTTCTAGAGAAATTGGTGTGCATGTGCACAAATTTAAACATTGGATGTAAAAATAGCAAAATGAACCAGCTAAAAATAAGGGCCACAAATTACTGTTTCCTTCTCTACGTTTTCTAATTTTGATACTATAAAAGTTCTATGGGTAAAATATATGAAAAAATAAAAAGTTATGCTACCATATATATATATGCATATGCATTTATATATGTACCTATATATATAGGTATGTGTGTATATGTGTGTGTGTATGTATATATATATATGCAAGAGTCTTTACCTTATGTATTATTCATTCATTCATTCAGTGTGGACTCATAGATTCCTGTTTATTGCAGTGGTTTATGATTTATGATATTAAATATTTTTGGTTTTCAGACTTCACAGATTTGGCTAGTGATAGCCCCTTCAAGTTGGCTCCTTTGTCCTCGTGACATGGACCCATAATTTTTTTGAGCATTTTCTTCCTTTCTGGCACAAGATACTCGGTTTCATCTTTGTATTAGAAACCAAGATCTGGGTACTGGATATGTATATTAGTACCGGGGTGTCTTTGCTTCTAGACCCTTAAAGCAGACGGAGTTAGGAAATATATGCATGTCAATATACACATACATGAACACACACATATAAATAAATATGTACACACATTTACATATTTTAGAAATCATGTGTCTATAAAAATACCTCTGATTTCAGCCTTTTCATACAGGGTTCTTCCTTGCTTTTCCTCATTCTCTCTTTGTAACTTTCTTTATCCAGTGTGGGAACACTGGCTCCCAACAACATCAACATTTACTCATTTGCTCAAACCTAAACTATATCCAAAATGGTTTTAGTATTGATGCACCCAAATCACTGTAGAATGAGTTAAGAATTTGGTTTGCAGTTCACTTTTCTCCCTATCCCCCACCCCATCTACAACTGAGTATTGGGTATATGAATATTTCATTTATAAGTTACTTGGATTGGTTTTTTTTTCTCCCCTTAGCTGTTTTGTATTGAAAATACAGTTCATTTGTTTCATTTTGCTTTCAGTTTTAGATTTTTCTTCCCTCTTCCATCTTTGTTGATTTATTTTTAGGGATCTGTTGAACAATACACTTCCAAAGGCAAAACTACCAAAACTCTGTAAACTCTCTATACTCAGAGAAATGCAATTCCCTCGTATTTCTCTTTTACCCAGTCTTTTTTCCCACTACCTGATTTATCCTTCATTTGTTCTTTTTGGTACAGAAAAGCATGTGTGTGTGTGTGTGCACGCTTTCTTATTTCTCTCTCTCTATTAAGAGAGTGTTAACATACTATATAAGCTCTTTTGCAGTGGCTTTTTCCCTTAACAGTATATCTTGGAAATCATTATCATACCAGTTTATTAAGGATTTTCTTTATTCTATATTATATTATATTATATTATATTATATTATATATATATTATACATATATATGTATATAATATATATATATATAATATATATATAATATTTTTATATTCTTTATTATAGCTGCGTGGTACTCCATTGTGTTTGTGTATCATACTTGTATTCCTCCCTTTCCAGTTCTCATGTCTGTAATTATTTTTTTTTTCTAAATGCTTTGGCTAATCCATCCAGAATAGTGTTAGCTGAGGTCATTCTTTTTTACTACAGGTATTCTAGAGCTATAAATTTCCCTCTAAGTTTTACTTTAGCTGCATCTTAGAAATACTGATGAGTTTCAATAAATATTGAAAAGCATTTTCATTTTCATTCAGTTCAGAATTCTTTTTAATTTGCCTTTTGATTTCTTCTTTGGCTCATGGTTTTTTAGAAGTGTGCTATTTATTTTCCACATAATTAGGGATTTTCCTGAGATCTATTCCTGATTTCCTAAATTCTCTATCATCCAAGAATGTACTTATGTACTTTGAATTACTTGAATCCTTTTAAATTTATTGAGAGAGAGAATCTCCAACTATAATTGTGGATTTGTTTGTTCTTAGAGTTTCATTAATTTTTGCTTTATGTATAATGAGGCTTTCCTATTAGATACATAAACATTATGCATTATGTTTTCCTGATGAATTGGCCCCTTTATCATTACAAATAGGCCTGGAAACATTTTCTATTCTGACTTTTTTTTTTTTTTTTTTTAAGATTTTAATCATGTACTTGAGAGAGTGAGTGAGCGAGTGAGAAAGAGCACAAGCCAGGGGGAGAGGCAGAGAGAGAGGGAGGAGCAGACTACCCACTGAGCAGGGAGCCCGATGCAGGGCTTGATCATGACTCAAGTTGAAAGCAGATGCTTAGCCGCCTGAGCCACCCAGGCCCCCCTCTATTTTGACTTCTACTTTGTCTAGTATTAATACAGCCCCTCCTGCTTCTTTTTGTTTACTGTTGACCTGGTATATAATTTTTTTTATTTTACATTTAGTCTATATCTGTATTTAAAGTGGGTTTCTTGTGAACAGTTAGGCTTTTTTTATTCAATCCAACAATCGTTGCCTTTTAAGTGGAGTGTTTAGGCTATTTGCATTTAATATGATTATTTGATGTTGTTAAGTTTAAGTCTCTTACCTTGCTATGATTTCTATTTGTCCCATCTCTTTTTTTTCCTATTTCTTTTATTTTCTTTTGAGTTAATGAGGTATTTTTTATGATCTTATTTTATCTCCTTTGGCAGTGTATTAACTGATTCTTTGTTGTGTTATTTTAGTGGATGCGTTAGGATTTATAGTATATCTTTATAGTTTACCTTCATTACCATAATTACCTTAATAATATTATACCACTTCACATATAAGAACCTTACAACTATATATTTGCATTTTCCCCCTAACCTTGGTTCTGTTGTTGCCATCATTCATTTTACTTCTACATGTTACTATTTTGCCTTGGTTTTTTTTTTTTTTTTTTAGGTTTATTTATTTTGGGCGGGAGGGGCAGAAGAAGAGGGAGAGAGAGTCTTAAGCAGGCTCTGTGCTGAGTGCAAAACCTGACGCAAGGGTCCATCATCATGACCTGAACCGAAACTAAGAGTTAGATGCTCAGCCAACTGCACCACCCACGTGCAACTAAATAGTTATTTTTTAAAGAGATTTTAATTTTTTGAGAAACTGTTGTGTTCACCGTAGTAGTTGCAGCATTTTATACTCCTACCAACACTGCATAAGGGTTCCAGCTTTTCCAAATCTCTGCCGATACTTTTATTTTTCTCTCTTTTTTTGATAGTAGCCATCCTGCTGGGTGTGAAGTGATATCTCTTTGTCACCTGGTAATTAGTGATGTTGAACCTCTTTTTTTTTCTTGTGTTTGTTAGCCATTTGTATATAATATTCTAAGAAGTGTCTATTCAGTCCCATTTTTTTTTAAAGATTTTATTTTTCATGAGTGACAGAGAGAGAGGCAAAGGGAGAAGCAGGCTTCCTGTGGAGCAGGGAGCCTGATGCAGGACTCGATCCCAAGACCCCGGGATCATGACCTGAGGCATGACGTTTAACCAACTGAGCAACCCAGGCACCCTCAAGTCCCATTTTTGAACTGGGTTTTTTGTTAAAGTTTTGGGAGTTCTTTATATATTTATATATATTCTGTATATTTATATATTCTGGATTTTAATTCCTTATCAGATATATGATTTGCAAACATTTTCTCATTCCATAGGTTACCTTTTCACTCTGCTGATTTTGTGTTTTGATGAACTGATGTAGTCCCACTTGTCTAGTTTGCTTTTATTCCCATGCTTTTGATGTCATACCCAAGAAATCATTGCCAGATCCAATGTTATGAAGCTTTTCCTCTGTTTTCTTCTAGGAGTTTTCTAGTTCTGATCTTACTTTAAGGTGTTTAATCCATTTTGAGTTAATTTTTATATGTATGTAAGATAAGATTCCAACTTCCCTCTTTTGCATGTGGATATCCAGTTTTTCCAGGACCACTTTGTTGAAGAGACTATCCTTTTTCATTGAATGGTCTTGATATTTTTGTCAAAGATCATTTGACCATATACACAGGGTTTATTTCTGGTATCTATTCTGTTCCATGGCCTATATGTCTGTCTTTATGCCAGTGCCATACTGTTTTGACTAGTGTAACTTTGTAATATGTTTTGAAATCAGGAAACTTACATCCTGCAACTTTGTTCTTTTCAAAATTATTTGAGATTCCATAAGATTTTTTAGGATAATTTTTTTTCTATTTCTGTAAAAAAAAAATGACAGTAGAAAAAAAATGACATTAGAATTTTAAAAGGGATTGCATAGAATCTGTAGATTGCTTTGGGTACTATTGACATCTTAACGGTGTTGTGTTCCTATCTGTCAACATGGGAATGTTTCTATTTACTTGTTCTCTGATTTCTTTCAGTGGTGTTTTGTAGTTTTTAGCATTACGAGTGTTTCTTCTCCTTGGTTAGGTTTATTCCTAAGAATTTTATTCTTTTGTGATGCTTTTGTAAATGTGCTTTTTTCCCCCTTACTTTCCTTTTCTGTTCATTTTATATATAGAAACACAGTTGATTTTTGTGTCTTGATTTCATATCCTTCAACTTTGAAGAAGTCATTTATTCTAAACAATGTTTCTGTGCAATCTTTAGGGTTTTCTACATGTCATAGGTGAACAAAGATAATTTTACTTCTTTCTTTCCAATTTGGATGCTTTTTATTTCTTTTTCTTGCCTAATTGCTCTGACTAGGACTCCCAGTACTATGTTGAATAGAGGTGACAAGAGCAAGCATCATTGTTTCTTGTCTTGGAGAAAAGGCTTTCAGCCCTTCCACCTTTGAATATATTAGCTGTGGGCTTTTCATATATGGCCTTTTTTCTGTTAGGTAGTTTCCTTCTGTTCCTAGTTTGTTGAGTGTTTTTTCATGAAAGAGT
>NW_024424452.1:23453643-23547259 GCF_017311325.1 Ursus maritimus | reverse complement strand
ATCATGTCACATACTTTTTCTGCATCGCTTGAGATGATCTTGTGGTTTTTGTCCTTCTTTCCATTAAGGTGGTATATTACATGGGATGATTTTCATATGTTAGACCATTCTTGCATTCCAGGAATAAATCCCATTGGTCATGTATAATCCTTTTAATGTGCTGTTGAATTCAATTTGCTGATACTTTTTAAAAGTGATTATTCACTTGGAAGGGCTAATTATTTCTATTTTGTTTTCTGTATATCTTGTAGCTTTTGTCCCTCTTTTCCTCTCTACTGTCCTCCTTAGTGTTTCATTGATTTTTTTTTGTAGTGACATAATTTTCTATTATTTTCTTTTGTGTATTCTATAAATATTTTCCTTTTAGTTATTGCAGTTACATAAAACATCTTAAAGTTATACATTGTTTTAAACTAATAACTTAATTTCAGTTGCATACAGAAACTGTACTTTTATAAGCTCCTCTCTCCCACACTTTGTTACTGATGTCATAAATTCCACCTTTATATGAAAGGTGCAGCATAGGAAATAGAGCCAATGATATTGTAATAGCATTGTATGGTGACAGATGGTAGCTACACTTGTGGTGAGCATAGCACAACATATAGAGATGTTGAATCACTATGTTGTATACCTGAAATTAATGTAACATTGTGTGTCAGCGTTACGCAAAAAATAAAAAAATTAAAGAAAGTTACCAGTAAATTAGATTTTCAAAGTGAATATGTAAATATCTGTTTAATAATTACTCAATCACATCTATATAGGTTGTATATTCATTAACATTGGAATATAGGGATTCATGTTTTTGTCATTTAAATTTTGAGTAAGAATTAAAAGTGAATTTATATACCAAAATTACCTTCATAGAGGTTACTGTGTTGTTTCACATGTTCACCTTTATATATGGGTATTAAGGAGGGCACGTATTGCATGGTGCACTGGGTGTTAATACGCAAATAATGAATCATGGAACATTACATCAAAAACTAAGGATATACTGTATGGTGACCAACATAACATAAAAAAAACTTATTATAAAAAAAAAGGAAACTATTTTCATGTGGCTTCATGTTGCTATCTAATGTTCTTTCATCTTGAAGGACTCCCTTTAGCATTTCTTGCAGATCAGGTCTAGTTATAATGAATTTTGTCAGCTTTTTTTTAATCTGGGAAAATCCATTTTTGAAGCAGAGTTCTGCTGGATATAGTATTCTTGATGTTCGTCCCCCCACCCTTGACACTTTGAATCCATTATGCCACTCGTATGGCCTGCAAGAAGATTTCTGCTGAGAAGTTCACTGGTAATTTTAAGAAAGTTCCCTTGTGGGGTGCCTGGGTGGCTTAGTCGTAGTGTCTGCCTTTGGCTCAGGTCATGATCCCAGCGTCCTGGGATCGAGCCCTGCATCAGACTCCTTCCTCAGTGGGGAGTCTGCTTCTCCCTCTCCCTCTGCCTGTTGCTTCCCCTGCTTGTGCGCGCTCTGTCAAATAAATAAAATCTTTAAAAAGAAAGAAAGTTCCCTTGTATGTAATGAGTTGCTTTTCTCTCAATGCTCTCAAGATTCTTTCCTTGATTTTGACTTTTGACAGTTTGATTGTAATGTGTCTTTGTGTGGGCTTCTTTAGATTTATTGGATTTATCCTGGTTGGAGTTCTTTTGACCTTCTCAAATTTCCATGTTCATTTCTTTCCTCAGATTTGGGAAAATTTTAGCCATTATTACTTCATGTTTCTGCCCCTTTCTCTCTTCTTCAGGAGGAGAATACATATTATATGTGTATTGGTCTTGTCATTGTCCCATCTTAGGATCTATTTATGTTTCCTCATTCTTTTTTCTTTTTACTCCGATCTATGGTTTCAAATGATCTGTCTTTGTGTTTGCGGATTCTTTCTTCTGCCTGATCAAATCTGATGTTGAACTCGTTTGGTGAATTTTTCATTTCACTGTGTTTTCCAGCTCCAGCATTTGTTTGGTTCATTTTTATAGCTGCTCTTTGTTGATATTCTCATTTTGTTCATGCATCATTTTTCCATTAATTGTCTTTGTTCACTTTTAGTTCATTCTGTGTTTCTTTAGGTTTGATTTCTCGAATGTTATTTTGTTCCTCTGGGACATTTTTCCTTATTTCTTTGCATGCCTTTTGATCTTTTTTACTGAGACCTAATCATTTGAAAAAAACAAGTACCTCTTCTATTGTTATGACTTGGCGTCACAGAACAGAAAACTTTCACTGATTAGCCCAGCCAGAGGTCCCAGGACCCCTCAAACCAATTTGAGGATGTATGTTCTCTGCCCCTTTGTGTGTACTTTTAGGTTCCCTAAGGAGCTTGTCTGTGTCTTCTCAGTGCTCATAATCTTTTGCTCCCTTTGGCATCTGCCTGTGGAACTGCAATTCTAATGTGCTGTGATGATGGCATTTGTTTTCAGTGGCTTCCAAACAAGGCTGCCTATCCCGTTAGTGCTCTAGTCAAGTGAGACAGAAACTAGTCTCTCACGCAACCCCAGACTAGCCATAATATTGGATACAGAGTCCCCTCTTTTGTTTCCATCCAGAGGGAGGATCTCGAGTATAGGAAGAATAGGGGAGGAACATAGGTGGGCACAAAAACTCTGCATTTTTTCCTTTCCCTTTTGCTGGAATTCTTTGGGTTTTTTTGTTGGCTTGGGCTGTTGCTTCTCAGCTAGTCTCTATAGTTCTTGCAAACTGGTATTCTGGTCTCTCTGTCGTTGTTAACTTGGTGTCTGTGGAAGAGTGAGGGCCTGAAACTTCCTAGTCTGTGACCTTCCTGACATCACTCCTTTTCAGAAGTTTCCAAACAATGCTGTCAGTACCATCAGTGCTTTGAGTCAAATGAGACAGAAACTAGTCCTTGAGGCAATCTCAAGACAAGCCAAAATGTGGAATGCAAAGTCCATTCGTGTTTCTGTCCAAGAGATAATCCCCAGTGTAGGAGGTTTCTTCTGGGTTGCATTGTGTGAGGTTGGGTGGGGGAGGAGTGTTATTTCCTTCTTTCCCTTCCCTGCGGTATCTCCTCTATATACCTTATTCTTCCCCTGAAGCACTTCTCTGAGGCTGCCAACCCTCTTCCCTGTAGTCAAGTGCTGTGAAATATTAAAGTTGTGACCTGTGTTCATTATTTTGGTATTTAGTTGTACTTTTTCTTTCTGGGGGTAATTTTGTTTGTTCTTTATCTGAGTCTTCCATGTGTCTTGATTTCTTTCCAGTGTCTTTTTAGCCTTCTCTCCTTGCTGTCTTTACTAATAGGCTTTAACAGTATGAGATGGTGGAAGTTGTTGTAATTTAACTTATTTTGTAGAGGTAATTTGAAGGTTCTAGTAGTCTCTTTTTCTTAGTAATGCCAAAGGCACGGGTCCTACATGATTTTACTGACTCTCTTTACTGTTTTCTAGGAGGCTATATGGTGTCACCATTTTCTTCCAGACCTTAAAGTCAGCCCCATATTGCTTTTTAATATGGGTAAAAAGGCAACCTTGTTTGTTTATATTATTGTGGCTCACCTCCAGGAGCCACTAGGTTCCTGCCTCATTCAGGGTTTGCTGTTCTCTTCAGGTTCTTGAGCAGGCCAGAGTGGAGATCCCCCTGTTTCCCTTCAGCATTGTCCAGTTCTCTTTTGAACCCTTTTCACCTAACCTCACCGAGGAGATGAACAAGAGGGTAAGTAAATGAGTTGTGCTAGATTATTTATTTAATGAATTATAATCTCCCTGCATTAAGGAAAGTTATGCATACTTTAATTAGTTTGCTCTATATTTCTCCAGATTTTTTTCTATATATTAATATTTTAGTAAATACATTTTTATAAAAATGGGAATCAAACCACATGTACTATTTGGCAACTTTTTCATTGAGCAGTGTATTGTGTACATCTTTACATGTCAGTCATGATCTTATTCCCCTTGTTTATAATGGCTGTATAGTATTCCACTCTATGAAATACCTATTCTTTTCGTCTTTGGTGCTTTATAAATTGTTGCTATTCCAAATAATGGGGTTGTGAAATCTCTGTATACATATTTTTGTACATTCAGCAAGTGTTTGTGTTGAGAAATTCCTTAAAGCAGAATTATCCCATGTTTTGACTCATGTTTTCTTTAGATTTGACTTAATTCTCTTACCACATTCACCTCCTCACTGTATTCTATTTTTCTTGTAGATGAGGATCAAGTGGACAGAGATGTCAACTATTTATGCTGGGCCATTTAGCAAAAATTGCAACCTCAGGGCTCTGAAAAGGCTGTTTAAGAGCTTTGGCCCAATCCGGTCAATGACTCTTGTTCTTGAAACCCATCAGGTAATGAGATAAGACGACTTGGATTTTCACCTCTAGATTAGTGTTGGAAATTCAGATGCCTCCTGGGGCCATTCATGTAACAAATATTAGTGATGTGAGCTTGATTGTCACCAACTGGAGTATTAGTCATGCTTTTTGATGAAACAGTTCTTGACTCACAAGTGTGTGTGCCCAGTATTACCAGATTCTTGGATTCTTTTGTTTTGAGAATCAAGAAATCTTCCATCTTTCAAAGTGATCCTGGATGTTTAAAATGTGCTTTCTCCAAATCTTTTATTAATGTCTTTCTTATACCTAAAAATAGAGATAAAATGATTCCCTGGGAAGATGGACCTAAGGGATGGGAAGTATATGTCAGGGGACTATAACCTCTTGTTACATGTCTTGGGGTTTTTTTCTCTTTTTTTTTTTTGGTAAAATATACATAAAATTTGCCTTTTAACTTTTTAAATACATGTGGGTTAAAAATGTGGGTTAAAAATGTTTTTCAAAAAATGTGGGTTTCAGTTACCCACAGTCCAGAAGCAGTTGATCTTCTTTCTGACATATCATCAGAAGGTCAGCAGGAGCTTAACACTACCTCACAATGCCTATGTATGTCACTCACCTTACTGCATCTTATCAAGTAGGCATTTTATGGTCTCACATCATCACAAGAAGGGTAAGTACAGTGGAATATTTTGAGATAGAGACCACATTCACATAACTTTATTACAGTATATTTTTATAATTATTTTTATTATTAGTTATTGCTATTTTAATCCCTTACTGTGCCTAATTTATAAATTAAACTTTATCACTCATACATATATGAAAAAACATAGTATTTATAGGGTTCAGTACTACCCGTGGTTTCAGGGATCTGCTGGGTGTCTTGGAATCTATCCAGAACTTTTTCATCATCCCAAACTGAAACTCTGTACCCATTAAACAATAACTCTTCAGTCCCTGTCCCTGAGGTGTGGTAAGCACTATTGTGCTTTCCGTTTTTATGAATTTGACTACTCTGTTATATATCCTTTAAGTGGAATCATACAGTACTTGTGCTTTTGTGTCTGGCTTATTTCACTTAGCGGAATATGTTCAAGGTTCATCCATGCTGTAGCGTGTGTCAGAATCTCATTCCTTTTTAAGGACGGATATAACCCACTGTGTGCATGTACTACATTTTGTTTATCCATTCGTCTGTTGAACAACATTTGGACTGTTTCCACTTTTTGGCTATTCTGAATAATGCTGCTGTGAACATAGATATACAAATATCCACTGGAGTCTCTGTTTTTAATTCTCGTGGGTGTATACCCAAAGTGCAATTGCTGGGTTAAATGATAATTCTGTGTATAATTTCAGGAACTGCCATACTGTTTTCCACAGTGGCTACACCACTTTACACTCCCACCTGCAATGCAAAGGGTTCCAATTTCTCTATATTCCAGCTGACATTGTTTTTTTTTTCTCTCATTCTTCCTTCCTTCCTTTTTTCTTTTCGTCTTTTTCTTTCTCTCTCTCCCCCTCCCTCCCTTCCCTCCTTTTTTCTTTTCTTTTCTTTCTTCTTTTTCTCTTTTTCAATACTAGCCATCCTAATGGATGTGAAGTAGTAGCTCATGGTTTTGATTTGCATCTAATGATTAGTGATATTGAGCATCTTTTCATATGCTTATTGGCCACTGTGTCTTTGGAGAAATATCTATTTAAGTCTTAAGCCTATTTTTAATTGGGTTATTTGATTTTTGTTGGCTTTTAGGAGTTTATGTATTGTAGATATGAAATCTTCATTGGATAATTTGCACATATTTTCTCCCATTCATAGGGTTGCTTTTTGACACTGTTGATAGTGTCCTTTGATGCACTTTTTAATTCTGATAAAGTCCAATTTGTCTTATCTTCTTTTGTTACCTCTGCTTTTGATGTCACATTCAGGAAATCATTGCCAAATCCAATACCATGAAGCTTTTCTCTGGGAGCACTTTTGTCTCCATGATGGTGCTGTTCGGCACATCGGCAAGCAGGAAAGCAGTCAGTTTGGAGACGCAGCCTATCCAACGGAAGCACTTAACCTCCCCAAGCTTATAGGAAAGCTGCCTGTGTAAATTAAGCTAACTAGACAAATGAGAATCCGAATGACTTACAGTGATGTCTTCAGTGGTTCATAATAAATAATATGAAAAGCAAGTTGGTTAATAAACATTTATTAGTGCTTTGCCCATACCACCCAGAAGACTTCAATTTGAATTGACAAATAAAGGTTATTTATTGGCTGAGAAATCAGTTCTTGAACCTTGATGATTCTACTTGAAGTTGATCTGCATTTGCTGTCTAGCCCAGCACAGCAAAGAGAACATTCATTCTGGTGGCTTTGGCCACTAGTTTAGGGCCCTTTCCCAGTCCCTTCTCTAGCAGTGTGAGCCTGGAATGCAGAGATAAGAAAATCTTGCTGTTGTTTTTTTTCCTGCAGCCACATCTCTGTATACAATATGAAGTCCTGGAAGCTGCCCAGCTGGCCATAGAATCTTTGGATGGCATTCTGGTAGAAGGTGCCTGCATCAAGGTAGAGTGGCCAAAGAAAGCAAAAAGCAGCACCCTTCATTCAGCCCTGACCTAGCACAGCCCTAGTATATATGAAAGCTGAGAAAAGTCCTCAAGAGGCCCAAGCACAAGACTTTGTGTTATGGAAAGTCTTCAGCCAAGCCCAGCATTCTTCTAGCAGTGACCTAAAAACATGACCGCTTTCGTACTTATCAGAATCAGCCTGGGCTATATTGGGGTCTTCCTTGTATTCTTTATCACTACTTAAACTCCAGGTGGTTTATTCTGGGTGTTTTTCTGTAGCTGCCCTTTCCTTTAGCTTTCAAGGGGATCAAATGGTGTTTTGAAGTTTCTTATGCAAATAATCAGATTGTTTCGTTAGGGCAGAAGTCAGGGAACTCATTTCCATTGCAGGGTGTTTGGGCAGGGAGGCAAGGGAGGAGAGAGTATGTTTACACAAAAACATTGTATTTATGTATTTATCTCTTAAGTCTGGACCATAGTCCTCTGAGGCATTTATCGTTAGACTCCTTATACAGATAAGGAAACTACAGAATTAAGTTACTTGCTAGTATATAATAGGGGCCTAAAGGGTGAAGTTTATTTATTTTTATTTAAAGAATTATTATTTTGAGAGAGAACAGGGAGGAGGGGCAGAGGGAGGAAAAGAGTCCCAAGCAGACTCCGCGTTGAGCCCACTGCAGGTCTTTTATCTCACGACCCTGAAATCGTGACCTGAGCCAAAACCAAGAGTTGGAGGCTTAACCAACTGCACCACCAGGGCACCCCTAAGTAGTGACTTTCTACCACTAATGCTATCTTCCTTGGTTAGGTGCAGAGGCCTGTGACGGAGCTCACCCTTGATTGTAACACTCTTGTGAATGAGCTAGAGCAAGATTCTGAGAACCGAGGTACCATATACCTGTCTGGAGTGAGCGAAACCTTCAAAGAACACCTATTGCAGCAGTCCAACCTCTTCCTTGGCCTGGAAGCTGTCATCTTGCCTAAAGATCTTAAAAGTGGAAAGCAAAAAAGATACTGTTTCCTGAGTAAGGAATGGGATGTAACCTTGGGGAAGGAGATTAGGGATGGTGATAACATGAGGTCCGAGAAGGGAAATGTTCACCAAATAAACCCACCTGGGATGCTGGACCATGTTAATAGCTGATTCTGTCCTCCCTTGGCTCTGGCTGGCCTTCAGCCTGGATGGTGACCAGGTGGCCCTTAGTAACAGAAGGGGCTATTCTTGCTTTCAGAATTCAGAACTTTTGGCAGTGCCCAGAGGGCCCTCGACATTCTCAAAGGCAAGGACTGGAAGCTGAAAGGCCGGCATGCCCTAACTCCCAGGCATCTCCATGCTTGGCTCAGGGGCTTACCTCCTGAATCAAGAAGGCCCCCAGGGGTTCGTGTCATACCTCCCCCTTCCGAGCAGCAGGCCTTACAGGTGAGTGGTGCATCCTGGTGTCAGAGGTAGCTGCCTTGGTTTGCTAGCTGTAGGCATTGACTGGCCTTCTGATGTTTATGGACGTTAGGAGAGTCCAGCTCAAGTGACACTAAAGCCTTTGAATTTGTCCCCCCTGCCCTGGCACTAGTTTTATTTCACTTATTTCACTTTCCAGCTTCTGCCTGCCCTGGACACATTTTTCTTTCTCCAAGATCTCATACTTTTGCCCGCTCCATACCTGCTATAATCAGGCTTTTAATCCTCCATGTGACTCTCCAAGGAACTTTGAGGGGCTAACATAGGAGGTTAAAGAGCTGGGCAAGTCTTTAATAATCTAGGGCTTCCCAAAGTGGAATGTATATACACAAGATGATTTTCAGTGGTCACTGATGGACTCCCCCCCCCCCACTTTAATGCTAAGATCTTGTTCTAACAATCACATTGAACCTGTGACTTCATAGATATTTCAATGAGGTGAAGGAAGAAACTCACTTTGAAGAAAAATATTAGAGGGATACACAAGTAGAAGGGTGAAGGTAGAAGGTGAATGGCTGAAGTTTGGGAAGCCCTGTTCTAGTCTAATCTCCTACACTTAACAGATGAGAAAAAGAGGCCAGAGCTGGTTGAGTGATTTGCCCAAGTCACAAAGATACTTAATGGCAGGGGCCAGTAGTGATGTGGTTCCTCTGCCTCAGGGTCCTGGAAGACCCAGTCCATATGGAGGAAAGAACAGTTGTACTCCTGAACTGACCTGTGGCCTGGAGATGCTGGGATGGACAGGGAACCCTGAAGTATGGGCTTTAGCTTCAGATAGAGAATTTATTCAGAGCCTTTCCTGGGATCCCATGGTCCTATACCCTGAAGAAAGTTGCAGCCCCTCCAAAGGTGAGCAGAGGATACTCTGGCTGAGTGTCAACACGTGGCTTTGATCCTAGGCTCTGAAGGTGGACCACCCAAAGATAGCAGCCTGGCGCTGGGGCCGGAAGATAGGAAAGCTCTACCACAGCCTGGGTCCAGGCACCCTCTGCCTCATCTTGCTGCCAGGAACCAAGAGGTAAGGACTGAAGGGTTGTCCCTTCAAGATTCTGGCCTCTGGACTTCAGCTGTTCTTAGAGAAAGGCCTTTTTGTTGACATTCAGGCACATAAATGAGGACTTAAGGAATCCTCTCTTAATTCTTAGTTTTAAGAGATAGGTATTATATCTCCATTTTACATGTATATGCTCTTTTATAATTACTCTTATTAGCCCTCAGGGAGATAGCTCATCCTAGTTTAAAGCCAGAGGTCTTAGGTCCTGCAGCCTCTGGGACAAGAGGCAGCTGCCTAACCCCACTTGAGTAAAAATAGTCAAAGAAGGTCTTGGGCAAGGCCCAGACCAGATAAGATCTTTCTCACATTTCAGGAGCATGATCCTGCTTCTCCCATCTCCCTCATTACTGATCCTAAGCCTGAAGGATAATGGAACAGAACTCGGTCCAGTCCCAGCTCTATCACATACCTCCTCTGACAGGTGGCCAAGCCACTTTCCCACTGTGGGTCTCAATTTCCCTTTGATCAAATGAGAGATTTGGAGTAAATCAGTGATTTTCAAACCCTTTCAACTATAAACCCTCTCTTTAAAAGAAAAATTTCTATTAAATCCTAAAGCATAAAGGTAGGCAGTTCTGGAATGAGTGGGTGGATGAGTATATATTGTGGGAGAGGGATGAGAGAGTAGCTCTTTTGAGCAGTTTGAAAATCACCAGATTGCATTTATTTATAAAAAGCCCCTTAAAATTTTGACATTCTAGGATGCTTTTCCTGGCCCAGGGTCCCAGACAGCAGAACAACAGTGCCTCAGGCCTTGAAACCTGATCAGAAATTAATTTCCTGTCACAAAATCCTTGTGACATACAACTCAGGGCCACTAAGGAGATGGGCTATCTGCTGGGCAGCTTGAGAATTGCTTTCTATGAGGAACAGAAACTAAGTGTTTACATCTGAAACAAAAAAAACCCATCTTAGACTGATAAAAACAGACTTTTGTGAGTAGGTTAACAGCACGAGGTGACCATAAATTGCCAAAAAAGCTTTTTGGTTCAGAACAGACTTGCCCTGACATAACTTCTCAGAGCCAGTAGAATATGGGGTGGGGTCTTCATATTCCAGGTAGAATACTTACATTGCAGTTCTCTGTTGTGTAGGCAAACTAAGCTAAGAGTAGGCCAAAGCTTTCTCCTCCCACAAGTGGCCAGGTTATTCTACAGTGGAAGAGGGATTGGGGTCAGGGAGCAGAAAGGCTTAGGTTCTAAGGCAGAGGTCCTAAGACATGACAAATCATGAAAAAACTCTGGAAACAGCAAATCCTGCAGTAGGGAAATCTAATGCTCCTTTTATTTTATTAGAGACGTACTTATCTGAGGGGGAGGAAGGACAGAAGGAGAGGGAGATAATCTTAGGCAGACTCACTGCTGGGCATAGTGCTGCTCCCCACCTGCTGCAGGGCTCGATCGCAGGACTCTGAGACCATGATGAAATCAAGAGCTTGTCACTTAACCAACTGAGCCACCCAGGCGCCACCACACCCTTTCTTCTAAAAGTTACATTTTGATGTCTGTAGCCTTGTTGAGGAGCATGCATTCACCCAAACTATAGGCTTGCTGTGTGACTAACTTCTCTGGGCCTCCTCTTTGCAGCTTTCTCCATGATCCCAATGCCTTCAGGAAGGGTAACAGTAGCTCAGGAAGGAGTAGTAAAGAGAATAGATTTCCTCATGCTTGGAGCCTGACTCAGCTCTTAATCCTTATATTTCTAGTAGATGCTAAAATTAATATTGAAAATACTGCTGTATTTGCCATAATTCATCAAACCCTTAATATTTAAATGATTTTACTCGTGTTTTCATTTGAAGTTGTTGAGTCCTCATTTAACAAATGGAGAAGACGACTCAACAAGTTTGCTTAAGGTCACATAGCTAGTAAGTGCAGTTAGGATTTGAACCCTGATGGTCTGAGTCCAGAGCCACCCTCCAGCACTCAGAATTCCAGTCTCCCATGCCCAAAAGGCTAGTGCTTAATAGCATAAGTTCAGACATCAGGTGGTGACAGTTTCTGGGTTTGTCTTTGCTCACTTCTACCTGCTTTGCCTAGGAGAGCTCCTCAGCCATCTAACCCCAACCACTGAATATTCACTACAAGGTAGCAGGGAACTAACATGTACTGGATGACGCCTACATTCCAGCCACTGTACCAAGTGTTTTACAACATACATTATTGAAAAGGACTCTTGATGGCAGATTGCCATTATTACCTGGTTCTGCCACTCAACTTGTTGAGCAACTATGAGCTTGATTCTTTCTGAAAAGTGGACACAACAATCGTACCTACATCAGTACCGAGTTTAGGTACATAAGCTGTTTTGAAGGATTAAATGAGAATGCATACAGAGTACATAAAATAATGCTTGGTACATAGTGAATGATCTGTATGATGTATGAGGAAATGATCTGTATATTTTAGCTATTATTGTCTGTAGTCCTCACAAAAGCCCTGTGAGACAGTAATTTAAGTATTTAATAGTTTTATAGTTGAAGAAATTGAGGCTCAGTTTGAGGTCATTCACCCTAGGTTGAGATAAGCCTCCCATCTGTTACATGGCAGAGCTGACTTGATTCCAGGCCTCTGGGACTCATCAGTATTCTTTCCATCGAACCATCTTCAGTAGGCAGCTTTCCAGCAACCGCCTTACCTGCCTGTGCCTTTCCTCATACACATACCCAAAAAAACTTACCACTTCTTCTATGAGTTTGTAGCCATTCTTTTAATCCTGTGGATTAGTAACCTATCTTCACTCCTTATTTGTTGCAGCACTCACGGATCGTTCTCTGGCCTAGGACTGATGGGAATAAAAGATGAAGAGGAAAGCACCACCTCAAACATGTGTTCCTGAGTCTGCCCAACATTTTCCATGAGCCGTTTCTTATCCCTCATGGGCAGTGGCAGAGAATATGGTCAGCCTGCAGCCTCTCTATCCAGCAGACAGCTTGTGTGGAAATGGTGTACCACTTAAGAAGTTCGGTCCGTTTATGTGGCATGTTCAAATTTTCAATAAATGCCTAAAATTCAAGCATCCTCATCTTAAGACAGGGTGAGAAGGATGAACCAGTTTGTACATTCTTTGTGTCAGTGGACTTATACACAGGAAATTTGTAGTAAGTGCTCTATTCCATCGTAACACTCCTATTAAATGGTATTTGTAGGTAAGGAAACCAAGAGGGAGGGACTTGGCTGTGGAGAAAATCCGGCCATTATGCAGGTTGTCAAAGTTGTATCTAGGAAGCAAATTTATGTAAGACAAACTTTCTCATTGACAGCTGTTATAAAATTGAAGGAGAAAGATAGGCTGAACTGGAAATCTGGCAGATCCACAGACACAGGAGAGTGGAAGACTGTGCTTTTTACCAACACTGGAAGCTCCCTTCCAATTCCATTTTTAGGAATGCTTCCTTCCCTTCAGTGAGAGTGCAGTGTCACCCTTCACCAGTAGGTGCCTCCATCGTATCACATCTCCTCAGAACTGAAAGCTGCAATTTCAGTGAAAGCTACTGCTCTGCTTTATCAACTCTTAAAATAATAACATTCTGTGTTGGAAAGGACATGGGTACAGGTACACACAATTCCAAAACAGAGATATTTATCTGCCCTCTGGAAAAGATGAACTAATCCGGCGTACAGTATGTATCATACCGAACCCTTGTAAATTGCTCCATACATTGGGCTCCAGCAACTCCACTTCTGTAGCAGCATACAGTAATAGTGTAGTTGCACACAGCCATGTATGGAGGAGATACCACAGGCTGAGCACAATGGAGTTCTTGGTAGCCATTTTAAAAATTATGTATGTGTAAATGAAATTTCTATTACAAGAGATCTGCAAGAAGTGGCAGTTGACCTCTGGATAGACTCTGAATCCTAGCTTTCCAACATATTGTGCGAACTTGAGTAATTAACATTTCTGTGCTTGGGACAGTAATTTAGGTGCACACCTCACACAACTGTTGTGAAGATGTGAGTATGCATTCCCAGTATATGTTGTAGGAAATATGGAGGGTTACAGAATAGTATGTATAGTTTGAGTCCTTTTTTTGTAGAAAAAGATACACAAAGATATGCATAGGCTTGGAACAAAACCTGAAAGGGCTGTATGTCAGATGTGGTGGGATTGGAAGATTGTTACCAAATTGCTTTTGGCTGTTTTGGTTTTAAATCACCATATATTGCTTTTATAACTAGAATACTTAAAATTAATTCTCAAGGCTGGGCATTTGAGGCAGTGTTTAATCATTTAACTTCTCTAAGAGCCAGCCCTATGTAAAAGTTGGGAACCAGGAGCCAGAACTAAAGAGCTTGATTTAGGATCAAGACACTGCAACTTGAAGCTCCCTTGTAAAGTGGAAAGTTCCCCAGGTATACATACAGTGAAGGCCCTGAGAATGTCTTGAAACTGACAATGTTGCTGGATTCTTTCCCCACCTCCAGCTGAGCTCCAAAGCTACAAGCGCTTAGCTGCTATTTACTTCTTGAGACTCCAGTCCTGAGACAAAGTGTTTGCCTTTGAATATGGACAGAACTGGGCTGGCATTTTAGCTCTGCTTCTGGGCAAGCCACTTAATCTCATCTGAGTATATTTTCACAGTTGATAAAATGAGGAACTACCTTTTTAAGGATTGTGAAAATTCAAAGATCCAGCTTGTGGAAAAATGACAGAATAGTGGGCTATGTATGACTTTCCTTCTCTGAGCCTGTTACCTTACCTTTAAAATGGGGACATTACTACCTACTTCATGAGGCTGTTAAGAGGATTAAATGAGGGAAAAACCCACATTAAGTGTTCAATAAATGACATTTACTGAGGAGCATCTTCCAAGTGCAGGATCACAGAACAAATCAGGCTCCACGTGCCAAGAACATCGTCTTTGCTCCTAGGACTAGCCAAGGCCATTTCCTTCTCCTGGATGGGAGGTTTCCCAGTGGGCCCCCAACTCTAGAACTCTACGGAGATGGGCCCAACCATAAGGTCCCTGAGGCCTCAGTCTGCACACTCTGTTCTTTCAGCTGATGCTCCCACCTTTTGGAAGCCAAAGCTGCCAACTTGGCCTCTTGCAAAACACACATTCCATTCATAAGTGCGTTTGTGCATTTTTTCCTCCCACACCCTTCTAGGCAGCCAAGGCAGCTGCTGGAGAAGCAGCTTCTCATTTGGGGGAGAAAAGCGACTCCCACAGGTTTTTACACAACTCTTGATTTAGGCTTTGAACATATTACTCCCAATTTTCTGACCTCCTCACCCATAGTGACACTCAGCCACGTTTGTTTTCATTTCCTTTTTTTGGCCCCTTTTTGTAAATAACCTCTTCCCTACTATAAAGAAAACCAATTAATGGAAACTTGAAAAATCCAGAAAAGGTAAAATCGCTTCTAATGCCACACTCATAGTCAACAACTGCCACTATTTCAGTCTTCTATCATACTTTTTACATCGTTCAAAAGCAGTTTTTAATAGCTGCATAATATTCCAAAGTGTTGGTGTGCCATAATTTCTAAAACAGTCCCCTGTTGTTGACACTGAAGTTGTCCCCAACCAATTATATCCTTGCATATACATCTTTGACAAATAATATTTAAGGAAAAATTCCTAAAAGTGAAATTGGGTTAAAGAGTATGAGCACTTAAGGTTGTTTTAATTCCATAGAAGTTTTTACTGTGTTAGCTAGCATGGACTTGTTCCAAATCTTTGCAATTTGGTAAGTTAAAAAAAACTTTCCATTACATAAATAGATTTAATTTCTATTTATTTGAATATCCTGTAGATTGGCATCTATTTTTTTTAGAAGCTTTTTTGGGCCACTTGTTTTTCCTTAAGGTCTACTTATGGATTAAGTACAGTGTCCATCTGTTGATTATTGCAAAAATGTTTCTAGTTTTTTATTTTAAGGTATTTTGAGAAGTCTTATGATTTCTTCTATTTGCACTTATACTTAGAAAGTCTTTTTTTTTTTTTTAAGATTTTATTTATTTGACAGAGATAGACAGCCAGCGAGAGAAGGAACACAAGCAGGGGGAGTGGGAGAGGAAGAAGCAGGCTCCCGAGCCTGACATGGGGCTCGATCCCAGAACGCTGGGATCACGCCCTAAGCTGAAGGCAGACGCTTAACGACTGCGCCACCCAGGCGCCCCTATACTTAGAAAGTCTTGATTGATCCTGAGATCAATTTAAGAGCCACTGACAAGTATATATGGTTGGGGGGCGGTTTGTTTTTTTAAGTAGGCTCTATGCTTGTTTTTTAAGTGCAGCCCCAGCACAGGGCTATGCGAGCAAGACCTGAGCTGAGATCAAGTCGCACGCTTAACCGATTGAGCTACCCAGGCACCCCTGTATGTTTTTTTAAATAACTTAATTTTTACACTTATACCTTTATTCCTCCTGGAATTCATTTTGGCATATGGCAACTTTCCCCCAAATATTTAGATTTTTACCTGTTTACCCATCTTTACTTACCTGATCAAGGAGAATGTGTCCTTTACTATGTAAGTCCATGTATACAAGAGCCTGCATGTTTTCTTCTGTCTTGTCTTACACTAGATACCATACCATTTTGTAGCTCTTTATTTTAATATACTAGCAATTTCAGCAGCACCACCCCAGATAAACACAGGGCAATGGAGAGTCTCCATCAGCATGGATTATAAAACACTATAGTCAGATGCTTTGCTGTTGATTGCATTGCTGCCGTATTCCACTAGGACTTTTTCAGCACCCCTAAGGCAAGAGAATCAAGGTTGGAACATTACATAGGAAGAACATTAAGCCCAGAGAAGAGCATTACGGCTTTCATTAGACAGGGCTGCCTGAGAAGTCGCAACAAAGGAAAGGAAATGGAGAGGTTAGGCTGGCTCCCTCACCTCTCCTTCCCCAGGACGAACCCTTCGGACCTAGGTCGCAACCCAGAGCTAAAATAGGACTTCCAGAGCCAACCCAGCCATGTGCTTTTGGCAACTGGATTTGAGAAGAGAGAAGACGCCATTGCTGAGGTGACTCTTCTGTACTTCTCTGGACCCTCAGCACTACCTTCTGTAAAACTTTTTTGCTAGAAAATGTCCATTCTACATGCAGTTAACCTCATTTCTGAAGATGTTGCTTGCCCCTCATCTAATCAGAAACTGGATTTTAGCCATATATAATCTGTACAACACTGTATCAACACTTTGAATAGCTCCAGGCTCTATGCAAGCACCCAAATCAGTATCTTTCACATTCTAATTCCCCAAACCTCTATTTGTTAAGGCCCTGGCTGGGCTCAAGTCAGAAAGGCCCAAGCACAGAAGACATAAGCCCAAGAGCCAACTGGGGAATAAGCACCTGTTTTGGAGATAGACCTTTTAAGTGAGGGAAAAAAAGTAACCTCCCCCACCCCTACCCCATTTCCTTCCAGCCTCCATTTGATGCTAACCTTGGTAATAAGGGAAGAAGAGAAAAGAAAAAAAATTCCAGTTCACTGAGGAAGCCTTTTAACCTTCTCCCTAGCTAAAGGATGTAGCCATGACTCCCAAGTCCTTTCCAAGTGAAAGGAAAAATAAAATACATCTAGTCAGTCCCACCACTGTACTTACTTATTTTTAGGAGATACCAACATGAGGCTGGAAATCTTTGGGAAGGTCATTAGGGCCTCCATCAAAGAAGTGAGTAAGATGGCTGGCCAATAGCTTTCCTGAACATAAACAATAACAAGACAGAAAATACAATGAAAGGAAGCTAAGGGTCATAACTGGTCTACCATAATCAGACTTCTAGGATGTAAGAGCCAAATAGAGTCATCACGGATCATGTTAGTCTAATCCCCCCCACCCCCAATTTGGCACAGAGGGAAGTTAAGCCCCCAGGAGGGGCAGTGACCTGAAAGGTCCTGTGTGACCATGCCAACCCCCATCTCTTCCTCTCTGGATTCCTTGTGTTACTCACCTGACATCCTTTTGGAAACCTTAAACTTACGTGATTTAGGTGCTTTTTAAAGACTTTTAAATCCTAACCCTCTGATGGAATTAATAGTCTCTTGATTTTACAGATGAGTATAAGGAAACTCAGAATTTCACTAACTTGCCAAAGGTCACACAGCAGTGGCACGTGACAGTTTCAGCTTGTCTCCTTTCCTTAATCACTGCCAACCTGATAGATGTAGGAGCCATCCATTAGCACAGCGCACAAATTAACTTTTTATTCCTCGTGGGAATCCATATCAGTTGCTACGATACGACTACTGGGGTAGTGGCCCTCTGAGGACTCATTTGCTTTTTGCCTACAAGTATTAGGATCCCAAAGGCCATTAAGTTGGTGAGTGGGAAGTCAACATCCATGTTTGAAGTTTGAGGATCCTGTACCATCTGGATTATTTTCCAAAGCATAGGAACTGCTATCCAATATCACGTTGGAAGAGGCTCCCGACGGGTAAATCTCGCCCCAGAATAAAGTCACTGGTTTTGGTTTTTTGTGGGTTTTTTTTTTTCCTCTCAGAATTGTCAATAGTCAAGTAAACAAATTTATTAAATCCAACAGCAGGTAACCTTCCAAATAAAAAAACATCAAAAGAAAAACGTAGACAAAGACAAAAGTGTGTGTAACAAGTTAATAAAAATATTCAAGGGGCCATTTGGAGAGTGCAACAGTGCAGAGAATACAAACAAAAGTATTGACCTTTGTCAACAAGTTTGTACAACCTCAAGGAACAGACACACTGGTCACAAACCAAGAGGAATCCACAAAGGTGGAGGGTCACATGAGTAGTGGACTCATCACCTCAGTGGGTTAAGGCAGGGTATCTGTAGTACCAATCATCCAAGCCCCCATTTGCCTATTGTTTCAAGTTCCCCGTTTGAAACCTAGAATCATATTCATTAGTGCAATAGGTAAGAGCAATTAATTACAGACTCAGGGCTGGGGACCAGAGTCAGAAGGAAGATACTTCTCCCAGAATAAATGGAGGGGAGGGGGGGAGACACAGCATCTGCTGAATGGCTTCCTTTGGCAATATCCAAGAGTATGTTGTAGTAAGTTCGAAGGGAAGTTGGGTGGTGGAAAAAGGTATCTATGAAAGCAGGCTTAGTTTCCAAGAGGAATAGGGAGGATGTGAGGCCCCAGCACCTGAATCAGAAGCAGAACCTGATGGTTACTCAAGGCTATTTGAATCATCTTGGCTTCTGCAACCAGTGCTCAAGCATAACTCTCAATAAGGAAAAACACCCGCAGATCCTCACTAAAACATGGCCCCCAGTCCAGGTTAAACTGGATATATGCTATAATTACAGCTAACCAAAGAAATAAACTCTGAAAGGGGGTAGGTGGGAACCCCTCTAGGATTCAGGAAACAGATTATGGAGTAGGAGGAGGATCAATGAGATATGTCCTCAAATGAGTCCCAATTAACACACTTTAATATCTTTTAATAGTCTTTCAGCTTTTTAAACAAGTCACTGCTAGAGTCCCTGCAAAGGAAGACCTTTGTCAGTTACCAAGATTTTTCAAGTCCCCCCAAGGGAAGACCTTTGTCAGTTACCAAGATGTTCAAGTCATCATTAAGCAAACATTAAGAGACAAGAAAAACGGCAAAGCAGGCAGCTAAAACAAAAACCTAGCAGCAGCTTCTTTCCAGCCCTTGTAATTATATAATTGGGTCTACTCCTGGGCTTCACTACACTCAGGACTTCTCTTTAAATGTGGCACACCAGTCCTAAATACAAATGTTTTGGGTTTTAAACTTTTAGACCCAAGTCCTTCTCCCAGTAATTTCCCACCGTTTTTTAATGCAGTTTGGCATAGTATAGCATTTGAGGCCATCACATGAACTATGGAGTTCCACACCCTGCAGACTCTGGCACTGAGGACTGAATTTTGGCACCAGCCTCTGGGAGATCAGAACTGTATCAAAGATCGACTAAATACTCTGTGGCTTAATCCCTTCTTCCTTTCCAAGAAGACGCTTGTGCCTTCCTTAGGGAAGTTTAATATTGAAAACGCTGCCTTGTACATTTCCAGTTGGATTTCTTTGGGCCTCTAGGCTTAGGTGAAATGTGGATCTTTACCCAGCTCTAATTTTTCTTATCAGAAGAGTAGATAAAGGGGGTCTTGGGCCCAACTTACGCATGTGGGCACAACTGGCACAGATGAGGAAAAACTTGAGGCATCCAGCTGAAGCATAGCAAAGTGTCATTACAGGAGGTGGGGTTAATGATACATTCAAATATGGCAGGGATAGGGGAAGAGCATTTCAATGAAGTAATACTTCATCTCATACAGCTTTCTAATCCCTAGAGAACACCACAAACTCAACGCCATTTGCCAAAAACCAAGAATTTCCCAATACATATTCAATTTCTTATAGTCACCCTCAGATATTTGCCTGTTTTCAAAATGGCATCCACATCCTGCCCCGCTTCACACCACCCTGATGTTACATTGTTAAAGGGAAGAGTGCACTGGCTTACCTGAGGGGCATGCGTTTGGCCTCTTCCACGCAATTACTGCTCACTCATTAGACAGCAAACCTATTTCTAGGTTAAAAGGAACAGGGACCTTTCATTTCCCGATAGTGTGACCCCCACCTTCGATCCCTTTGCAAAATAACTGCTTTTCCTGTCGTCAAGTCAAACACTGACCCAGAGCCGCTGCAGAAGCTTGGAATTCCTTGCATCAGGAACGACAACCTGGATAGAACCTTTAAGTCCTTCCCTAACTGCTCCCTTTTTTGGTTTCTCAATTGCATTTCTGTAACAAATAGATCATTAAAAATATAACCAAAAGTAATTTAATGGCTCTTTTTGTGGGGGGTGGGGAGGCTGAACAGTTAACAAAATCCACCCACTCTAGCACACCTAATGCGTGGAATGCCACCTTGTAGGCTGGGGAAGGAATCCAGTTCCTCCAGAGTCCTCACGATCCTCGGTGCCTCCCTCTTTTCTGCAGTTCTCTCCATATACCCTTGCAATCTAAGACAGAAGAGAGCCTTACCTGGCTAGGAGCAGCCTTCCTCTTCCCTTTTTCAACCTCTACCCATTCTAGAGTCAGGAAAAACGGGGTTGCAAGACTGGCTAGATGAGAAGGCAGTATCTTTAAGACCTCAGTCTGGGCACCCTGACTACATTTGAGCCCACAGAACCTGCTGGGGCCCTTAGAAACTCTCTTTATACAAGGAACTTGTGTCTTAGGCTATAACAAAGCCAGATATCTGGCCTTAGACTCTCTTCAGCTTTCCAGCAGTATGCTAACATAATGTGGCTGATTTTAAAGTTTCCCTTCTGCCCCTCTAGAAGGGGCAACTGCCAGGTTTAGGATCTTTAAAAAAAAAAAAAAAAAAAAATCAAACTCCAAGTACGTTTCCTATGTCAATGTCATTCTTGGAAAAACATCGACTGCAGAAACTCCTTAAGTAATCATCTTTGGAAAGATGGGAGCCTGGAGCCATAAGGCTCCTAATAAAGGAACTCAAAATAAGCAATTCCTGCCCAGGCTGAGAAACATATACCTGGGAGGCAGATGGAAGTAGTTAGGGAAGAAAACTCCAAATGTTTAAAAGACAAACTCTCATTACCTCAAGAGTATAAATATTTTATAAGTTTTTATTTAAAAGATTCCCTTTTCAATCTGTTCCAAAGTGTTGGGAGCTGAACTGTACAAGTTCCTGCCACCCACCCTTCCAGTACAGTTTTTTGAGGACATGTTTTTTTAAATGGAAAAATAACAAGAGGACCCTCTACTGAAACCAGGTAGGACCAGAGTCAGCTCCTGTGTGGCAGTTTGGCCAAAGCTGGCCTTACGGAGCAAGCACGCGGAGGAGTCTGGGGAACTGGGCCTCCCTCCTGTGAGGAAAGGGCTGAGAAAATTCATCCTCTCTTTAGTGAAGATGGTCCAAATTCAGATTCAAAAGCCTCCATTTATGACGTTCCCTGGCACTCTTCTTATGCTTTATATATTGAAGGCAGCTCCCTCTTTTATGGCCAGTTTTAGCAGGCTAAGAAGCAAAGGAATATAGAGATACATATATGTGTATATATATATTTTATATAGGTAAAATATATACATATCTTATATATGTATATATACATATTTAGGGGTAGGGGAAGGAGAGGAGGGTCATGTAAACCTAAACAGTCATCACATTACCCCAAATGAGCCTGACATTAACAAAGAAGATAATAAATAACTCCTGGGGGTTAAGTGACAACATGGGTGCAGCAAGAAGGGAAAGGGCACACGTTTAACTATTAAATACACTTCTGTATTTGTTTGGCAGAGTTCAGGCCAGTCCCAGGCTTCTGCACTTGCCAGACAAGTAAGCTGATGATACTTAAAAAAACTTAAAAAAAAAAAAAAAAAATTCAAGCAGAGCTCCATACCACAGTTTTCCTTCAAGTCAGCTGGCCGGCAGGCACAGTTTTCCGACCACCAGGAACAGAAACTTTGGCTCCAAGGCAAATGGAAAAAAAAAAAAAGTATTTTCACTTACAACATGAAAATACAGAAAATTCATCAAAAAGAGAAAACTATCGAAATCTACTTCCAGCAAAACTGAGGTAGCACTGCTTTCTCTGCATTCAATGCTTAAGTGGTTCTCAGTACTATGTGTTCTAAAAAAAAAACTGCTCACTTGACTGACAGGTGCAGCATGTTGATGGGTAAACTCAACATGAAATGCAATAGGTCAAAGAAGGAATGAGCAAGAAGTGAAGAAAATAAGGGTTTTGGATAAATTAGCTTAAAAGGGGGTTGTCACCAGACTACAAATGCTCTTGGCTGGCCCTGGCTCTCCAAGAGCTTTAAATCCCCTGGGAATTAATGCAATATGGTTAACAGTTAACACTGCTATTCAATTCTGTGTAAATCTTTTAAAATAATTATTACAACCTAAATTCAACCATGTAAACAGCACTACACACAGTACAGACCTGCCCTGAAAAAGAATATGCAAAACTGAGATCTGGCACTGTATCATCTTGTAATGTTAATTCAACCTAACCGTCCCATTCCCCCCTCCCTGCTCTATACCCTCCCCCCCCCAAAAAAAATCTAATTTGTGCAAGAAATGGCAGGCTTATTCTATCTGAAGGCTTCAAAAAAAAAAAAAAATACACAACATGTAGCCAGGTTCAAATATTTTGGGGGACCCCCCAAAAAAGAAATAACCAAAATAACCAAAAAGTGAAGAAAGTGCCTAAAACATGATACAGCATTTTAGAGCCCTTTCAGATACAAGGCAGAGAAAGGTGTAAAGTAGAAAATATCTGGATCTTCAGTAATTTCCAGAAAGGTCCAATTCCTCAGTTGGCTGCAGGGCAGCAGGCAGATCCTTGCTGCTGCTGCTCCTGGGACAGAGCCACTAAGTCTGCTCCCCAGGACACAAGCCCTCGGGCCCTGAGCTGAGTGCACCTCTCCCTTCCCCTTCTCTTTTCCTTCGCTCCATTTCCCACTCCACAAAGGTATCGAAGAGACTTGGCCAGGCCTCGTCTTCACTGTAGTTGCTGAGGTCAGGACCAATCACCTGAGTGAAGTTAAGGAACATGTTCCAAGTGTCCCGGGAGATGCCCTTGATCCCCGAGGGGTTCTCAGTTAGGAAGTTTAGCCACTGGTCCAATACTGGAGGATTGTTCTGGGTAAAGACTAGTTTCCACAGGGCAATGGCTATTTCCCGATGCAGTGACCGCTGCCCTTCTTCAGAGTCCAGACCAAACTGAAATGTAAACCGGTAGAGATCCTTGAATTTATCCTCTTGTTTGGCTTCCGATAAGAGGCTAGGGAACCGTGCACAGATCCCATCAATGCTGTCTGCACTTATTGCTTTGCAGCCATCAAAAAACTCCTTCCTGCAACAGGAAGGAGGGGGCACAATTAATATTTGTAAACAACAGCATCTGCTGAGAGGCAATATAGCACAGTAAGTAAGAGCATGGCTTTGAGGCTGGATGGCCTGGATGTGAACTCCAGCTCCTCCACTAATTAGTCCTATTTCTTCATCTGTCAAATGGTGAGAATACCACCTTACTTCATAGGGTTTTGGTGAGGACTAAACAAGTTAGTATGTGTCAACTGCTTCTGACAGTGTCTGGCACATGGCAAGCAGCTGATGGTGGCTGGTTCATTCACTTATTCATCCTTCCAAAGCACAACTCCAGTCTCCTGCTCGATGCCCCATTTCCCGTTCTGCAACAGTGATTAATCTGCAGACTCCCCTCCCACACGGGGAGTCTTCCTGCTTTCCTTTTGATTCTCTATGGATTGTTTGTTTTTGGAATATTTTTGGTGACTGCCAAGGGAGATCTTTGGAGCCAAAGATTCTGGATAAACCTGGCTAACTCTGCCACCAGAGATCAAAGTTCTGTTATTAAAAAACAAAAACTGCTTAGGTATTTTTAACATCTACATAATACTTTCAGGTTACAACATGGTCTCTCACGGATGATCATCTCTGAGACTGCAGTTTCAGCTGAAGATACAAGGCATCTGAAGTCTGTCGGGCAACCTACCCGGGGGTGGACGGGTGTCTCAAAGTCAATTCTTATTTATAACCCGGTGCTCTGCAAACCTCACCTTGGGGTGACCTTGCCACTCCCTCCCCACAAACAACCTCTACAGGAACGCATGACCAGGGCGATGTGCACAACTACCGCGTGCTAACTGGGGCCAGCTGTCCTTGTTGGCACCTACGCTGGCTGAGGGACATGCGCGCAGAGCTAGGAGGTGCAACTGGCTCCACATGGTGACGGAGGCGGATCCCCAAACCCAGACCGGCACTCAGAGTGCCCAGCACATGATCGGTGTACGGTAACTATCAAGTGAGTGAGGGAGTGAGGGAACTGACAAGTAAAGGAGTGAAGAAAAGATAAAGGTCTGAAACGACAGTGGGGCTGGGCAGCAGCATGCGGCCGCGGGCCTTCACGGGGGTTACTCCTTGCTTAACTTCAGGCAAAGACGGTCGTTGCCTGTTCAGGGGCTGCACAGCTTGAGACAAACTGGTCAAAAGAAGAAAGACTTACCCAAAATCCTAAGAAGCCAACCCAGTTCTCCCCTAGCTGGGCCCCACTGCCCAAGAGTGCGCTTGTCCTCCGCTCACCTGGTGACATGAAGTATTTGTGACTAACCTGGTGAATTTGCACATGGTAGCAGCCTGGAACTTCCAAGCCAAGAGCAGCACTCGAAATTCCGTGGGGTCAACACATAAGTCATTGCAAAAGCGCTCCATGCCTTCCTCCAAAATTGCATCCTCCCGCTCGTCCTTGTAGCGCCTGAACAGTTCTTCCAGCCTCTGCAGGGAAGACTCCTCGGCGTTGGACTTGGGCTCCCTCCCAGCATCTCCAGAGGACGTTGGCAGCTGGCAGGGCTCAGTGGCAGCCTCTGCCTTCTTGGTCCCATTGACAAGGATATCCCCACCTGGCTTGCCACAGGCTGGTGGCTGTTCCTCGCGGTGGCTGGCACTCCGCCTGCTGTGTGACTTGCTGCCGGGGTCACGGTCTCCGTTCTTGCTGCCCAGGGTTGATGAGGGATTCTTGCACTTGGTGACACACTGGCCCATGGTGCTGGTGGCCTGGCCTCTAGAGTGGCCCCCTCTGGATCAGATGCCCTTGCTGCCACTGGCCCATGTGCCTCAACATGCCATCAGCCAGAGGAGCCAGCCAACCTAGAGGAAAATTACAGAGCAGTTACCACTGGACAGGGACACGGGCATTTGCAAACTCCATTCCCCTCCTCTGTGGGGACTACGGCCTGGGGCACTGCTCTATTTCGTGAGCCAACCATGAACCAGGGGAGATACCCAGAGTTCGTCACCACCTCCCCCTGTAAGCTCTATACCTTCACATTGGAAATGCAGGGCTAGAACACATATGGAGAACCAATAAGAAAATTCCTAAAATTCTTAAGGTAACATAGGTTACAAAGAGGTTGATTCATGTGCAGAACGCATCAAGGAAGACTACAGTTTTGCCAGAAATATTCCAGAGGAAATCTGTCGTGCCAACTTGCCATCACATAAGAAAGTTATTTGGTCCTGGGTTAAGCCAGAAGGTGCAAATAAAAAGTTCATCTTCTAGTCTCTCATGTCAAAATCCTCACATTTTCTTTTTAAGTAGGATGAGTAGGGAGAAAGGGGAGCCACATTTAAGACCACTGTACAGTTTCATAATGGCCTAAAGATGAGGTAAAGGATTTGTGGAGTCAAGACTACAAGCAGTGTCCTAGCCAAATAGCAAAGTAAAATTTGTCTCTGATCTCTTCAAATTCCTTTCTGGAACTCTCCCACACAGTAGGTGAAATGCCCTTTCTACACCCTTCCTCTGCCCACCCACAGGAGCCAAACACCAACCAAGGTTCTCGGTCCTCCAGTTTCTTTTTCTCCTCCCACCAGGTCCTCTGCGAGGCTGCATGAAGAGTACAAGCCAAGTCCACACTGAACAGGAAGGTCCTACAAGGCCTGCAAGCTCAGTCTTCCAAGGGGGTGTCTCCACCTTAAAAGAAGGGCTGATTTATCCAAATCTCTCTCAATGGTAGGATAATTGCTAGAAAAAAGGGAAAAGTCTGCACTGATATATCACCAACTCATCATGGTGGTTTATTTATTACTTATGCTATTTAAAAGT
Source organism: Ursus maritimus (assembly GCF_017311325.1). Taxonomy (NCBI): domain Eukaryota; kingdom Metazoa; phylum Chordata; class Mammalia; order Carnivora; family Ursidae; genus Ursus; species Ursus maritimus. Next base: position 23,521,320 of record NW_024424452.1, on the reverse strand, counting down.
TTTTTGTTTTTTTTTTTTAAGAATTGCTAGAAATTTCCTGGCCAGGGGTGAGGTGATCTCTCTGCAAACTCTGTCTTCTCAGGACTCGTATTCTTAACTTCAACTCATCCACGAGAAGATCCAGCTACAACTTAGTCCCTATAAATTCTACCTGCTGCCATAATAATTGCAGGCACCAAAACTACAATGTTAATAGAACTTCAGACCAGGAGCCAGAAGTACAGTAGGTAAAGGGGACCAAAATCAAGGTCTCTCCAGCTCTAGGAAGAAGTGTTCATGGCCCTTCGTGCTCCAAATTCAAAGCTCTTAGGAAACGGGCAGTGGGGCAGAAGGGTGTTTTTTATTAAGTGCTTTAAACTGTACTTTCGGGGCGCCTGGGTGGCACAGCGGTTAAGCGTCTGCCTTTGGCTCAGGGCGTGATCCTGGCGTTCTGGGATCGAGCCCCACATCAGGCTCCTCCGCTATGAGCCTGCTTCTTCCTCTCCCAATCCCCCTGCTTGTGTTCCCTCTCTCGCTGGCTGTCTCTATCTCTGTCGAATAAATAAATAAAATCTTTTTAAAAAAATAAATAAATAAATAAACTGTACTTTCACTTCCTCCAAATGATGCCTGGTAAATTTGGGGTTATCTTCAAAAGGAATCCTATGGGTAAATTCTGAGTGTACATGTTTAAAATGACGACCAGAATCATTCTTATAATTTATCGGAGACTCATCGAATCAGGGTGTGTCCTATTCTCCACCCTCAAAGAGAATAAATGACAGAGAGGCATGCCCATACATGCCCTCAAAGACTTGCAGTTCCACTTTGGCTTAAAAAAAAAAAACCACTGAAACCCTGTAAGGGTTTTTTGGTGTGGAAAAAGACAGACCCAACTATGTTTTCTTAAGTCTTTTTATGCTTTAATAGTATAGCGAAAAACCATAAGCACAACCTATTAAAATTTTAAAAGGCAAGGGGTTAATTCTTGGAAGACCAGCATACAAGGAAAGCAACTGTTCAAGCTGAATTATCTCAAAACAAGCAGGACTATACCATGTGGAAGGTCTGGTTTCCAGATTTGTGTTTCTAAAGACTACAGTGCTAAAAGAAACAAAAGGCCCAAACTTATACAAACCCCACATGCTCACAGACTGGCAACTCTAATTCCCAGGCACGCTGACTCACCAGGGTTTGCTGCTCAGCTCCCGCTGTTGAGGGAGGCCCAGGTACCTGGCAGGATAAGAGGATTTCCTGGCCTCTGTCTGACCCACCTACCCCAGGCCACGTTCCCCCACCCCCACAGGACAGATGCTTCATTGTGCCAGCTTCCTCCAAATCCTGGCGCCAATGCCTTCAGGTAGGGACAGAACAGATGGGCCTCCCAAAGAGGCCCTAATCCCATTTACCCAAACGGCCCTCCACATAAGAGCATCTTTGATGACCTGACACAGCAGAACCTGAGGGCTTTTAACATGCTCGGCAGATGAGAAAAAGGAGGGGAAAATCAATTTGAACAGATGATCAATCAGCAAGCACCAGAAGGTCAGATCTCCTTCTTCATTCTGGTCCCTTTCTGTGAAATGCCCCCGCTCCGGATGAGTGTTGAGGCAAGTGATGATCTCAAGCCAGAAGAAAATGTTTTCAGATCTGATGGTGACTAGAGCCCCTTGTTTATTCAATGGCCTATCTTTTGTGTCTACCTCTTTCCCCGGGGAAAACAGTTTTGCCCCCAGAGCTTTCCCCGGGCTCAGTCTCACACAAGCTCTGGGTCCCAGGCTGGCTGCACTTCGTGTTAAAGCTGAAAGTCTCCCTGGACTCACTAGCTGATGGCTAATAGCTAATAATAGCAGTTATCAATTATTGAACACATGATATTATGCCTGGCACTATGCTAATAAGCACTTTATGGACACTAAAACTCCTATACCCTCACCACAACCCCATTTAAAGACAGGGAAACTGAGGCACGAAGTAAATCATCCAGCATCACACAAACAGAAGCTGTATGTCCAGCCTGAGAAACACACCTTTACCACCAGGCAGACTGCTGAGCCCCCTCCATCAGAGCACCTCGGGGAAGCCAACGGATGGTCCTGAGCTCTGGCATCACCACAGTGATCCCAGAACAGCAAAGTTTTACCACCAGCCACCGGAAAGAGAACACCACACTGTCTGTGCCCGGTGCTCAGGAAGGGTGTCCTACCCCCTGCCCTCCTCCCAGCGAGCGCTGCCACCATGATCCAGGCACTCATCATGCCCTTGGACTCAGCCTCACCAGAGATGCCCCAAAGCGGTGATGTTTCAGTCCATCAGCATGGTTAAAAGCTCCAGCTCTGAAATCAAAGCTCAACTCTGCCAGTGATTATTGCTGACCCTGACTGAAACCTGTGAAATTTCCTCAACTTGCAAAATGGTATCTGGCTCACAGAGCTGTTGTAAGGATTCTGTCAGGAAATGCAGATAAAGGGTACCTGCCATACAGCACCCCCCACCACGGAAATGATGGAGAACAGCTACCAGTGATTATTATTCACAGCCAAGCAGTATCTGGTTAGCCTGATGAAAGCCCCAGCTTGTCCCATACGAACAACGGGCTCTGGGCTCAGCTTTCCCAGGCCCGGCCAGGACACCTACCCCCTGCCTTGAGTCCTGTGCTTGGGTCTTGTTCAAGAACAGTCTCTTGAACCACAGCACTGTCTATGCTCAAATGTAACACGGCCCGGAAGCACCTGCAGGATCACGTTCTCCCCAAGATAAGACTTTCCTGGGATTGATGCTGAGTAAAATCAAGCTTGGTATGTGCTGTGCTCGAGGGACACCTTGAGCCCAATGCTGACTCCCTGTCCCTAAGCTGGGCCAACCTTCCAGACAGTTCCGGACTCCTGTCCCCTTTCCACTTGGTCCTAGCTCTGTAGGTTTCAAAAAGACATGATTTCTAGCTTGATATTCATTTATTTATACTACCTTAATGTCACTGCCTTTCCAGCTGGTCATCCCAGCTGCCTGTGTGGAAAGCCTCAGCACAATCAGGGCACCCCAAAAGCCAAACTTCATCAGCAACAGAGCACATTAATGAACACCACTCTGTATTTGGTAGCACGTTATAATCACTGTACATAAACATAGCTCTGTGAAACAGTTATTACCCCCATTTCACAGGAAAAGAAATGGAGGCATAGCAAGGTCAAGGAGCTATCTAGGAAGGGAGAAAACAGGCAGAGTAATTCAGAGCATGAGCTCTTAGAACAGACAAACCTTGATGTGAATCAGGGCGATGGCACCGACGTGTGACTGTCAGCACTCACTTTAACATGGGCAGGTGGACCTCAAGACAGAGTAAATGAGATAACCCATGTGAGATGCTCTGCACAGAAAGTATTCAGTGTTAACCTTTATCATAGCTGCTTGCCAAGTCGGTGACAGAATCAAGCCTCCTTGCTCCTAGAACAGTGCTCTTTTCAGTGGCCAGTGCAGCTCTTGGGGGGCGGGGGGCAGCTCAGGTATGCAGGGCTCCCCAGGTACCCAAAGCAGCTCCCTCTCTCCCTGTTCTCACAGGGACTCTGCTCTCCTGCTTCTGCTTAGGGGCGTAAATGAACTGAATGGAGCCAGGGGCAGGGAGAAAGAAAACGCAGGAAGAATAAAGAAAACACACACACCCCTGGAAATCTACTTCTAGGCACAATTATAGTTTCGGGGTTTACCTGAAAGATCGACGCCAGTAACTCTGCTCAGTTTATGCTGGATCAAGATCAGCCTCCAACTTTTCTCCTTCAATCTCGGCTCCAAATGTTCCTGTCACCCTCCCTCTCCACACATCAGCCGCAGCCCCCCCACCGCCCCGCGCAGTGCCAGCCTTGGCTGCTGTTGCTGGGGATGGGCTTGGCTGCCGGCCTGGCCCCAGGCCCGGAGCTGGCACTGCCGGGCCGGGGGCAATCCCAGACGCCATGGTCCCTGTGGAGGCTCTGGCTCCAAAGAAGGACCGGGAGCTGGTCTATGTCGTAGGCAGCTCTGTGAAGCGAGATGCAGCCGAGCCCCTTCTCCTGGGCTTACTACCTACTACTGAGACAGAAGGACCTGTTATGGAAGAGGACCATGAAGGGCTAAACCACACAAGGACACAGGGTGACTGGAGACAGGAAAAGGAGAGAGGAGTGTGAACTACTGTGACGGAAAGAAAGGGGGAGGGGCTGACGAAGGGGAAGTGATATGTGGGGAACACGGGGCTGCACGCTTCCTATGCACCATTGCCTTCGACCTCACAACCACCTAGCCTGTCAGACTTTTTACAGATGAGGAAACCAAAGTTTCTTAACTGCTAAGTAGGGTGACTAGGAGATAAAACGAGCCTGTGAGATTCCAGACTCCACCCCATGGGAAAGTTTCAGAGAAGTGGCTTTTGTTTGGTCTTTAAATGACTGGAAACACCAAATGGAAAGAGTCAAAGAGCCAATCTGGTTGGTCCATGTGGAAAGGTGATTTAAAACATTTAGTAATAGTGGTCTTTTAGATTATACATATGTACTGAGGGGATTCACGGTAACTGTCACATTTAACTCGCTACAACCGTATGAGGAAGATACTCTATACAGAGAGGAGAACCGAAGAGAGATTAAGGAATCTGGCCTGAAGTCCCACAGCCAGTCTACAGAGGAAAAGGGATTCAAACCCAAGCCATGTGATTCTTCCTCACTGGCCTCACTACTATTGTCTGCTATGATGTGTCCCCAAGATGCACCTTCTCCCAAGGAGATGATGGCTCAAGACGAAAAGGTACATTAGCAACACCTAAACATACCAGAGATACAGAATAAACTCTCAGGTTTGGTTCTGTTCTGGTACTTCTAAGCAGTGTGGGCCCTTGAACAAGTCACTTAACCTCTCCGAATCTGTGTGATCCCAACATTAAAGTGAGGGGTCTAGACTAGTCCTTCCAAGCTTAATGTTCTGGGACTACCTTCGCTTTTTGGCATCCAACAAGGCTAAAGTTCTAAATTTGCAAGCCTTCTAAGGACTGGCACTTTGCCTGTTCACTGAATGGCTCTCACACTTCTTGCCCAAGCCTATCAGACCCAAGAAAAAATGAGACCAGAAGTCCAAAAGGAGGAGCAAGAAAGCAGGGGATACTCCAGTCTGAACAAGGGGTGAAAGATTACACTGTTTTTGCAGGCCTGCCTCTCCTTAATCATCTTAGTTTGATCTCTGCAGGGTCAGCAAGAGGCCCTGGCATATGGAAAACAGACCAGAGCGAGCTGGCTCGCTGCTGCAGCTGGTTGGGTCAGGCAGCCTGCTAGGAGGAATGTGTGCTGGCCGCTGATGGGGAGCCTGTCACCCAAGGAACCTCATGAAATGAGGAGCTAAAAAACAGGAGGCAAATGCTGGCACCAAAAATCAGTGTCAGCAAGGCACTTGTGATCTACCTGGAGAATGCCTGGAGAGAAGGGACCCGTCTGATTCACCCATCCGATTCTGTTCCCATCTAGTGTCTATTCAGAAGCAAAAAACCATTGGCAAATGCTGGTGTTTCTGCATAGTGGCAATAAGAAACCACTTTCCAACATTCATCTAAACAGTTTGTAGAGCTAGCTGGGTGCATATTTTTCTTTCTTACTATATATGCCAGACACCCAAAGGCCAGAGAACATGAGTACATGAATTCCTCAGACGGCTTTTCTCCAGCTGCCAGGGGCTAATGCGTTGTCCTGGCAGAAGCCATCCCCCTTGGGAGTCTCAAAGCAACACCGCAAGAGCCCCTTGATCCCATCTGGCAGCTAGAGATGCTGAATGACCTGAGAAAAAGATAGGGAATGGGTGGTGGCCGTTTGTAAACTACTTCCTAGAAAGTAAACTCACAAAAATAACAAGGAGGTAAGACTGAGGGAGTGTACTTGAAATGGAGAGTCGCCTGCTGTCATTTGGAACTTGGGACTTACAAGATCACCTTTGGAGATTAGGTCTTTTACCCAGAGCTACTTGGGAGGGAAAGCCGTTCCCTCTGCCAAAGCAAACGAGACCCGTCTGCTGCTATTTTCATGCTTTTAAAAGACTTTTTGTCCTAAAATGTACTATAGCAGCAAGCTAAGGCAGCAGTCCCAGTTAGGGTTGGGTAGGAACACATGACTTTCTACATCAACAAATCTCAAAAGTGCAAAAGAAAAGAAAAGAGGGATTGGGGGGGTGGTAAGAAAAAACTTTTTTTTTCTTTTTAAGAAAATAAACCAACTGGTTTTATTTCTGTAAAATAACCTTAGGTCACATGACTAAGACCAGCCAGCTTTCCACAGAGTACTTTTCTTTTCTCTTTAAAGAATTCTTACTGTTCCTCACCTTGCATACTTCAAATATACTAGAGCAAAAACATATACCCTGTTGGAGGCCCAAGGACTGAGGCCAGTGTGGGCTGGCTAGAACCAATACTACTTGCCAAATACAACCAAGCCGACACACGCATGTACTATAAAGTTTCCAAATACCAAATAATGAAGCATTTTTGGTCTCTGAGCTCCAGGAATGAGCTACATGTTTAATCCCACATGACTCAAAATAACCAAAAAAGGGCCATATCATTTTACTGACCCACACTTGGAATCTTTTTTTTGCTGTCACTACTGACAGGACAGGTTAGGCTACCCACTTATGGGCAAAGCGGGCATCACTAAGGGGCACCGGATTTTGAGGTTGACTCCTCTTTTTGTTTCTGCTCCAGCTTTTTCCATTTCCTTCCTGGTTTAAAAGCCGAGGGCTGTCCTGGATCTGTGCTCCATGGTACCAGAATAAAAATGGCATGCCTGCTGCATTCTTCATCTCTGCTTCTATGCTTACTGCTGGTTTTCTTTCTTAAGAGACAGCCTCCGTAGGCCCCACTGAAGGTGAACCACGAATGAGGCACCAAATACCAACTTCCAGTTGGCACATGGGTACCAGCACCCCCCTCCAGAGGCTTCCCTGACTGCAGATGATAAGTCCTCAAACACCCAATTACCACATCAACTGTTTACTTTTCAATCTCCTTCTGAGCAATTCAGTAGTCACAAAGTGACTGAAAAACAGTTAACTGGAGATAAGCTTTGGTTTTTGACCCTAAGTAAGATAAAGGCAAAAAAGGAAACTGAAATGAGTTGAAAGATGAGGAAAGAACCCAATATAAAGATGATAAATGACTGCATCTAAATGTCTTACAGGGGCACCAGAATTACCACAAATGTATAGATGTGGTTTCTAGAGCCACACTTCCTCTAAGAAGGCCTCAGGTTCACCATGTGGTAACTAATCAATCTCTTAAATGTTCGCTAATTCTTAAAAAAAAAAAAAAAATCCAAATCCATTAAGGCCACATTTATCAGGTTTTTCCTAGAGGCCCATGATGGAAGCTAACTGCTAATGCACAGTAGACGGGAAGAGGAAGAAGGAGAAAAGGAAAAGCTATACAATAAAAGATCATCTGTCTTCAACCACATCAGTAAACTGGTCAGAGAAGTGAGGCCACTAAAGCTTTCTCTCCAGCTGCCAAATTCAAAAGTATTACATAGGTACTCTGTAAAGTTTAGAAAATACAGAGAAGCATAAAAAGTCCCCTAGTATCCCACCACTTAAAATTAATATTTGAGTATATCCTCTTAGTCTTTTATATAAACACATGTGAATGGCACACATAAAATACATGCATGTCCACATTATGCACTTGGAACTTTCAAACAGAAGTGAGCTGATATTGTACATTCTATTTCACAATCTTTTCCATTGAACATTTTTTCATATAAATCTTCTCCTCTCATAAAATGCTTTTAAAGAGCAGCAATTCTGGGGCGCCTGGGTGGCTCAGTCAGTTAAGAGTCTGCCTTCAGCTCAGGTCATGATCCCAGGGTCCTGGGATCGAGTCCCACATCAGGCTCCCTGCTCAGTGGGGAGTCTGCTTCTCCCTCTCCCCCACCCCCCTGCTTGTTCTCTCTCTCTCTCTCAAATAAATAAAATCTTAAAAAAAATAAATCCTAAAATAAAAAATAAATAAATCCTAAAAAAAAATAAAGAGCAGCAATTCAGTGGTAGTACTGGTACCACCACAAATACACTAGTTATGTCATGTAACCCATAGACTACTGATAGTCTACTACTATTCAATCTGTCAAAAATTCTGTGCTGTACTGCAGAGGGTGTGCAAAAACGTTGGGATTCTCTTTTGAAACATATTTAATATTCAGGGGCACCTGGGTGGCTCAGTCAATTAAGCATCTGCCTTCGGCTCAGGTCATGATCTCAGGGTCCTGGGATCGAGCCCCACAACAGGCTCCCTGCTTAGCAGGGAACGTGCTTCTCCCTCTCTGCCCACCACTCCCCCTGCTTGGGCATGGTCTCTCTCAAATAAGTAAATAAAATCAAAAAAAAAAAAAGAAAAGAAAAAAAAAGAAAAGAGACATTTAATTTTCAGATAAGTCTTCCACTGAAGAAGTACTTATTTAGTACTGAAGAAGTACTTACTTACTTCCACTTAGAAGTACCATACTAGATCAGGTCGATTTAGTCTCTTATTGCTGGACATTTAGCTTGCTTCCAATAGTTCGCTATTATAAATATCATTACTCTGATAATAAACAACATGCACTTAAAACTCAGCACACTTTCCTGAGAATAAAATCCTGTAAGTTGAACCAACAGATCAAAGGATATGCAAAAAAATTACATATACGTGTGTGTGTGTGTATATATATATATATATAAATCCATCTCAATTCCAAAGAAGTAACATCACCTTGTATATTTTACCAGGAGTGTGTATTTCTCCCAACATCATTTTGTGATATCTGCCAACTATTTCAACTTCTTGCAAAAAATCCTTACCAAAAGCATAAAGACATTGTGTTTAAGTGACAATATCAAACCACCAAAAGAGAATGGCAACAGGTAAAGAAAGATCACTTGCTTCACTGTAAATCACATCAAAAAGGCTGACAGATCCAATGATTCTGGCTTCAAGGAGTCCAAGATGGTGTTGTTACATAATGGGGGGGGGGGTTAATCATAGGACACCTTTTTAATTACATCTAACTTTTCCCAATTATTGTTTCAAAAGAAAATCAACATGTCCCCACCCCCATCAAAAAGAAGTAGTTGCAGCAGAAGCAGCAGCAGCCACCGCCATCACCCATCTTCAGGCCTCGTGAATGTCCCTGTACCATAGATTGAGCATCAGGAGTAGAAGGATCTGGCCCACAGAGGCGGCAGAACCTGAAGAATCACATTCCTACAGGGTGTGAGAGGCTCATTCAAAATGAACTGTGGGATCCCTGGAAACGGTTAATAGGCTGGATTTAGTGGAGTTATTATATGGGCTTTCTAACTTCAGACTGGATCAAATGGTATTACTGCGTGCAACAAAGACTCGTCTGCTTCCCCAGCACCCAGGCTCTTCCTCAGGTGATTAGCCAGTTTTCACCAGAAGATCCTTCTCCCGAACTCTTAGCCACATACTTGGGTGGGGCTCACAATGCACTATGTGACTCAGGCCCACCTGAGCCTCACATGCCCCTGTTTCAGTGACTGGGTTAGGGATACGCAGGTGACCTCAGCACACAGTAAATCTTAGCACTGAAAGTAAAGGAAGTTGGAGCCGCTGTAGCCATCCTGCGAGAGAGAGCCACCGAAGAAAATAGTAATGACTATCAAAGAGTCACCGTGAGGCTTAAATGGCCCCTTATCATATGGATCTCACTTCAAATGTATGCAGGACCTAAGAATGAAATCATTGCCAAGAGACAAAGAGAAAATGAATTTTGAAGGCATTATTTGCATCTAGAATCCAACTGTACTACCTAAAGTCAGATCAAAGCCTCAATCCACAGTTACCGAGCCAATGAATTCCTCTTGTGCATAAGCCAGATGTCAGGTTTTCAGTCACAACAGAAAGAGTCCCTACTAACACACTGCTATGTCACTCAGATATCTTCTACTCACAGAGCAAAGAAAGAAGATTTGATGCCTAGGCTCTCTGACTGATCATCCAGGACCAACTGACTAGGCCACAATTTCACCCCTTAGCTGAACACCAGGACCAATAATCCCAAACTCGAGCAAACTGTAACATTCTATTGCAACTGGGTGAACCACGGAGATGCCATTTAAAAGCTGATATGACTAATGAGCAAAAGAACCTTTCCAATTGCAATTTTTACCACCTTCGGCCTCCTTCAACTAGACAGGCCACAGAGTACTTACAGCTGCTTTATTCTGTCGTGTACTCATGTTCTGTCATCGTCATGTTCCCAAGGAGGAACCTCCTCCCAGCACTCAGACATCACGTGAAAAGCTGTAAAGCAAGAGCTCCTGGAAGTCTTTCTCTGTGCAATAACAACATGATCAATCTTCCAGCTGAAACAGGTATTTGATCTAAACCACATCCTATGAAACTGAAAGGCCAGATCTGACCAGAATTTGGCTACCCTCTCGGTTTCAATTACTACTGCCGAAACAATTTCTCTCTGGTTTCAGGCACTGAAGATCTATTTAGAAAGTATTCAGGTTTTAAAAACTGTAACAGGAAATGCTCGTGTTTGTGTGCCTTTATTGGAAATACATACCCTGCAGGTTGAAACTTGAGGCCTCAAGGTTTGGGCTTTACTTTTTTTATTTCAAACAGTTACTTATTTCACAAACGGGCACTCATATAGCACGAGGCCAAAGGGTTCATTAACACATATAAAGATAAGCAGATAATTAAATCAAAATAGAGCTCTATACCTGATGGCTGGCAACAGGGTCCTAGAGGCTTGGCAAAGACCGACATCTGATGATCCGAGCCCCATTCCTGCTCACTTCCCGCCCATACTGACCTCCCCAAATTGCTGCCACCAAATGGCCATTGCAATGCTATCAAACTCTGCCCTAACAGCTAGGCCCTATTTTCATAAAACCGATTACGAGAAAATTCTAAAAATTAAGCAGCAGCACCATAATCACTTTTGGTCATCGGTATCTTTGAAAATATAAGGATAGCTTTGGACCCAGAATAAACTGTACTTACATGCACTCACTCATACACTCAAATTCTGCATCCAATGATTGGGGTGTATGAAATTACGTTAACTCTTCTGAAATGTATCCGGGTTTTACCTACACTGCAACCATGTTCATTTCCCTCACTCATAACCCAGCTGCAGCCATTGCAGCTACTGCAGCTGCCCCAGTAGAGCCTCATCCCTTCCGAGAAGGGCAGGACGCGCTCTGCATACAGATGAGTGCGTGTGTACAGCTCGGCTCTATCTGCTCTCCAGAGATACTTAATCACATGTGCCTCAGTTTTCCAACCAGAAAACTGGGAAAATCAAAGGGTCACAGTGAAGCATAAATGGCTCCTTCCCATCAGATGGGTCTCTGTTAGAATGCTGAGAGGTGCTCCCTGGCCGGCCAACCTAAAGTACCATCTCACTCGGGTCCAGCACACTATTTCATTTCTTCTCAGCACATTTCACTCTCTGAAATTCTTGTTAACCTACTTATTGTCTGCTCCCACTACTGGAAGGAAAGTGCCACAGGAGCCGGGATTTTATTTTATTCACCTCTTTGTGCACCTAAGCTATGTCACATAAGCAAGTGCCAGGTAAATATGTGTTGAGTGAATAATAATCACTGTTATTTACTGAGCACTTCTGTATAAGGCACTAGTCTGCGTACACGAAATGTACTAACTCATGACTGAATAAGTGATGAGTCCAACCTACTAAGCGCCGTCCCTAGCACAAGTTAGTACTCAATAACTGGTAGCCATTTATACCAATTCTACTTACATGATGACATTACCAAATACTCAGCAATAAAGGGGGTTGAGCCCTAAGGACGTAGAACTTAACTTCACCTCTGCAGAGCTGCTTCCTAAGGTCCAGTTTCCTGGACTCCTCTCCTCCCAGCACTCCTCTATCTTCAGAGAGAAGAGAAAGTAGGAAGTGTCTCCTTGTTCCACTCTCTCTCTACCTCATCGGTTCTCAGATAATGTGATACAAACTCGGCCAGCATATACCCCTCCATCTCTCTGCAGGCCACAAGCTAATTTTTGCCTCAAAACCTGCAAGAGCCAAAGTTAAAGCTGAAACGGGAACATGTTCATCCTGTCATGCCTCTTTTTGACGTGCACCCCAGTCCCTTGGAAAAAATTCACATTAATGATGGCTATCACTCCAGCCTCTCCTCTTAGCAAGGGAGAAAGTCCACAGAGTTCATTCAAGCCGTGGCCCACAGCACTCTAGGAAACTCCAGGGGTTTGCCAATCAGGTGAACTCAATGAGAAGCCTTCCGGTGCTGCTCTGAAGCACCTCTTCTCTACCTCAATCAACTAAGGCATCATACATTTAAGGTGTTGGGAGATGCAAGGGCAAAACCCAGCAGTTTTTACTGAATACTGCATACTGAACACGAAGGACTCACAGCCAGCTTTATATTTCTATTCCAGTGTTATATTTTCTAAAATCTGACTGATGACGGAGTGGCTTTTAACTGAGGGCTAAAGCACGCACCTCATCGAATATAATAAGAGACGTGGACCAACAAGGCCCTCCAACTCTCTGGAACCACAGGGAACAATGGACTATGTTTTATATGACAGCAAGAAAAGGCCAAGAACTAAAGTCCTAATCAGGGCCTTCAAAGCCAGATGCACTTGCCAAGAAAGCAAAGGGCAGATTCCACCTCCGCGGGCTGGCAGGCCGACCCACACATTCTGCTTAACCATGTGAAACAGCTAGCTTTTGCTCTCTCCGCCCCCGGGCCCAGTTATGATATTTGGGTAGCAATACCGGCGACTTTTCTAGGAGAGTGTTTTATAAGAATAGAGCTTCCAATTTTAGGTCTAGAATTGAAGAGAAAATTAGCCAGAATTAGAAATTTGTTTTAACACAATACATTGAAAATTACAAGTTTAAGTGCTGGTCGCTGAGGACGGGGCTCACACCACCACATGACTTCTCAGTGAGTCATAAAAAATAGTACAGGCTTGTTAACAGTGGATATCCACCAGTACTAGGGGTGAAGGAGTCTGCTTGTGTCAGATGATGGAAAGCCAATCTGACACTCCCGCGTTTGTTTCAGCTGTGGCAGGACTGACACAAATGAACTGCAGCAGCAATTACAAGACAGAAACGTTAATAAACGTTTTTTGAGGCTATTCAAAGAGGAAATGTTCGAAACCCTGAATATGACTCATTTTTCAAAAGTTAAATCAGTTTAACAAGAAAAAAACCCTCCAAACTATTAATAAATCACGAACTGAAACATTTCTGGATTTCTAATACCCATTCTTGATTAACATACCTTTGTGTCAAAGCAAAAACCAAGTGCAGGCATTTAACAGCAAGTTGCTACCCTTTCAGTTATGAGAACCACTCTCGTGGAACTAGATGAGAGCAATAAGAATTAATCTTCAGGCCTAGATGTATACTTCTTGATAATAAGATAATAAAGACCTCCCCAAAGGGCTTCTGGGTGCCACAAATTATATAACAAATCCACTTCTGCCAGGCAGCCAGGATTAACTCCTATTCACCCACGGCACTACTTACTCAGTATCACCAACTGGCTTATCCAAATGAAACAGTCATTACCCACCACTGCCCTTTGAAAGGCACAGCTCGTCTCTCACTGCTCATCACTCTGCTGACACCAGCGACTCACTGCAGAAGTCAACCTAACAATCTTAAAGACAACTTTGATACTTGTTTTTTCCAGGCCAAAACATTTTTTTAAAAACCAGAAAGTAGGGGTGCCTGGGTGGCTCAGTTGGTTAAGCATTTGCCTTCAGCTCAGGTCATGATCCCAGCATCCTGGGACTGAGCCTCTCATTGGGCTCCCTGCTCAGTAGGGAGTCTACTTCTCCCTCTCCCTCTACCCCTCACCCCACTCATGATCTCTCTCTCTCTCTCTCAAATAAATAAAATCTTAAAAACAAAAAAAAAAGTTAAAAAAAAAACAAAAACAAAAAACAACCAGAAAGTAGGGGCACCTGGGTGGCTCAGTCAGTTAAGTGTCTGCCTTCGCCTCGGGTTGTGATCCATGAGCCCCATGCCCGGCTCCCTGCTCAGCAGGGAGTCTGCTTCTCCCTCTCTCTCTGCCCTTCCCCGCTGCTCATGTTCTCTCTCTCTCTCTCTCTCTCCTTCTCTCTCAAATAAAGTCTTTAAAATAAATAAATAAATAAATAAAAAACCAGAAAGTATTTCATTGGTTCCTCCCCAAGTTCTTCTGACTGAATTTTTTAAGAACGGTCTATTATGACACCTTATTATAATAGACAATTTGTTATTTCTATTATGCAGTCAAGGCTTGAATACATCATATATCCTTTACTCCTCTGGAACATAAACATTCATGGCTCTCTAACAGGTGGTCAAAAATAACAAGTCCACAGAAGAGAAAGGATGCTATTATTTCAGTGACCACATGTTATATTACGAGTTCCAAGAAGGCAGGGAATGCGTATGGTAACGTGAAAAGGGCTAACTGGCACCTGAAAAACATTTTCTAAAGAAGCAAATGTAGGGACACCTGGGCAGCTCAGTCGGTTAAGCATCCAACTCTTGATTTCAGCTCAGGTCAGACCTCAGGGTAATGAGATTGTCCCACTTTGGGCTCATGCTCAGCAGAGAGTCTGTTGGAGATTCTCTCCCTCTCCCTCTGCCCCTTCCCCTGCATGCACACTCTCTCTCTCTAAAATAAATAAATATTTAGAAAAAGAATCAAATGTAAAATAAGCACCTACTATGTACCAAGTGCACTGCACAAATCTACCTACATGCACGGATGAGCCACTTTTACACAATCACGTCCACAAATGCCTACATACAACGCACTATCCACCAATTTCAAAACATTTTTACACGTATGAACTAATCCAACAATCATATCCCTATGAGGTAAGTATTATCATCACCTGAGAAAACTAAGGTACAGACAGTACCAGTAACTTGCCTAATGACAAGCAGCTAGCAAGTGACAAAGCTAAAGTTCAAACCCATGTTCTACTCTTTTTCATAATTAAAGATACTGCTTTTCAAATTCACTCTTTTAAAAATATGAAAATTTAAGCTGCTTCTTTCAAAAAAACATTAAGTAGAGAAGTTTTTTGGGGAGCCTGGCCAGGCATGCGACTCTTGATATTGGGGGTTGTAAGTTTGAGCCCCACCCACGTTGGGTGTAGAGATTACTTAAAAACAAAATCTTTAAAAAAATTTTTTTAAAGATTTTTTTATTTATTTGACACAGAGAGAGAGCAAGCACAAGGGGGGAGGCAGGACGAGGCAGAAGGAGAAGCAGACTCCCCACTGAGCAGGGAGCTAGATGGGGGGGCTCGATCCCAGGACCCTGAGACCACGACCTTAATGAACGGAAGGCAGATGCTTAACTGACTGAGCCACCCGGGTGCCCCCCCCCCCGATTTTTTTAAATAAAATATGAGTAGTTTTTTGTTTGGTATGTATAAGGCTTTATCTAGTCCAGCATCTTCCAAACTTTAAGCTCAGCCTTCAGTGAGAAGTAACACTTTACATCCTGACCAAATACACATATGTAAATACATGTATAACTCAAAAGTTTCATGAAGCAGTATTTACCCTCATTTCTAGGATTCACTCTAATTTATGCTATTTCTTTTCTTTAGTTTGGTTTTTAATCGCTGGTTATAACCCACTAATTAGATGTGACCCATAGTGAGAAAATCTCCATCTCAAGATCAAACTTAAGGGTTTCCTCCAACAGCCTTATTGCGCCAGACACAAGACTAGGCGTTGCAGAGTCATGATAGCAGTTAATCCCCACATCTGCCCTATGAGACTGGTCTACTGATAGACTGATGAAGAAATAATCTCAGGAAAAAACCACCTCACTCAAATCTCTACACTGTGGCACAAAGAAGCTCACAAACAGTCCATCTGTTCCCCCAATTTCCCAGCCTCTTTTCAGTGAGGTGGGGAAATGTGTCTATTTCTGGCCAATGAGTTGTAGGCAGATGTGATTCTTATTGTTGCTGAGCCTAAGCACAGAGCTGGCACGTGACAGCCCACCCTGCCATGGTGACCAAGACAATACACAACAGTGGGATCTTCATCAGCCTGGGTCTCTGAGTGACTGTATGGAACAGGGCACCCTTCAGGCTACTGACCTGTGAGAGACATGTAAGCAATGAAGTTTTATCAGATTAAGCCAGACTTTGTAAATTCTTACTCCTGAGTACCTACCCGTCCTCAGTAATTCTACAGTTCAGGCCCCTGACATCTTTACTGCAGCACGCTCACAAATAGCTTCCCTACTTCTGGGATTGCTCCCTCCAGCCTCTTTCATGCTATCGCTGGAATGATCTTACACACACACACACACACACACACACGCCATGTGAGTATGCCACGTCCCTACTCAAAATTATTTAGTAGTTCCCCTTCACCTACAAAAGATAATCCAAACTCAGCAAGACATACAAAGAAAGCCCTTTGGAGTTTGGCCTCAACCACTGTCATTCTCCCCATCCCCTTCATTCCATGTCCCTCAGGCACACTGAAACACCTGTCATTCCCCCAAATGCCATGGCTTCTCATGCTTCTGTAGTTCTACACATACAATTACCTCTACTTGGAATGCCACCTCACTCTCTAGTCTATGTCTTTCGAGCCCAGCTGAGATCTTACCTCCCACAGAACTCCTCTCTTGACTCCTTCAAGCTGACCTAGAGTCTCTCTGCCCCACCCCTCACATCTTCATCTATAGCACTGGTATTTTTTGGCGCTGATTTTACAAGTTTCTAATTGTTCTGATGTCTGTTTTCCTGCCACATCGTAAGGGCCTTAAGAACAAGATCCACAAAAGGCACTCAAATGTATTGGCATGAATAGCTGGCAACCCCTAAACACATTTTTCCTGAAACACTGTGTATCCAATCCCAGGGTCAGTCCTTAAGAAAAATTCAGACTACACACACTTCATTTTGAATACAATGGTGAAAGCATCAAATCTGAAGGCCAAATTTTTCTAGCTTACAAGACTAGTTTTGAGTTTCGGAAGTTCCCTATGAATGAATGATCCACATTCCGTCTGGGAAAGCTGGTCCCCTGCTCAAATATGTCTAATGTGAAAACTACAGAGGCTGGTTCTTCTTAGAAAGTATCTTATATCTGTTTGGAAATCGAGAGTGCTATTAAAAGAGTGTTTTTAAAAGTTTTGTTCTGTTAAGCTGCTATTGTAATCAAAAGCTCTTTTGCTTAAGCAGGCTGAGTCACAAGCACTAAATGCTGGAGACCTGCAGAACTTGGTGTTGAGTGAGTCAACTTAAGCATTGTATGCAAATAGTAAAGCTACGAATCAGAAAGAGGAGGAACTTAGGCCAAACTACTCAGAGGGAAGGAAAAACTGTATCCTTCCAAATGGGGAAAAGGCAACTGGAAAGATTTTTTACCTGTTGCATAACATTGTATTATCTCTTTCTGCTAAGCCAGGCAATGGTTTTGAGGTGGAAACTTAGAAAAAGCACATGGCCTGACAAACTAAGCAATTCTGGTTCTTTGACGAGGGAGTTTTAAAGTTAAAAGTTAAAGTCTTTGATTACACATTTTTATTTTTTTACTTGAAGTTACCATGAAAGCTCAAGTTTCCTACAAGAATTAAAATGTTAGTCTACCATGAGACGACCAAAGTGGTTTTACTCTATTAAGTGCTGGAAACATGGAAGAAAGGCTTGAAAAGGTTTTGAACTCTACCACTATGTTTGTACATCTTTCATTCTGACTCTAAACTACATTTTATCTTTTTAAATGTGTGGTCTTGAACACTTACACTTCTGTGAAGATTATCCTACCATGGAGATAATTATTTGTATGACTGGGAAAAAACAGTCTTTCATGTGGCTCTCATCTTAAAAGGCCCAACGACTCAACCACCCACAAGAAATCTTAACCAAGACTCATTGATCCAATGGCAATTTTCCAAGAAGAGAAGGAAATAAACAACCCCACTCTAGCTTTGCAAACCCTAGTCTAGAGACCAAGGGCAAATATCACAAGCCCCCTCCAGCCCCTTTCAGAATTTCCCCAGACTCATCAGCAGTTATCTATAAATAATGACTAAACTCTGCGCCAAGGGAAATGGACTCTGGAAGATACCTACTCTGAGTAAGGTGGCCTTGTGAATCCACACAAAGGATGAATGTCATACATGTCATGAAACAGATTTTAGTGGGAAAAGAGATTTTTTAATACTGTAAAATATAGGCCTGAGTAAAGCTTCTGCCCTTTCCCAACGTGCCAAATACCACAAGTCACCACTTCTCTCAGGAGACAAGACAGTATGAATGACAAAACCAAAATTTACAAAGTAAGAGAGCTTGTGGCTTGGAACATTAGATTTCACCTCAGTTGGGAAACATCTGAGAGTTTCTCATTATGAAAGCAAGTAGAAACTCTGTATTAAATAAACGGAGAAAAATAATCTTGGGTTATATCACTGTCACCATTTTGCTCTATTTTGACCTCATCCTGACTACATAACACACGGCACAGAAAGATAACAGGCGTGGAACCATCTTTATAACAATTTTTTTTAAATTATAATTTGAAACATTAAACAATTTATTATACGGAGCTATACCAGATGCATGGGCCTTTATGCCAAAGTAATTATAGAACAAAATCACTTGCAGAATACAGGCCAACAACCAAAGTAGATAATGAAAGATGACAGTGTGAAGATACACAGAAAATGTCAAGGGAACACAGGTAATTAAAGTCAAAAAAAAAAAAAAAAAAAAAACCCTCAAGTAACCATAGACTACATCTGAAAGCAACTTTCTTGGCTCCTCTTATGCAATCGAGATTTCAGTTTTATTCTGGGGTTTTACTTAAAAAGAAAGCACCTCCTACAATAGTTTTGTTTCATTTCTACCACTGCTCATTTAACTTCTCAAGACCCCTACTATATTGAGTCATGAGCAATATGACAGAAAGTGAAATTAAAATTTTATTGTATTATTTTTTAAAGATTTTATTTATTTGTCAGAGAGACAGAGCGTGCACACACACAAGCAGGCGGAGCTGCAGGCAGAGGGAGAAGCAGGATCCCCTCTGAGCAAGGAGCCCAATGTGGGACTCAATCCTAGGGTCCTGGGATCATGACCTGAGCTGAAGGCAGACACTTAACCAACTGGGCCACCCAGGCGTCCTGTGAAATGAAATTTTAAATAGTTTGCCTCAGTGTTTAACTTCATTTTGGGGCATGTGTCACACTGTACCTTTAAAGAAGTTAACAGCAAAAAGTAACATACCAGACATTGAGATAGGGCAGAGCCCCAGCCTTCCAGAGCCTAGAATACATGCACTGGCATGCATTCAAGAGAGAGGGTTGGCCAAATGAGAGTGAGAGAGAGAGAGAGAGAGAGAGAGAGAGAGAGAGAGAAAGGATTGGCATTTTCTCTCTCCCCATCAGAACAGGTCAGAGCCCTAGCTGCTTCCATAGGGAGTCCCAACCCCAAAGAGTGAAAGGAACAAAAGATTAATCCACGTTGTGGGGAAAACTGCTTAGGGTGAAAGAGGAAGAAATACTACTCATTTTGTATTCTTTAAAAAAAGCCATCACCACTAATATCCACACTATTTTAAATTCCACACAACTTACTTATGGGTATCTTCACCATGAATGCAGAAATAGAAAGTTGTCAATTTGCCTGAATGAGGCAAGTCTTTAAATCTACCCAGATTTGGACCTTCTCTACCGCGTCCATCACCACAGGACTTCATGCAGGTGGGGCACAGCAGCAGAATTACTGAACCTTAGAAACTTCAAATTTCAGCCTTTTCTAGACAACCTTTATGATCTTACATATCCATTTACCATTCCAACTATTGCTCCAATATTTTTCTTAAAAGCTTCAAGAAAAAGATCACATCCACTTTAACGTCATCATAAGCAACACCTCCATGAAGACAAAGGTCTGACATGCTAGTTATGTTTTCATTAATACACATTAAAATATAGAACCAGTAAACAAAGGGGACTCATCCATGTACCAGTGAAAATCATATGTACCATCAATAGTACAAAAAACACTCTTGAATGCTCATTTCAGCAGCAGATACACTAAAAATGTAACCAAAGCCACACTTTGAGAAACAGTGATTTAGTCTCAAATCCTATGTCACAGTTAAGGAAACAGACTCAAAGACGGGTTGTAACTTGCCCAAAGAAACACAGTAACTGGTGGCAGAGGCCAGACTAGATTCTAGACTTAGTCCAGTAGTGGTCCCACCATCTGGAGATGGGTGAGCAACAGGGAGAATTAGAAACCGGCCTTGGGGGAGTTCACCAACAAATGAACCTCAAGCAGCTGGTAAGCCCTTTACCAGTATACCTGGGCTTTTCACTTTCTCTGAGCAGCACACACACAACTCGCCAGCTGACTCTCAAAGGTTTTCTGGATCGGCTAAAATAAATTTGCGGTTTCCTTCCCAAAGTCTCATGTAGTTTTGCCCAACTCAACAAACCGCAAGGTATAGTGCAAAAGATAAAAATGTCTCTTGGATCAGTTTCCCATTTTTTTGGTTCAACAGTACCTTTGCTACAGAGCCCTGGTCCCCATTGCTCATGGATGCTCTAGAGTTTCAGGAAGATTTTCCATCTCTTGATTTTAGGCCAGCTCTGGAAACAGGCTGGAAGTTTCCATCACAGAGTCACTCCTATACTTCCCAGATACCCAGAGCAGGTTTTATTTTCAAGTGATAGATAACCTGTGTTTATTGTGTGCCAGCAATGTTTATACACTGTCTCATACATCCCCCTCTAAAAGTAAAATGATAGAGTTCCTGAGCCTTTGGGAGTTGCCAACCCAGGTGAGCTTAGCTATGTATGCAGGTAGCTAATAATAGCTGATGTTCTTAGATGTTTATATATATGCCAGACACTGTGCCATATCCTTCAATTGGACCGTCTTATTGAATCCTCACAACTATTTACTGTGATTATCCTCCCGTTATACATGAAGATAAAAATGAGACTTAGAGATGTTAAGCAGTTCATCCAAGATCAAACTGTAAGTAGGTGGTAAAGCTCAGACTCAAACCCAGACTGATTAGGCTGATGCTCTTAACCAGTGCACTTTCTTTTTAAAGTCACACTGAAAGGAAACATGAATTCCGTATACTTGATATCTTATTAAGTGAGCTCATTTTTTGCACTAGGGAAGTCTAGAGCCAGAGCATCTGTGAAGTTCAAGAAACTAAAACACATTCTGGGAATGCCATTTCATAGTGACTGAGGGACGAATTTCTCTTGTAATCTGAAGCTGTTCAATTTGCACTTTCTTAACAAAAAACTCCATCAAATTAACAGTAAATGCATATCGTTACTTATCACCTAAATCAAGTTAAGGTAGCCTTATTCCATTACTATTCATGGGACGCAAAGCTGGAGTATTAATGTGGTATAGTAAGAAATCCATTTGGGGGGAAAAAAATTATATGGTCTTTGTCTCCAGTTTGTGTCACCCCTAAAACTCCTGGTGTGTCCTGATGGAAGTGTTGTTATTCATAAGGATCCCCTGCTGGACCACACTGATGTTTATGCTAATGAGGTGACTAAAGGCAGCCCCTTAGCTTCAAGACAGAGGCTGGCCACACCAGAAAGACCAGGCACTTGATTAGAAGGTTGGAACTTTTAGTCCCATCTCCAGACCACAGGGGAAAGGAGGGTGGCTGGAGTTTAATTACCAGGCCAATGATTGGGTCAATTATGTCTACATAAAGGAGCCTCAGCTGAAACTAAAATCAGGCTAGAGGAGCTCCAGGGTTGGTGAACACGATGTGCTGGGAGCCTGGCATGCCCAGAGGGGACATGGAAGCTGTGCCAATTCAGACCTTGTCCTATGCTCTCTTCCAATGGGCTGTCCCTAAGTTGTATCCTTTATAATGAAACTATAATCCTAAATACACTTTCCCCAGTTCTGTGAGTCGTATGTTCTGGAAATTATTGAACTTGGGGGTGGGTGGTTGTGATGAACCCTAAATCTGTAGTCTGCCAGGCAGAAGTGCAGTACCTTGGGGCTACTGATACTTGTGGCTGGTACCTAAAGTGGGGCAATCTTATGAGAATAAGTCATTAACTTAGGGGGTATGCACTAACTCCAGGCAGTGTGTATCAGAATTGAATTGTTGGGCGCTCAGGTGGTGTCAGAGAATTGTTGTTGGAACAACATAATTAATAACCTCAGAAAAAGAGGTCCACATTAAAACCAATTAAACTGGTGGCTCAGAAGCCACGTCCCGGCTTGATCTAATCATTAAATCTACAGCTGTCACCAATTTAGAGCATTGCTTGCCATTTTCAAAGTGAGTAGTAGGAAATCTGGCCCTATGGACAGATCCACAAGTACCTGGCAGAATAAAATTTCTTTTTTAAAAGAAAAGACTTATGGGGGCGCCTGGGTGGCTCAGTCATTAAGCGTCTGCCTTAGTGTCTGCCTTCAGCTCAGGGCGTGATCCCAGCGTTCTGGGATCGAGCCCCACATTGGGCTCCTCTGCTGGGAGCCTGCTTCTTCCTCTCCCACTCCCCCTGCTTGTGTTCCCTCTCTCGCTGGCTGTCTCTCACTCTGTCAAATAAATAAAATCTTAAAAAAAAAAAAAAAAGAAAGAAAAGACTTATGAACTAAATTGACCTGCTAAAGAAAACATGGAATGTTGTAGAAATATGAAGTCAAGAATGATTACTCTTTAATAATTTTAGTTGTGATTTATTCCACATTTATTATAGTCTCCATGAGAGAATCAGGAATTACTTCAAGAGTTTACACGTTTAACTATTCCCTTTGGATAGTAGGCGCTGTTAAACGACAATCACCACTACTCAGTATTTGCTTCATTATGTACTTTTACCCAAACTCTAATGCGCCCAGGGACATCACATTCCCTCTTGTTTACCAACTTCTGATTTGTCAAAAGTAAAATCAAGAGAGACAGAGATCTCAAAAAACTTAGGCCAGCACCTCCGCGAGCAATCTTTAAGACCAATCTGGTCAAACCAGATACTGCATCCCTGCATTCACCCCTCCCCATCAGAAATATACTTTCCAGTAATGGGAGAGAACACTTGTGGTCAGAGCCCTGGTCACGGCCACTGGATTACCCAACTCCACAGGCCCCCGACCCCCTCCTTGTGAACGGTGTTCCCTGGAGTTGGGCAATCTTGTGGGCCTGCTCCTTCCCTACCCACTCTTCCCCAGCGAGTGCCATTGTTAACATTTTCTACTCTTTCCCAGCTGGACCACTGATGGGCATTTCTTTTCACCCTATACACCCAGCCCATAATACCACCCCCACCCTCCTATACATCCTCCTCCCCAACAACTGAACCTACCTATCTAAACGCCTTTAGAAGTCTTTAGACTTTTCTCTTACATAAAATGTTAGGAAACCCCCAAGCAAACTGTTTTGAGTAAATGACTGAACCAGTGACTAGTTATTTCAAAGAAAAACTAGTTTACTAGGAGTAAAAGAACCATAGAAACATTCTTAAAAATGGACACACAGCATTAGTTCTATCACTTCTTGTCTTGAATTCCACTCAGAAGAAAGAAAATGTCACTGAAACTGAAAAAAATGTCTCCTCTGAAGACCTGGGACTTCCAGCATGTTCACAATCCTAACACCTAGCACCCATGCTACTAAAGTGCCAGCACCCTCACTGCAGTGGTACCACTAACCTTCTCCTTCTGTTTAAAGAGCAGCCGCTAGCTGGGGTGCCTGGATGGCTCAGTCGGTTAAGTGTCTGACTCTTGCTTTCAGCTGTCATGATCTCTTGGGTCGTGAGAATAAGCCACAGCGCGCTCAGTGGGGAGTCTGCTTGAAGATTCTCTCCCCCACCCTTTCCCCACTTGTGCACACACACAGGCACGTGTTTTCTCTCTCAAGTAAATAAATAAATCTTTAAAACAAATTTTATTTAAATAAAGAGCAGCCGCTAGCTGGGGCACCTGTGTGGTTCAGTTAAGCATCTTAATTGCAGCTCAGGTCATGATCTCAGGGTCAAGAGATCGAGCCCCATGTCTGGCTCTGCACTCAGCAGGGAGTCCACTTGGGATTCTCTCTCCCTCTCTCTGCCCTTCCCCCCTCCCAATCTTAAAAAAAAAAAAAAAAAAGAGCAGCCACTAGGTAATCATCAAGTAGATATAAAGCAATAGATTAAATGAAAACAAATTTGCTTCGTCAAATAAATAAATAAGGGAGGGGGTGTGGCCATTACAGTTATTTCCCAGAGCTATTCTAAAACTGCTCTGTCAATGGATATACCCAAGTTTTCCTGTTCAGATTCCAGGGCAGGTCACTGGGAAAAGGAAGTAATCAGTTCAGCATTTTGCATAGGTATTCTCTGCCGCATGCCCACGAACTTATCTTAAGAAATTAGAGTGATAAATTCTCAACTCCTATTTGAATTTCTGAGGATTTAAGGCCAGCTAGTGTCATTACTCATTTAAAACCTCATTTCACATATGCTTCAAAGGTGGTTATAAGGACTGTTCTCTGAAAGAACAGCAGTTTGTGACAAAACATTTGAGTAAAGGGCCAAGGATATATGAAAGACCAAACAGCAAGGACTCCAATTAAACTCAAACAAAGTGCCTACAAGGACACGTATGAGGCAGTGTAAATGAGAAAACAAAATTAGTACAGAGAAGACCCGATTCTAGTCCTGTAGCTGCCAGTACTTTGCTCTGTAACTTCAACCAACTTTATTATAACCTTTCTAGATTCCCATTTCCCTACTAAATCACTACTTTTCAACCTGTTTTTGGCCTCAGAACATTTTGTTTGATTGAAATCTTCTGGGGAAGATTAAAGTTAACTCAGTGAAGCACAGTAGGGTGAAATGGGAGGAAGACAGCAAAACCCCCTTATTCCACCACAATGTACTCCAGCAATGACCTGCAAGAGGGTTCCATATAGCCCAATTTGAAAACACACCACATCAGATATTCTAAGGTTCCTTGAGGGTCTTTTTCCTTTCCTGCTCCTACCTAAATTGGAGGGAGAGGAATGAACTGCATCCAATATAGTAAATGCTATGACTTGAGTCTTATTCAGAATCAGAATTACAGATCACACACCAACCCACCTGAAGCAGACACTGCAGAGTCCAAACCCTTCATCAACCAACAAGAGCTAAAAGCTATAACCAAACTCTGTAGTCCTGTTAGGATGGAAGCAATCTATTAACAAATTAATAAAATAAAGGGGCAAGTCTTTCCAGCACACTGTCTCCTGGAATGACAGGCAGAGACTGGGGCAATGGCTACAAAAGATGCTAAATGATCTCCAAAAAAATGAGAAGTCCTGCAAGGGTTGCTATCCAAGATCCTCTGTAAGTCATCATATCTGGTCTGGATTTACAAGCCTCAGTGACAGAATTATTCCCAGTCCCCAGATCCTCAGGCTGAGACCTCTAACAGGGCAAAACAGGAATATAGATGATGTTTCCTAAAGCTATGCAATCTAAGCTTCCATGCTGCAATTCAGCCCAAAACCCAACAACACAGCACAGCTCACAGGACAGTCCCAAGCAAAGCCATACCCTCAACATTAACATGATGCCTACCTTTCCATACACTCTGGTTCGTACCAGAGCATCGGCCACACGTGGCTTATTTTACCACAACAAGGGCTAATCACCACCTCAAGAAGTGACTTACTGAGTTTCCCTATTCTGATGTATGGTATTTAAATAAAGTTTCATTTACACACATCTAAAAGAAGATTCTTTGGGACTCTCCCCCTCCCATTTTTTTCCTTCTGGCATATCACGACTTCAACGAATTAGAGTTTGAGCCACTTCCAAACTTCTCTCTCATCATTTTGCTAAATTAATATGCTGAGTTCTAGTTTGTAATCACTCATTAATTAAATGGTCAGGTGCTATGGTAATCTTGTTCCCTCAAAAGAAACAGGACCCTCCAACACCTAGAAAAACTGACACCAGAACCAGTGAAACTAGATTTGAATTGAAAGACACTAACTCAAACGCCCTGGTCCACTATGCAAAGAGCTTCAGAACACTGTGCAGCATTTAGAGAGAATTGGTCCTGGTTCACTGGTATCAACATCTGTAAACAGACACAAAGAGGTAATTGTAAGTTATCAAGAGCTGGGGAAATAGGAGTTACCAAGTAATTACCATTGTTTCAATCTGAGTTACCACATCTTCACCTCAAAACAACTGGCAGCCAGCGTACAATAACTCTCCTTACTGCAGCACAGACATCAAAACAGTAGCCATCAGATTAATTTTAAGTCACCCAATGCAATACAGAACACCACAACTCCAAGAATAAGTGGCACTCAACCAGGCCCCCAGGTTGCCCACCTTTCAAAGGACTGTGTCCAAAAGCCTCCAAAGTTCAAGAAAGAAATCAACTGGTACCCTATATTAAAAGGTCAGCTCAGCTCCAAGACTCCAAATTCATTTAGATTTGTGGATTTTTTTCCCCAAACACAATCAGTGGCCAACGTAGGAGTCAATGGCTTCTCCCTGTGTTCAAGTCCCCTCCTACCCATCCACCCCCTTTCAGAAACTAGAAAAAAGCCATCAGTCTCCAAACTGGCTAATGAAATTTTAGCCTACAGGATATTTTCATATTTGCATTATAATAAACGATTGAAATGAAGACGGATAGTGGACACCTTAAGAACCCATTGGCTAGCGCATTTGAAGTCCAGCATTAGCATACAAAGTCCAAAATTCTTTAACTTAGACCAAAGCCGTGTGTGTGTGTGTGTGTGTGTGTGTGTGTATATATATATATATATATATATATATATATATATATATATTTCATTATCAGTTCTTCATTCTTTTTGTTACCCTGCAGCATGGAGAGTGGAGTCTATTGTTTGCCTGGTCCTAGCTGTTCACTTTAGTCACTAGCTTGCTAACCAAGACTTTCCATTTGTATTCAAGTCGAAATTCAGTACTTCAGTACCAGGCTCTATTCCACTCCCTTCATTACCCTCAGGACTGCCCAGCGAGCACTATTCAAGTTAGTTCTCACAATCCATCTACCAATGCAACTAAAATACTAGAACTTAAAACAGGTGACAGGTCCTCAATTTCTGATTTGTTTTTCCCCAAACACTTAAGGGTTTTATTTAGCATTTCTAATACCGACTTTACTACAAATAGCCCAAGCAACATTTAAGTCTCTCAACCGCATGGCTCAAAGAGCCAATTCACTCAAAGAACACACTAGTCACTGTTGTGGGGTTCAAAAGAAGAAAACAGTGTATTCTTTCTGTTTCGGCCCACTGTGACATGGCAGGAGAGGGCCAAATCAAGGAGGAGTCCTGATTGGGCTTCTCAAGTGGACAATCTGGTCAAGGTGAGGCTGAAAAGCGGCTGGCTATTGGAGATGAATGGCCCCAACAGAAGGCAAAAGTAGGTTACATCCCCTGGTTACATGCCAGCCCAAAGATGCCGACATAGTGGGATTGAGCCCACAATGGTCATTTATCTAATGTAATCCACTGAGTGAACTTTTAGCACCAACCTACACCTCAGCTGAGTGTTATTAGTCACCAGGCAGACCAGACAAGAGTGGAAATATTGCAACATAAAACCTGCCTCCATACAAAAAATAACTTCAAACTTAGATCCTGATGGACATCTTTGTAGACCAACAGGGGTATGTTATTACCACCTGCCCAATCTTCAACCCTAAATTCATACATGGCTGGAAGCAAAAGAGGATTCATATATTAGAACATATGCAGGGTACTTGTTATGCAATTTTAAATAGCAGCATATAAGACAAAATACTAAGGAAAAAAAGTGTGCTCTCAGTTTAACACTCCATTGAATTCTGAACACAGCTTGACATTTATCTGCCAGAAAAGACCCAGGTGACCACAGCCGCTTCGCCTCCTCTCCCACTCAGCAGGGTGAATTTTTTTTTTTTTATTGCAATAGTCCAACAGTGCCTGCAAAACAATAAATGATAATACTCTAGGAAAAGAAACAGAATTGATCAAAAAGGAGCATCGCTTTCTATTTCCTTCTTACTCTTATCTTGCCTACCTATTCTGAGCCCAGCCTCTGCCTCTCTGACCTAGACTTTTTCGTTTCCTCTTTGCTCACTATATGCTCTGGCTGTTACTGCCTCCCCTTTCCCATTCTCCCTCACCTCCCTACACCCTCTCCACCCCACCCCTTTCTTCCCAGGCCCTAGAACTAGCCAAAGTCAGTCTCACCAGTTTCTGCACTAGCTAATCCCTGAACCTGGAAGGCTCCTCCCCTGTATCTGCATGGCTGGCTTCTTTTTATTTAAAGCTCAACTTAAGTGTCACCTCCTCAGAAAGGTCTTCCTTAACTGCATCCCAATCAGACACTTTCTGTCATATCACTCTTTCTTCGGCACTCATCAAAATCTGATTTATATGCTTATTTCTTCTGTCCACACACACTCCAGTATAAGCTCCGACCTTATGCCTGTGTTCATCTTTATCCACCCAGAGCCCAAAATAATGTCTAGCACTTACTAGCTAGTCAATAATGCTTGTTGAATGAATGAATTTTGGACTTTTTATTCAATGGTTCCAAATCAATTAAGGTGAGAACAGTAATCTTACTCTTTTCTTTTGTTACAGTTCGGTGAAACATCTAAACATGCTGTTACTTGTACAATCAAAGCATTAAATATTGTATTATCAGGTCTGAAAGCCCTGATGAGTAGGATGGGTTCCGTTATAATTCTTCTGGCAACACGCATATAAACTCAGTTATAGAGAGCCACGATTTATGGATGCACTCTAATCAAAGGATCCCTAAAATTTAGGCACTATCTCTTAAAGTTCTTCAGAAAACACAGTTCCACATTCAACAGAAGACCTCCAAAGAAAACATCAATACCAAGACAGAAATCATTACTTTTCACTCTGAAATTCCTACGACAAGCTAAAAAAGCACTACTTGATTTTTTTTTTAAACCAACAGAACATCAATAAAGAGATCTTCTTTCTAATCATTCTCTGCTTTCTTAAAATAATTTTTCCGTTGTTTGTATTCTTCTTTAAAACAAAACAGATCACATTTTCTCATTTAAGTCCATCTATACACAAAGAATCAGCTAAATAAGAAATCAGCACAAGCCAAATGTGTCACTGAAGACTAGTGTGTCCGACACACAAATGGAGAAAAAGATAAAAGAGCTATTGTCCAATTGCAGAAACAAAAAAGTAATATGGGGTTTTCTGTTCTCTGAAGTGCATCATGAAGTGTGGGTGGAGAGAAACATAGAAATCCAGAATTAGCCTAACATCAAATCATTTTGGAAAGAGTTGACAACATGTAAATTCCTCACACATAAAGTATTTAGAACAAGAGACTTTGATTCCTGGGCTATGATGCCATTTAGGAATCCTTGCAAGGGCTTTGGAATTCCAGTATTCATAGGAGAAAACGCTCATCTTAATTTGGAGCTACCAGGCATTGAGAGGTACTCCCAACGTGACACAGCCTGTAACTTAAGTATTACAAAGCTTGCAGTAAGATCTGGAATAGAGGCTGAACACCAAATTCAAAAGAGGTAAGCCAAGGTACCAAGTGCCAAAAAGGCAAAAAAACAACACAAAACAAAAAAACATGATTACCACTTAGCCACAGAGAACTGAGGTGGAAACGAGGGGTGTATATGGGGGAAGATAGGGGGTGAAGGGGAATGGAAAAAAAAACAATACATTTGTCACCCCGTCCCACTTCCTATACAGGATACAGGCAAAGCTTCCAGCCCCATTACCTCAGGCACAGATGGTTATCGTTTATGGCAAAGGTGCATAGAAAGGCCTTCAGGTCTGAGCCCCTTAATTCCAGGGCTGTTAATGATTAAAGAGAAGGATGGGGGTGGGGAGGAAAATGAGGGAGGAGGGAGCTGGAGATTCACCCACCACCTCCCGCTTGGACTCCTACCTCACAGCACTTACCCGTGCCATAGGAACAGAGTCTGCACCCTCTCCAGAGCAACTCCAGCCCCCAGATCCCCAGGCCTGGGTTGAGGGGTGCTGGCGGTGGGGAGCCAGGGACAGTAGGTAAGTTTTCTTGAGCCCTGCAGCTGACACGCCACAGGCTCCCCTCACAGCCTCTTCTTCCAAAGAGACCAGTCCAGACAAGGAGCTGATTTCCTCTCCTCCCCTTCCACCCCCTTTTCTCGAAGGTACCCAACCCCCGCCCCTTCATCTCTCAATGCTCCCCGCTTTTCCTCAAACCCTCCCCCCCAAACTCACAGCTGCTCCAGAGGTTCCTCCAGTCAAACCCTTTCTGGAAACGACGGCGGCCCGGCGGGTCCAAACCACCTACCATCCCCGCTCGCGTTTCCAGGCTCCCTACCCGCGCCGCCGCCGCCTCTTCTTCCACCACTGCCGCCGCCTCCTCTTCATCTGCGGCCCACCGGCGGCGGCCGCCCCCAAGCCCCGCCCCCTCCATCGCCTCCTGCATCATCACTTCCGGTAACCCCGCCGGCCGCCCGCTCCAGGAGGGAGAATAGAAGAGGGGCGGGGAGGAACGGGTGGAAGACTGCGTCACGACGTACGCACAGACGTACGAAGCCGTCGCCAAGTAAGGGCAAAGACCTAGCGACGCGAAGGGAGGGCTAGGAGGAGCTAGACTGGACCATTTTTTTGGCTGGAGTGGGGGGGGATAGCGAATGGGGTAAAGGGAAACTAGGGAGAGGATGAAGTTGGCTATATTGTTGCGTATACGGCGGAAGGTGGGCTGGAGTATAAAGTTTAAGAGAGGCTCGAGACTACCCCTGACCTGGAACTAATGCTCCCACAGAGGTCCTCCCGGTGGTTTAGTCCGGCCTGGCCTACCGGACCTGCCCGACCAACGTCGGCCGCGGCTCAGCTAAGCTCCCGGCACCGCCTCCTTCTAGCCCGCGGTAGGCTGCGGCGCTTCTGTGGGTGGGGGAAGGCAGGACTGACGCAGAGTGAGTTTAGGGGATGGAGACACGGACTCCTGGCGCGGGAGACTGGGGGAAGGGGTTGGCTCCCCAGGGGCAGGGATGGGGTGGGGGCGGGGGTGCGACGTTGCTAGGAGATGTGCTTGTGTGACCCCAGCCTCGCGAGGGCGGCTTGGTGTCATCGCCACTGGCCTCGGGAACCTGCCAAGGGAAGCGGCCCGAGGGCCGGGAAGCGGAGGCCTTTTGTGGGGACGCTGAGATGCCGGTTGGGCCCATCTGAGACTTTTCTGAGTCCTTTGGATCCCTGAATATAAATGGGAGATTAGTAGGGGCAATTCCGGGAACGAGAGGCATCATTCTGGGGAAGGTTGACCCAAAGGAGGCCCCGTAGAGGCTACGGAGATTTTCTAGGATAGTGAGAACCTGCTTCTTATCGCCTCGGTCTGCAAAGGAGAACAAGACGGAGGCTTTGCTCCGTGACTTTTTATTCCAGTCCGGAAGAAAGTTAAAATGTAAATCAATAAGGAAGATAACAGCAAGTGCCACATGCCTGCCCCCTAAGACAATAGTACTGGGTGAAGTGGTAGAAGATGGGGAGCGGGAGGGTCACTCGTTCGGTTAAGGTTTTTCAGGCAAGGCCAGGTTTCGTAAAGATGCGAGAAAAGAGAGAAGCTAGGGAATGGACTTTATAGATGGAGAAAAGAGCCAACGGGAAGGGTTCTGAGGAAGGAAACGACGAGAAAGCCAGGTGGCTGGAACTGAAAGAACAAGGGCCAGAGTGATCTGTGATGGAGAAATGGCAGGGCCTGGTCAAGCAGAGCATTTTAGCCCAAGGTAAGGGTTTGGTTACCTGAGGGTTTTGAGAAGGGCAGTGACCTGATTTACATTTTTACAGAAAGTCCCTTGGCTGCTAGATAGAGAAGGGTAGAAGTTGTCAGACCTGTTAGGAGGCTGCTGCAGTAAGCCAAAGGAGAGATGGGTAGTGGCAGTGGAAATGTTGATAATTAAATTCATAATGCATTTTGGAAGTAGAGCTCGGAAGACTTGCTGCCGGATTGGATATGAAGTGTATGGGAAGAGGAGGAACCAAGGAAAACAGTTTGGGAGGGAATATCCTAAATTCTCTTTTAAAAATACTAGATTTGCTAAGTCAATTAACCATCCAGGAGAAGATGTCGAGAAGTTATATCAAATCAGGGGGAATGTCCTAGAGAAAATATATAGAGGGGGTTTTAGAGACTACCCAGAGAAGAAGAGAAGCCAGATAAGGCCTCAGAGATAAAAGAAGGCTCCCTTAATATCCCACAATAATGAGACTCACTGTCATAATCAGTGAGACTCATCCACTCACTAGCCAGCTTCTGTTCATCCTCTGAGTCCTGGCTCAGATCTCTTCCTTCCCTTATACCCCAGCTGTCAGTGCTTTTGGACTTGTGCACAGGTGATTTCTGTCCATTACAGCAAGCCTGACTTTGATTGTTAATTGTATGTCCGACTCCCCACGGGCTATTTCTTCTTTGTGTCCTGCTGGCTCCTAGTACAGAGCTTTGCCCATAGGGCCCACTATATGGTTACAGCTAGGTAGGAACGCTATTCATAAGGTATCAGTCATGGACTTCAACAGTTCTGACAAAGGGGATTTTGTCCTGCTCTTGCTGCCGCTGCCAACCACAATCTAGATATGGTTAATCTCATAAAATCTAGAAAGGATACCAGAAGAAGTTTCAGAAGGCCTGGGTTTCAATCTTGGATCTGCTACTGACCAGCAGTGGCATTGGATAAGGTCTTTTTCATTGAGCTGGAGGGGTTGGCCTAAATTAGAGATTACAAACTGGCAAGACAGTTTGCATACAAACATATCGTTCATCCCACAAAGTGATGTAAATTTAAATTCTTTTAAATTTACTTACCAACATTTAAAAATTGGACATCAAAATCCAGATTTTCAGCTTCATTTGAAAAATGAGACATCTGGCAACACTAGCCTGAGGTTCCTACACTGCAACAGTCAGCTGGAGCCAATAAGCTTCTTCCCACCCACCCCCCTCCTCTAAAACTATCTCCCTGACCTGTGGGCATTTGATTTGCAGTTCTTGGTATAGCCCTGTGCTGTTCCTAAGGAGCCATTAGCTACTTGTAGCTATTTATTTGTTTTTTTACATGTGGCTATTTAAATAAAAATGTAAATGCCAATTCCTCAGTTGCAGTAACCAGATTTCAAGTGCCCAGTAGCCACATGTGGCCAGTGGCTAGCTACCCTGTTGGACAGCACAGTTATAGAATATTTCCATCATTGAAATACATTTTGTTGGTCAGCACTGGACTGGAGGAGCTTGAAGGTACTCTGGGTGCCAGTCATTCCACACTTGTAGAGATGGGCAGTCATTGCTCCTACTCTCAAGGGATTTTGTCTAGTAAGGAGCTTGCTTCCTCTGCAGATGGGAAAAGTTGTTCATTTCGTAGTTACTTGATAGTTGGAGGGCACTTAGAAACTGTCTTGAGGGCAGGGACCCCTACCCAAGGAGGGTGAGGTTATTCAACAGATGGTTTGATCAAGGGTCAGATGCTAGAAAGCTCCAGCTATATCTAAAGTTCTAACTAAACCTCTTTTGTCAGTTTCCTAATCCATTTCCCTAGGAAATTATCACAAAGGAGGGATTTAAATGTTAATTTAAACCTAAGTGTTTGTTGTTCTCAGACTTCCCCAGTTCCTATGAAGGGGTGAAATCCTGGGTAGTTCTGAATGAATGAATGGGGTTGATTTTTAGCATTGACCTAGTTTTCATCTATTTCCAGCACACATACACCCCCCACACATGTCTAACACATCCTCCTACTTCTGGTAACTGGTTCTCACCACCTCTGACTGACCCTTACTTTGTCTTTGTCTCTTAAAATATGCTGATAAGGAAACATACTTCCATTTCTTTTGAATTGAGGGGCCAAAACTTGGTTTCCATTTAGAACTTCTGTCTTTGAGGGGAAAAAGAGCTATATCTCTCTTGGTTACAAAAGCCTGATTGGAGTTCCCCTTACAAGTATAATCTCGAGTGTGCTCCTATGCTGGTATATTTAGAATGAGCTACTTGCCGCCTATGATCTTGTTTGGGATAATTTAGAAGTCTTTCAGACATCAGTATTTTTGTTTTTCCCTGTGTTCTGGAGATTTCCCATATTACAGGACCTAACCTAATTTCCATTCCTTTAAGTAAAATAAAAACACGGTCTACCTTCTCCCTGCCTCCTATCTCTGACACACCATATTGTCACTTTCTGTGTAAAAAGATGCTGTTTCAGAGAATAGCTGTGGTATGATTAAGTATACCACACAAGCATATCCTGAGATTTGCAAAACAATGTGTGGCTTTACACTTCCCTTTTTGGATTCTAGTAACCAAAAACTGAGTCCAGGACAGGAAACAAGTCCATTGGGTGTGTGTGTCTGTGTGTCTGTGACTGTCTGTCTGTTAATGAAGAGAGAGGAGAGAGGGTAGAGATGTGTGGAGCACAGCTTATCTTGAAGGTTATTCGATTTGGGTAAGGATGATACTGTGTAGGATATGGGTGTACACCAGAAAGTAGGAAATATAACAGATGTAGGAGAAAAACACACCAAAGGATAAGCAAGGAGTAAGAGATAAAGGAAGAAAAATAGGAAGGGAAGTCTGGGCATGCTTTCGATGTTGGCACCTGCATTATATTTCCAGTAAGAAGTATGTGCTGTGGTCTGAAGATAAGCGGTGCCTCCGACAGGGTTATTTACTCATACTGAAGAACAATAGCCCTTTACTGTACAGGGATTATTAATGATCAGAGGGAAACAGCTTTAGGAAAATCCATTACTATCACAAAGCAATAAATCCACAGGCAGCACGCTTCTTTTCCCTCCTCTGCAGACAAAGCTTAGCATAGATAAAAGAGGCCTCATTGTTTCTTCTTTATTTCCTCCTATTCAGGTAACATTTGCCTTTGTTAATTCCCAATGCTAAGTGATTTACATGGGTTATCTCATGAATAATACTTACCACAACTCTTTGAAGAGGGTTCTATGTTACCCCATTTCACATTTTAAGAAACTGAGGCTCAGGAAGACTTGACCAATGTAGTGAAGTCAGAATTCAAACCCAGGTTTGACCATTCCAGAACCCATTTGCTCATTAGTTGCATTGTATCTTCTGTTCCTTACGTATGTGGAAAAACTTGGAATGCCTAAAACCAAGACAGTCATTCTTTACTCTGCTTTCCGGGGCAAGAAAAACTGTTTGCTTTGGCATTATGAGAGCATTTCAGTTCCCTAGAGGTTTTCCAAGTGACAGAGCTTTAAATTAAAATTTTGTAGGTTTGACCCCTGATCATTTGAGTGCAATGGATCTATTCCCCAGAAGGATTTTTTTTCCAAGAAAAAAATGTATCAGAACCATATTTTTCTATATGTTTGATTCTAAGCTTCATGGAAACATAGTAAATCATTTCAGTCCAGGGCACTAACCATTACTGGGTTTTAAAAAATTGAAGAGTAAGGGTTACATTATAACTGTGTATCCTGTACTGCCTTAGCTGGCACTGATTAAGGCCTCCTCCCCAAATAACAGTCTTAAGTTCCTTATCCTGACACCCACAGTACCACTCTTAAAAACATCATTGTGAGGGTTACTTAGTATTTTTAAATACTGGTCCAAATACCAACACGTATGAGAATGGGCATTACTGGTGACTATTCTGTGTGTGTAAATTTATTCTTCTAACAAATATATTTCAAGCTCCAACTTTGTACCAGGCCTAAGAGTATGATGAATGAGGCATAGTCCTAACCTTCTAATTTATCCCTCCCCAAAACACACACAGTGGAGGAAGAAAGGTAAGCCAAACAGAAACTTAGAATAGGATGAACAGTAGGACACAAATGTGCTGGAGGGACATAGCTGAACCCATTTCAGCAGGAAGAAGGCACCCTGCGAAAAGTAAGGCAAGTCCAAGGATGAGAATCAGCAGCTAGGCAAAGAAAGAATATTTCAGTTGTGTGAATTTGGGCCTTCATTTGACAAAAAGAAGGGGTGTCAGATCTAAGGAGATTGGGACAGCAGGAGAGGGACAGGCCAGCATGGGTGCCCAATGAACACGTAAGACAGTGATTTCATTTGGGTGAGTTTCACAATCACCACCACCCCCACCCACCCACCCACTCAATCATGAAGTAGTTGGGGGAGAAATTTGACTATATTACATTCATTAGGAGAAAAAAAAATTCCACCTAGGGGCACATATTGAAAGAATGGAAAGAGTCTTTCCTTCAACCTGGGGTTTGAAAGTCAATTCCCATTGCCTTTTCTGTCCCTTGTTTATACTGCAACACTTTTTCTTAAGTAGAAGGCAAAGCCTCATGAGAGTCCAACACTGGGAATTTTGACATTCCTGAGACCAGAGTCATACTTCTATAAATTTCATCTGGAGAAGGAATTTTCATCTCTGCTCTTAAACTCCTCAGTGTTCATGCTGTGATGATCTTTCCAAAGGTGGGGAAAAGGGTGAAGTGGATAAATCCCCTAATACGAGCATATCTTCCCACAGGCCTCCTGTAAAACTATCTAGACATGCCACGTGCCTACATGTGCTGTGTAGAGTGGATTCTTGGAGCCTACCCAGACCTTTCACTCTTTCCACTCACCATAGAGTAGAAGGGTGAGTGAGTGGTGTGTTTTGTTTTGTTTTAGATTGATTACTTCCCCATTATTCCAAAATAAAAGTGGGAAAGCTCTTGGTCAGGAAAATAATCATCCAGCTTTATTGGCTCTTAATCCCAACTCTCCTGTCAATTAGATGGCATTAGGCAAGACTTTTTTTCACCATCTGCAAGGTAACAATTTGAAATCCAGCACATTTTAAAAGATATAAATTAGACCGTGATACTCCAACTTGCTTAAAATCTGCCAATGTCTTCCTTTGGTTTTTATACTACAAACCACACTCCTTTTCAGGACCTACCCTCCCAACCTGTGCTGGATTCTGCTCACCTGCAGCCTCACCTCCCTGACAGGTTCTGGCTGCAGGCTGCATTGACTATGCTTACCACCTCACAGTCTTTGTTGGTTCCCACCCTCTTCCTGAAGCACCTTTCCCTTAACCCTTCCCTCTAACAGCCTCCTTCATGTCATTCAGGACTCAAATGTCACTAACCACCCAAAATAAAATAAGCCTGCCCCTATTCATTTGTTCATCATGTTACTGGTTCATTCCTAGGGAGCACATATCACCATCAGAAATTGTCTTTTTCTTGTATCTCATCTGCTCTGTCACTAGGATGTAAGCTTCAGGAGGGCAGGGACCATAGCTGCTTGTTTATCAAGGTTGTGTATCCCTAGAATCTCCTGGTGCCTGGTCCCAATGGGTACTGATGGATGGATAATTGCTTGGGAGGGACCAGTAAGGCCTGCAGAGTGGTAGCACTGTAATGAGCCCTGGTGCCTTTTCTGTTATGTCAGCTCCCTGTGGAGTGTCAGAACAGAGCTGCCATAAGGAACTGAAGAGCAGCAAGGTCCTGCCAAGTGCATAGCCTCCTTTAAAGGTGCTGATGGGCAACGTAAATTATAAAGGAAGGGCAATTGCAGAGAAGAAGGAAGGGCAGATGGTATACAGAAAACCTTATTAAAAGGTTATTCATCAAGGTGAAAAAAATGGTCTTTTGCCCTTTGTGGGAAGGGAACAAAATTGTTCAGTTCCTATTGTCACAACTGGCTAAGCTCTTTATTTTTTATTTTAAATATTTTATTTCTTTATTTGAGAGAGAGGAGGAGCAGAGGGAGAGGGACAAGCAGGCTCCAAGCTGAGCACAGGGCCTACGTGGGGCTCAGTTCCACAACCCTGAGATCATGACCCAAAATGAAATCAAGAATGGAGGCTCAACCAACTGAGCCACCCAGGTACCCCGGGCTAAGCTCTTTAAAGCAGTTAACAGACATTCAACCACATTCACTGAGATCGAGCATCCTATTTAGTGATTAAAAATTAGGGCTGGATTCCCGACGTTCTGGGTTTGAATCCTGACCTCACCTCTTTTTTTTTTCTTCTTTTTTTCTTTTTCTTCTTTTTTTCTTTTTCAAGTAAAGTCTACACCCAGTGTGAGGCTTCAACTCACAGCCCTGAGATAAGAGTCTCTGCTGACTGAGCCAGCCAGGCACCCCCTGGCCCCTTCTCTTAATAGCTGATGTGACCCCTGGACAAGTTACTTACCTCTCTGCATCAGGTTTCTCCTTTATAAAGGGGATAATGGTAGTTATCTACCTTAAAGAATTGTGATGATTTGGGGAGTTAACATATGTAAAGCACCTAGCAAAGCCTCTGGCACAGAGTTAAGTACAAAGCAAAATGTAGTATCATTATCATTATTCTAATGAGCAAAACAGTCCAAGCCCTCCAGGAATTCAGAGACTGTGAAGAAAAAGACAATGAAATTGCAAAATAGCAATGGCTGGCTGTGATAGTAGCAGAGAGAAAGGTGCCCCAGAAAAGCTTGAGAGCAAGTGGGTGTCTACTACTAGGTGCAGTCGGGTGGCTAGCAGAAAATCGGCATTGTACGTGGATGGCTCAGCCAGAATAAACACCAAGGCAGGACAGCAGGGTGCCTTAGAACAGTAACTTTGAAACTTGTTTTTCAGACCCTGTATCTCAATTTGTAGTAGTATTTACCCATATTTTAAACCAGCTTTAAAAACTTTTGTGATACATTTATTTAAAGGAAGCTCTATATTGCTATATCAAAATCACTTTAAATTATGGGTTTGATGGACGATTACAGTACCTTAAAAGAATCATAATAGGAAAATATTTGTACATCCAAAGAAATCACCTTCCCAACCAATCTTTGGGACACCTGCTGTAGGGGAAACATCTCGCAACTGTGACCAGAGGCCAAAATACACTAGCAGCAACATTTGTCAACCTTTGCTTGGTGGCACAGGCTGTAGTTGGTAGATGCTTGGTAGTGAATTTTATCTTGGTACTGTGCTTATATGGGGTGCGATTTTAAGCAAAGACCAGTTTCCAGTCACATTTCTCCCAGGGACACTGATATCTCTTATCTTTCCTCATTCTCGGGTTTTGTGGTTAGGGAAATAAAACAGTTTGATGAAATGTCAGTCTCAGAATAAAAGTTACAAAATTTTAAGAACTCTTTAAGAATTGACTTCGTAGGGTGTCTGGGTGACCCAGTTGGTTAAGTTGTCTGACTTGGGCTCAGGTCATGATGTCAGGGTCCTGGGATTGAGCCCAGTGTCAGGCTCCCCACTCATTAGAGATTCTGCTTATCTCTCTCCCCCTGTCCCCCTTCCTGCTTGCTCTCTCTCTCTCTCACTTACGAGTAAATAAATAAATGAAATCTTAAAAAAAAAAAAAAAGGAATTGACCTTGTGGTCAGTTGTGACTGTGGGTCAGTTGTGGTCCCCTAGGGGTGCCTGGGTGGCTCAGTCAGTGGAGCATGTGACTCTTGATATAGGGGTTGTGAGTTCGAGCCCCACGTTGGGTGTAGAGATTACTTAAAAATAAAATCTTAGAAAAAAATTGTGGTCCTTTAGACAGTTTGATATTCCTCATGTTGCCTGTAGGAAAATCCCAGCAGACCTCACTGCATCAGATCAACCCTTGAGACAAGTGAAGAAAAGGGGCTGCTTCAGCCTTGCACCAGTAGTGAGAGATCACGGATAGTTCCAAAAGAATAAATGTTGGTTTCTATCCATTAAATCTGTTGAAAGGAGAACTCTTTGGGAAAAGGCACTTTCTCTAAACAGGTTGCTTCCTAGGAACAAAGACAAAAATATAAACCAAAGGGAAAAGAGCTTGAAGAAAAAAATTATATATGGTCAGTTTTGTTTCTAGAATCCCAAGCTTTCTGTATCATGAGGTATTTTCATTTATTCAGCAAACGTTTGTTGAATACTAGTTACACACTTGGCTAGGTACCAAGAATTGAGCAGTAAATAGGATGGACGTGGTTACTGTCCCCATAAACATGAGGATCAATTGGGGGAAGACAGACACCAACAAACCATATTACTTGAGTGATTAGTGCTACAAGGAAGAAATTTAAGAATCCTCAGGAAGGGTCAACAGAGCCCTGCACCTAATGCATGTGGTGCGGGGAGGGGGAAGGATTTTCTGAGACATCCATGTTTGGGGAACTGAAGGAGGAGTTGGGGTTGGTCAGGTAAAAGGGAGGAGGCCAGGAGAGAGCCTTCTAGAAAGGGGGAACAGCATGAAAACTAAGAAACACATGATTCCCTCAAAGAACTGAAAGAAATCGAGTAAGAAAACAACAAAAGAGGCATTTTTCTTGTCTTTTCTCTGAAGACTTGGAAGAAAGTGTTCTTAAGCTAGACTTGCTAATAGTACACAACGGGGAATACAGCTTTAGACCTTTCTCTCTAGGAATCTTTGTGACTTGGGTTTTCTGGGTCACCTAGTGTTGGAGAAGGAGACATCACTTATCTCCCTTTCGGGATTAGTTTTCAAAATACTTAAAACATTAATTAAAGTGTTTTGAAAATAGTCCTATTAAGTACCAATTGTTAGTACTGCTTGTTACCTTGAGTACTCTAATTGCAGGGCTTGTGTATCTGACTATGGTATATGATCAGTTACAGTTTGAAGCTGTGGCTCTTTCAAGTAGTGGAAGGAAACCAGTGAAAAGTCAGGCTTTGGAGACGGTTGCTGCTGTTTTAGTATGACAGACCTCCTTCACTTTCCTCAAGTGTCACGCAGTAAGGGAAGTTTCATCTGCTAATGACAGGGAAGTGAAGCAATCATTAATAGAAGTTACAGACTCCCTGCCCCTCACAGGAACTGACTCACGTATTTTCATATGAAACCATGGAGTTTTAGGGAGAACCAGAAACTCAGAAACCTGTTTCCTTACCAGGAAAAGTCATCATCTCATCATCTCTTGGGTTTTTATTACAATTAGCCACAAAGCATGATGTTCTGTCTTGGTTTTTACAGATTTCTTCTAAGCATTTTTATTTTTTTTTTTGTAAGGCATCATGCACATCAGAATTGGTGTTGATTATAATTTTGTTTTTATCTTTGGAATTGGGTGAAGCAGTGCTTTCATGCTTTTCAGCAAATGGTTAAGCCTTGGTTCATTCTGTGTTGCTCAAGAAAGGTCACCAGGGTCAGGAAGGGCAATCATATTAAAAAATTCTCTGTAAGGTAAATTATTTGCAGGTACTTAGAATGTCTAGATAAATATACCTCTTTCCAGCTCCCATTGCATTATTTAGCTGCCCAAGTTCTCATAAGCTCAGGACCATCCTAAAGCATACAGTCTCCACATGTGACACCCCCCCCCTTGGGTTGGAAATGGGTTCTGTTCCAAAGGGCAGTGAGCAGCCTACTTCCCCATTCTGATGAGCCTGTTTGAGGAAAGCCCAGTACTCAATGAGGTGTCCCAGTGCCTGGCCCTGCTACTCACTTACCAAATCTGTCCTTGTCTTCCCAGCCTACCCCATTCTCTAAAATCTGACTAATCAGAATCTTCTATAGTAGTGAGAATTTTTTTTTCTGTCTTCTTTTAGTTGTAGAAGTAAATAGTAAAGACATAGGCTGAAGTTTTTGCATAAGTAAAGAAAAAAAAATAGGGGGAGAAAAAAAAAGAAATACCTAATGTTCAACATTAGGACATTAGTAGGAGAATGGACAAATATACTGGGATATCTTCATACAGTGAACTGAATTGCAGTATTGAGAATATATGAGCTAGAGCTACATGTAACAACACAGATGAACATGAGCAAAAAAAAGCAAGTTTCAGAAGGACATAATACCTTTTACATAGAGAGCTGACCCTTGAACAACATGGGTTTGAACTACACGGGTCTATTTGTAAACAGATTTCTTTTGATAAGTACAGAACAGCACTGTAAATGTATTTTCTCTTCCTCATGATTTTCTTAATAACATTTTCCTTTCTCTAGCTTATTTCATTGTAAGAATATAATATGTAGTAAGTATACATAGGTGTTCATTGACTTTATGTTATCAGTAAGGCTTTATGTCAACAGTAGGCTATTAGTAAAACTTGGGGAGTCAAAAGTTAATCAGATTTTTGACTACGTGGAGGTCAGTACTCCTCAGCCCCATGTTGTTTTAAGGGTCAACTGTATAAGATTTGTAAACTTGCTAAGCAATACTAGATAATGTTGAGTGTAAAGCTATGTGTGAGAAGACAAATAACAAGTTCAGGATATGGCTCATTCTAAGAGAGAGGAAGGGAAATTTGACTAGAAGGGGTATATACAAATGTATATGTAATGTATTCTTTAAGATCCATTGTGAATATTTGGCTATTAATTATATTCTCTGTATCTTTTGGCATACCTGAAATATTTCATAATAAAAATAGTTGACAAATTTTTTTTTCAGGAATTTAATCTTTAAAAATGCAATTAGCTTTGGGAATATACTTAGGTCAGGACTCACTTAGCCAAGTCCTCTGAAATTAAAACTAGTGTTTCAGAGGAAAAACCCAAAGAGGCCACAAGCTCTTCAGTCTTCAGAAAGATTTTCAGTTGTACTTACTGTATGGTTCTTATGTGAACAAGAAAGCAGACCAACAATTTTGAGAGATATTTTCAATAAGGTTATGATAAACTAAAAGAGAGGTTGCCACCTGGCAGCCTCTGGGTAGAATCAAGCCTGCAGACCCATTTTGTTTGACCTTCGTGGTACTCAAACTTTCAAAAAGAATGAATTAGTGTCTTTATTGAGATTTCACATTTAAAAAATCTAGATTGCTACCTATTGTTAAAGTATTGGGAAATCTGGCATTCCTAGGCCTTCATTTCTTTCTTTCTTTTTTTTTTTAAGATTTTATTTATTATTTTAGAGAGACAGAGAGAGAGTGGGATGGGGGAGAGGGAGAGAGAAAATCCCAAGCAGACTCCACAGTGAGTACAGACCCTGACACGGGGCTTGATCCCACAACCCTGAGATCATGACTCAAGCTGGAATCGAGCTGGATGCCCAACTAACTGAGCCACCCATGCGCCACCCTAGGCCCTCATTTCTACATGGCAGCAGCTGCCTGGAGCTGAGTAGCAACTGTTCCTTTTCAGAGGACCTCTGTCCCCACCCAAGCAGGTTCTCTCATTTTATCTGCCAGGCCCTAGAGGTTCTTGAGTTTACAACCCCTACATTAAACTCAAGTTACTTAACTAGAAAATTTAGTTATTCAAAATGTGCCTTTTCCAGGCACGCTGGTGAGTGCTGTAGTTTTACAAAAATACACACTAAAAGCATCATTCCTAAGATAGTCTGGTAAAGAATTTAGGGCTTTAAAGTATAGCACATTTGAATTTTGGTTTACCGTGTTTGTAAAAATGGCCGTCATGGCCAACATTAACTCTCAACCATGGGATGATATACAAGGACAGCTGAGAGATCACTGGTATTCCTACAGCACTGTTCTGGCAATGCTACCGAACAGATCTGTTGAGAAAGAGCAATTATTTCTAGACTAATTAAAGAGCTTGATTAAAAAAATGTACATCTGCCTAGCTGCCTACTGTCAAATTGAATTTTCATGCAAATTTTCCCTCTTCTATTTTGGTGGGCCTGAGGATGACAACAGCAACACGACAAGAAGTTCTTGGCCTCTACCGCAGAATTTTCAGGCTTGCGAGGAAATGGCAGGCAGCATCAGGGCAGATGGAAGACACCATTAAAGAAAAACAGTACATATTAAATGAAGCCAGAACACTGTTCCAGAAAAACAAAAATGTAAGTAGGCCCCAACTGGAGATTGTAAGGAGGAGGGCAGTTTCTTGTGATGTTTGTTCTTTTCCGTCCGAAAATTGGGAGGACTGAACAGCACAGGTCACGGTGGCAGAATGTGGGGCTAGAAGGGCCCAGAGGCACAGCCGAGCTAGCTTGCTCAACTACTGGGAAGCAGAGCCCAGCCTGGGTTTCTCTTTTCATCTGTTGCAGGTCTCAGTCCAGCCTGTAAGTGGCTCAGTGTCCTCAGAAGACCCCATGAGCCAGGTGACACAAGCCAGGCCAGTGAGGGTTTTCAGGGGAGGAGCCATTCATCACACATTGCCTATTACCAGCCCCTCCCACAGGAGGTGGGCAGTTAAACTTTTTTTTCGATTCATAAACTATTCAAGGCCTCCAAGTATAAACCCATTCAGAGGGAAGAGAATAGGATTA
Organism: Ursus maritimus; assembly: GCF_017311325.1. Taxonomy (NCBI): domain Eukaryota; kingdom Metazoa; phylum Chordata; class Mammalia; order Carnivora; family Ursidae; genus Ursus; species Ursus maritimus. The sequence goes on along the minus strand of NW_024424452.1, from coordinate 23,477,210 downwards.
AGACACAGGGTTCCCTTCATAACTTCACTTTGAACTCGAGCCTCTTTGGCTAGCAGAGTGAGTTTTCCCTTTGGGACCACAGAATTGGGTAAGATAGTGCCTCCATTAGCTAGTTTAATGGAACTGCCCACCCAGACACCAGGGAGCCAAAGACCATCTGTAAGAGGCTTGATTTAACCCATCCCAACAAACTAAAGCATTAGCTGTTAGCTCCTTATGAAGACTGCCTGGCACTAAGCATGGAAAGAGCCTTTCAGCTTCTGACTTTTCTTGCCTCCTTCTTATTGATCTCATGGAGTCAGTACTGTCATTGTTCCCGTCATGAAACCTCCTGACAGAGTACTCTCTCTTCCCTCTCTGACCCCTGTTTCTGTGTCCTTTTTGGCCCTGTCTTCACACCCTCCGGCCAACTGTAAGGATTCTCTGAAGGTCAGCCCTCTGCGCTGAGGCCCAGGGACCATGCAGCCACTTTATGATTCCAGCTCTCATATCTGAATACCCAGCCTCTGCCTCTCACCCATCACCTGAAGGAGCTCACGACAGGCATGATGATCCAAAGCAGAACTCCTCCTTCCACGAGGACACCTCCCCTTTCCAGTTTGCCTATTTCTGCTCTAGCTCCTGTCGCCACTCTGCAACTGTTTGCTCTCATTCTTTCAGTCAGCAAGTATTTGAATGCCCACCATGTGCCAAACACTGGACTAGATATAGAAGATATAAAATGAGCAAAACCAAGACAGGATCCCTCAAAGATGTTTCAGAGTTAGATGGTAAGAAGTGTAAAATTGTAGTTGGGGTAAACGCTACAAAAGAAACTCTCCCCACCTACAGTACCTTCCCCTTTTCAGAAGCCTTGAGGCCTCCCTGCTTCATAAAACCAACCTGCTCATGAAGCTGATCTCTGCCTTTCTGACCCTCCTCTAGCTTCTCCAAACTTTTTGTACCACACGCCAGAGTGTATTAAAAATGTCTGTTTTGTGTATTTTTATGAGCTTATTGTTACATTTAATGAACTTACTAATATATTTATAAATCAATATGAGTACATAAATGGGAGCTGTGGGCTCAGAAACTTTTTTTTGAAAGGAGTAGATAATGAAAAAGTTGGGAGACCACTGACCTATGCCTACCCCTGAGTAGTTGGTCATACTCTTTCTTGTTTGTCTCATTTATGTTGGTGTGGTCTCCCCAACCAGATTGTCAGTTCCTCGAGCATACAGACAATGTCTTATACTTTCTTGTGTATCCCATGGAAGCTGCCCTGTGGTTGTCACTAAATTCATGAGCATTTACAAATACTTTGGCTTGACTTACCTTCTCCAGGAAGTCTTCTTCAACTTCACTGTCTTCACTCAACCCCATGGCAGAAACCTATTCTGAATTCCTGTGTAGCCGTCTGCAGCAGTCATTGCCCTGTTGATTACATGCCTCCATGCCTTTTCTGGAGCTTTATGCATCAGAGTTGTAACCTTGATAGTTGAAGGCAGGGACCGTGGCCTCACAGGGTCTAGCCTGGTGTTGGAGATACCATAACAGCATGTGCCCAGTAAACCTTTTAAGGCTCGCTCATGTGAGGACTGCTCAAGACCCTTTGGGTTTTCAGTTATGGCAGTCATCAGTCCTTCCTTTGCCTCTGCTTGAACTGGCCTAGTGTGGTATGAGCCAGAGGGAAGTGTGTGTACCAGTGATGCTACATGAGTGAGACTATTTTGTCATGTCTGGGGAGGAGATAGATGGGTTTTTAATTTTAAGATACGTACTTGTTTTGCCATGTATTAGAAAATAGAGTATCAGATAATTTTACAAATACTATGCTTAGGAGACAGTACATTTAAAGAAAAAGTTTAATATTAGTATAAATGGTATATGGATATAGCAGAATCATGAAGGCAGCCTCTGAATGACTGAATTTGGAGAACTCTAACCCAGACTTGTTCAGAAGGACAGTTGGAGTCCTAAGAGCCCTCAGCCCCATAACCATACACATCTTTATCAGGGGCTTTTTTCTCCCTAGTCCCTTATGCAGATGTAGCTAGTTTCTTGGAACTTCACTTGCTGTAAGAGTTTAACAATAATCCAAAGGTATCTCGTGAATTGCTCTGAATCCTAATGGGCAAATGGGAACATGGAGATCTGTTCCCAATGTGGACATCAGAGCAACAGATTCTGAGAAGCACAGAGGTCAGAAAGCTGAGCCTCTGCCCCCAAGGGACTCAGCTGTACTTCTGTGCATTGCAGTTCCTAGAACTCTTCTTTGCTCCAAAAGGTACCACAGAACAGGCACGCCCTTAGAATTTCCAAGCCTCACTGGCCCAGACGTCACTGTGGGTGTCATCTGGGACTGGTGCAATCCCAGCTCTGCTTTGAAGCCCACTTGAAAACTCTTTGCAGAGCCATGTGTCAAGTCATTTTCCATCCTTGGAATGAAAGGGTTTCTGCCCTTCTATCTCACATTCTGTTTTTCAGAATGAACTTGCGATTCCTCTACTTGAAACTGGACTACCATGATTTGACTATTTGGGAATTTAAAAGGCCATTTCTTCCCCTTACCAATGAGCAAGGCAGTTTACAGTTCAAAAGAAGAGGTGGATCATTCTCCGATATCTTACTTAGGGGGTTTCTAGACAGCACTTGCTGCAACAGTTGGGCTAAAGTTTAATCAACGTGGGGAGGATATGAAGAATTCTCATTCAGTGCTGGTGGGAATATAAACTGGTACAACCTCTTAGAGGGTACTTTGAATCTAGAGGGAATGTCTGTAAGAATTAAAAATGCATGAACAAATACCCTTTGACCCAGCATTCTCTAGGAATTTATCTTTTAGATATATTTGCATGTAAGCCAAAAACAATTTTAGAGGGATCCATAACAGCATTGTTTATAATGGCAAAAGACTGGAAATAACCTAAATGTCCATCAGAAAATGGTTGATTGAATTATAACACAGCCTTATGTTGTGATTTTGTGCAGCTGTTAAAAAGCATGGGCATCTGTGTACATCTAGAAGGAGCTTCAAGTTGTTAGGGGAAAAGCAAGGTTCAAAACTAAGTGAGCTATCATTTGTGTAAGGAAAGAAAACTAAATATATACATGTATGCTTTTATCTATATAGAATGTCTCTGGAAGGACAAATAAGAAACTGCCAATAATTGTTGTCTATGAGAAGGGGAACTATGACAGGGGTAAAAGGGAGACTTCATTTTTATATTATATCCTTTTGTATTATTTGAATAATGTTTTACTATGTGCTGGTATTACCTATTGCAATAACTTTTTAAATGGTTAATCTACAGTAAACTTTATATTAAATTGCTTTTGATTTTTCAAATTCTCAGCATTTCATTTACTGGCTGGTGAACTGAGGAAGTTGAAGATGTACACCTCTACATAAGGAGCATTAGAAAGATGCTAACAGCCTCACCCATTTTCTTCTTTTAATAGCTCACAGACGCAGACCTGATTAAACAGTGTATAGATGAGTGCACAGCCAGGATTGAAATTGGACTGCATTACCAGATTCCTTATCCAAGGCCAGTAAGTGTGACCCCAGTTAACTTGTGGTGGGTGCTTATCCTCACCAACCCAGTCACTTCCAAGAATGTGTACCAAGAGGGCTAGCATTTGCCGAGAAGTCTAGAGCTTCTGTGGCAGGCATGTTGGAAGTAAGCTGTCCTTGCATGCCGCCAACCCATCACAACAAACTAAAATGTCAATGAATGCCTGATTTCTCCTACTCATACAACTTTCCCACATATAGAAGGGAAAGCCAGCTTATATTTATATAGCTTTCTCTTTTTGACTTTCATCTTTTTTATGGAAATATTTTTCTTTTTCTTTTTAATGAAAGATGGGTTTATTGGTAATAGCATTTTTAAAGGGGAGTGCATGAGGTGGGAAGTGAAAATGGTCCAAAATTCTCACCCTCTAGAAGTTACCACTCTGTTAGGTTGGGCCATATGAAATTGCCAGTGTTCTACTCTTGACCTGCAAAAACAAGAATTTCATACGTACTGCCTCAACCTAGTAGTTGGGCAATATATCCTTTGTCTTTTTTCTATATTCATGTACATACAGTTTCTTAATGTACATGGAATCCTGGGCATACTATTTGCTGCTTGCTTATTTTACTTCATCTGTTCTGGTCATCTCTGCCTCCCATCTTTTTAAATGGTTGTCGCTGTATCCTGTTACAAGAATGTGACATAACTTACCCAGCATCCATTTAGGAGTCATTTAGATTGGTCCCAGTTTCCCATGATGCACAGAATAGCTTTGTACACATAAACTTTTTTCCTCACCTTCTTTGGATTCTCATCTCACCATGTGATCTGTGGTCATTTTTCCCTCCATGCAGGCAATATGACAAGAGCACAAGCTCTGGAATCAGATCTGGGTTCAAATCCTGGTTCTACCACTTAATGTATATATAAGCTTAAACAAGTTATTTAACTTCTGAGCCTCCATTTCTCATCTATAGATATTATCTAATTCCTTACGAGATTATTGTAAGGATTAATGTGAATAAAGATTTTAAGGATTAATGAGTCTGTAGATTTAGTGCTTAGCAGAGAGCACAGTACCTAGTAAATCCTCAATGGATATAAGCTGCTGTAATGATTATAATTCTTAATATTATAATTATTCTTATTCTCATTATTCAGATTCATCTGCCTCCAATGGGCCTTACTCCACTACGAGGCCGGGGACTTCGAAGCCAGGAAAAACTGAGGAAACTTTCCAAACCAGTATATCTCAAGTCTCATGATGAGATTTCTTAACCCAGAAGAAAATTTATTTCTCAGAATGATGAGCCAACTAGGTCTTGAATGTAAACCAGATGACAAAACCCTTCTGTTTAATTAGGGGCAAAAATTTAAGTATCTTCTTAAAAACATCCAAAATATTGGTATTCACCCCATGGTCTGTGCTCACACATCCTTACAGTTCATCAGGTCTTGCTGCCTACACGGATGACACTAACCCTAGAGGTTACACCCTCGCTGAAGCATCATTTGGAAACAAGACTGAGGCCTGTATATAGAAGGAAGACAAAGCTTTTTCATGGAAATGCCATTTGCCAGACATGCCAGCTGATAGGAAGAAATTAGCCAGTTGTTGGAAGTTCTCATAGTTACTATAAAACTATACACCACCTTCAGAATATTTTTCAGGGGCGCCTGGGTGGCACAGCGGTTAAAGCGTCTGCCTTCGGCTCAGGGCATGATCCTGGCGTTACGGGATCAAGCCCCACATCAGGCTCCTCCGCTATGAGCCTGTTTCTTCCTCTCCCACTCCCCCTGCTTGTGTTCCCTCTCTCGCTGGCTGTCTCTATCTCTGTCAAATAAATAAATAAAATCTTAAAAAAAAAAAAAAAAAAAAGAATATTTTTCAGTTTTTTTCCCCCCAAGTTTTTGCTTAAAAAACAGTCTTGCTTGAAAGTGGGGTTTCTTTGTGTATATTTTGTTATCTTTTGACCTTCCCAATTTCCAGATAAATTCTCCTTAAAAAGTGCATCATTGGGGGTGGCTGGATGGCTCAGTCAGTTAAGCATCTAACTTTTGATTTCAGCTCAGGTCCTGATTCGAGGTCTTAGGTTTGAGCCCTGCGTTGGGCTCCACACTCAGCAGGGAATCTGCTTGAGGATTCTCTCTCCCTCTCCATCTGTCCCCCCCCCTGTTCGTGCTCTCTCTCTCTCTCTCTAAAATAAATAAATCTTTTTTTTTAAAAAGTGCATCATCATTGGATTGACTGTGTTTTTTCATGAAATTTTACATGAGACCCATCCCTGCCCCCAACATACACATACACAAAAGTATTTATGTTAGATAAATGCATGTGTTTACTTTACCTTATAACCTATGATCACTTAGAATGCACCTAGGATCTGAAAGGCTCACTTGAAACCCATACTGTATTCATTATAAGTATTTTATCTTAACATAATTAGAAAGTACAAGGGCCAAGGTGGCTTTCATATTATGTCTAAACAGAAATGGCACAAAGAAAAATCAAAATACAAAGGATTTATACCCCTGCATGTGTGGAGTCCCATGGCAAGTCACGTGTACCTCATTATCATTCCTTCTGAACTCCAAAGAGGATAAGCATTACAAACAAAGACAAATCTTTATCAATTTTGGTCTTTCTCTGTTCTGTTGAACACAATTGCAGCTACAGGCCTTCAGTGAAGAGACAGTGCCGGCAGACGTGTCGGCCATTGAGTGAGCACAAACCCTAGCCTCGCTTGAATTGGGAGACATAAATCTGCTATTCTATCAGTCACTCTCCTTCTAAGTGGTCACACTGTGGAAGCATCTTCCTGCTTAGGTGTGGTTCTAGTGTTTAAGCATTTTCTCATGCAACATAGGACCTGTGAAATCAAATCAAGTACTTCATCTGACGGTCAACCATTGAAACAGTGATCTGTTCTTGCATTGGAGGAAAAACTGGTTCTGCTGAACCAAGTGAGACATGGCTTGCCTGTCTCCTTCCTGGTCCCTTTCTAAGTAACTCAAGGTGATTTTGACTGTGCAACTTTTGTCATTAACGCTGTTGAGTGTAGAAACCACTCTTTCCCCCAGCCTCTTCTAAAATTGGAAGTCCATTTAATTGCTAGCTAGCCTCCTGAGTATCTTCTATGTGCCAGGAACCTTACCTAAATGTGCATTTTATATACCTAGCCTCCTTTGCAAAGATGTATATTCTAATACACAGAAACATAATTGTCAATTTACTACCAAAACTTCCATATAAGTTATGTTTACGATAGCTTTTTTCCCTCCCATTTTCTCTCAAAGACTATAAGATCTCCATCTTTGATCTTTTTTTTTTTTTAAGATTTTATTTTTATTTATTCGACAGAGGTAGAGACAGCCAGCAAGAGAAGGAACACAAGCAGGGGGAGTGGGAGAGGAAGAAGCAGGCTCACAGTGGAGGAGCCTGATGTGGGGCTTGATCCCATAATGCTGGGATCACGCCCTGAGCTGAAGGCAGACGCTTAACCGCTGTGCCACCCAGGCGCCCCCATCTTTGATCTTTTAAAGGCAGAACCTATCTTCCCTACATCCCCTCTTTCAATGAAATTTTCTTCCAACACCGACAAGGACTGAACACTACTTACCCAACAGCTAGATTTTTATAGAGCAAGGACTAGCTTGGTGACAATGTTTGCCGGATGTTATCTGCTGAGCTATTCATAGGCAGGACCTGCAGCTTCTGGCCATCTCTGCCCCAGGACTCCAGCCTCTAACTCACCAGGATTTCTGAAGAACATACTGCTCTTTCCCAGGGGGAGACATTAATTACCACATTGGCCCCAGCAGAAAATGACCTCAAATTTAGGGCACTCTTTCTTTTCAAAGTGGAGGAAATTTTTTAAATTACAAAAATTTAATCCATTGTACAGAAACATTCTGTCCCTTGACCCCTGAGGAATGAAACAGTCAGTCCTTGCTTCCCTCAGCTTTTTGTTGCTGAAGCCGGGAGTTAGATAATTAAAATTCAATTGTTCTCTTAGCAACCCCTTCACTGCCTTAAAGCTTACAAAATGACTTAATCTAACCAGTCCAAGATTCAGGCATTTGGGATCCTGACCATCTTTCCATCTCACATGACTAACAATCTTACTTGGAGTGATAATGGCAGTTTCAGCTCTCCATTGATTCTGATTTTCTTTCCCCCATTGAGGGGGAGGGAACTGTCTTTCTCAAAAAAATAACTTATTAAGCTACCTGCAGTGAGCTGTAAGAGACTGCTCCTCTTCACTGTTTCTTTATTGCCTCCTGACAAGATTTGGAGAACTGCCTTTTCATACTTAATCTCTAGGATCTCTCAGATAATTTGCTGATCTCAGAATTCAGGGTTCTTAATCAGAATTTGATCAATTCCATGTTTCCATGAAAAGGTTTCTGGAATATGTTTGTTTGGTTCTCAGAAGCTTCCCACATTCAGGAAAAACCAAAGACCTTGAGAACATTTCTAGTGAAGAGGCAGAGAAACCAGCAGGCACAGTAGACTCTCAAACAGCCTTATGTCCTTGCTCAACAATGAATTGACCAGTGGAATGCCCTGAAGGAAGTCACTTAGAGCCAAAGAGCTAAGTGAATGAGTTAGCTGAGAAGTAAATTTACCAAGAATGTGATTTTCACATCCCTCAGGATTCTCTTCTAGCTGGCCCTGGGGGAAAATAGTGATAAACTAGAAAATTTTTGGACATGGCTGTTGCAGCTACACATTTAAGATTCTACATCATAACACAGCCAAGCTGTTGGCAGGGAGGCAGCATGTGGCAGTGAAAAATGCATGGGTTCTAGAGCCAGACCGACCTTGCCTCAAAACCTGGCTCTGCAATGTGAAAGAGCTGGGTGATCTCAGGCAAGTTACATAATCTCCCTGAACCTCCAGAGGGAGAGACTGTTGTACCTACCACAGAGGAACAAACATTTAAAGGCCAAGGCACAACCCATGGCACACAGTAGGCCTACAACAAATACTGGTTCTCTTATGTCTCCTTTCTTCCTGAAATTTCCACGCATCTGTTGCAGGCTAATAGAGAAGTATTTGTGTCCCAGTTCTACCACTGATGAACTGTGGAAACTTGGGCTAGTTATTTTTCTTTTCTTTTCTTTTTTTTTTTTTTAGATTTTTATTTATTTATTTATTCGACAGAGATAGAGAAAGCCAGCGAGAGAGGGAACACAAGCAGGGGGAGTGGGAGAGGAAGAAGCAGGCTCATAGCAGAGGAGCCTGACGTGGGGCTCGATCCCATAACGCCAGGATCACGCCCTGAGCCGAAGGCAGACGCTTAACCGCTGTGCCACCCAGGCGCCCCTGGGCTAGTTATTTTTCTAAGCCTCCGTTTTTGCATCTCTAAAACGGACATAATAATACCCTACCACATAAGATTGTTGTGAGAAGTGATTTTCAAATATATCAAAACCTTAAAAAATGAAGGCAGCTCAATCCTCTTTGAACCTGACAGACTCTGATGTTAGTGCATAGAAACAGAGTAGGAAAGAAGCAATTAAAAGTTCAGTGGCAGTTATAGCAAAACCAACAAGAGAAAAACCACAAAGGAGTTTAGCCAAATGGCTAAAGGTCTAGGCTGAAGAAAGAGTCCCACTGTCGGTATTCAAATCTGGTCTCCATTATTTTAGTAGTTATCTGATTTGGGAGATCTTACTTACCTTCTCTGTATCACGGTTTCAGCAGCCATAAAATGAGGATGATAATAACGACCTATTTTATAGGGCTGCTCTGAAATACTGGTTCATAGCAGGTGCTCTATTAATATAACTGCCGCCATCATCATCATACTATGTGTTCTTATGAAAGGAAAGCCAGGTTGTTGTCGAGAATGAAATGCCTTTTATTTTCTGCATTGAGACAGATGTCATTAATTATCCAGCTGGCACAGAGAGGCTACCCCTCGGTTTATCCAGTGCTTCTGGGGCCTGTCTGTTGGGAGTTCAATGGAGAGGACATAGTTGGTGGAGTGGCCTGTGGTGGAGAGGATGCCTCTCCGGGCACTTGTTTTGTAGACTGGACACACATAAATGTTCTGATGCAGAAACATTGCACTTTCCCCAGGTTTTAGCCAAATAATGGGCAATGGGTCATAGAGTATTTTGGGGAAAGACTCCCCAATCTGCTTTGTTTTCCTGTCCCAGCGGGCACCTTCTAAGAAGAGGCCTTTTATGTAGGCACCATCTTCTGGGCTACTCTCCATGACCGTTTCTTGTGTGGTGACCTGGAAGAGAAGAAGCTGTAAGTTCTATTACCTGCCATTTGCCTAAATGGGGCAGCATTAAGAGATTAGAAAGTCTGCTGCAATGCCTGCCTTTCCCAATATGCATTTCCCAGGACACTGGGACTTCTGTGATAATACTCCTGCCTTCACACATGGACCAGTTCTGATTCCTAGTCAGCATGCTGCCCTTATATATGGTGGGCATAGAGAATGCACTAAAGTAGGATTCAGGAGGCCACATTAACTACAATTAGCTTAGCAACCTCACACAGTCCTTTCCCTTTCTGGACCTGGATCTATAAAGTGAGGGGTTAGATTCAGACACATGCTGGTAAAACAGTTCTCTGATGGGGAGAAATAAAGCCTTGATTTGTAGTTTTTGTTGATGTCTATGGTATATATGGTCAGTTTCAGGCTATCAACTACGTAATAACGAGCCGCAACTGGCTCTGGTGAGTTGATATGAGCCAGCTCCAGCACACCACTGTTTAGGTTCAGAGGTGGTAAAGTCAAATTTCTTCAGGTAAGTGCAGAAAATGGTCCAGGTGTAGGAAAACCAGGAGTGGTGGAGATTATGGTGAACCAGAGATCACAAGCTCCATTTAAAATCATTCAAATTGTAATCTTTTTGTTTTTGTGAATGGAATATTTTTCTCATTTTTACTTCTAAGTACTTATTGCTAGAATAGGAAAAGGCTATTGATTTTTGTATATTTAACCAGTATCCAGCCACTGTATCAGTATTCTGATACCTATTACCTATCGGTATTCTGATAGGTGTGTTTTTAGAGTCTTTAGGATTTCAAGGTACACAATCATTTCAACATCAAAAAAGATGGTTTTATCTTTTTTCTCCAGTGTTTATCGCAGTTATTTCATTACTTTATTGCATTAATTTCAGCTTAGCATTGTCTTCAAAGACCATTGAGTTCATTCATAATCTAAATTAAGACTTAGGCAACCAGTCTGCAACCTCTCAACAAGATGATCTTACTCCTTTCTCTCCATATATGGACAGAGTGATATTTGATTACTGGACATTCCTTTGACTTCACTCCAAGCAAAGGACCACCCAAGACCAAATGAAGAGTCCTTCCAAAGGAAGAGTCCACCATGGTGAATAAATAGTGGGGGAAGACGCTTTAATTTTTCTTGGTATAATGGTGGTAGAGTTTTCCCCTGGAAAGATTCCTTATATATATATGCAGAGACAAAGCCTTGGGAATCCTCTGATTCTATCAGTAATAACTTTGGAGCTATTTTAAGTTGTGCTAAATACTTCACTTGTACCTTCTCAGGAACATTTGGGCCTTAACACATCCAAATGTTTGGACTCATTAAGAAACAGGCAACATTGCTTTCCCTGGTTGGTCCCATGGGCTACCCTAACCCAAAGCATCTATACCTCAAACTCAAATCCGATGTGGTCAATGGGGATGGTGTATTTCCGGGCATAATTCTGAGAGACACCCGTCAAAAAAGACTGTGTGAAGTAGAATCCAGAGATCCAAAAGACCACAGGGGGCCCATGGTCAATCCATTCCTGGAGAGCCACAGAAATAAAAATCCAAAGTCAACAACACATCAAAGATAGTTCAAAGGCAGATAATGTAAATGAGTCCCATTAAGAAAAACACTTTTTCTCATTTTTCTTAAAACAGGCAGCCCTCTAAGTTTAGTTTATATTTTCCCACTTTTGTTTTTGGGTCCCCCCCCACTTTTGAAATGAAGATACAAAAATACATATTTCTACTTTAAGAAAAGCATAGGTGCAAGCTGGTGTCAGGAGTAAAATAGAGACTGGCAGGGACTCTAGCAGTGGAAACTATGTGCCTTGTCTAAACTGAGCAACAGCCACTCATCTCATAATATTTGCCATTCAGGAATGCAGGCCCATTGTTTCAGGTTTTCCTTTTTTTTGCAGGACAAGTATCTGGAGTTTTATGTGTAGTAATTCAATGTTGACATACTAGCTCAAAAAAGATTTAAATTACCAGGCAGCCAAACCAAATATATCTATTAGTCGAATCTGGCCCATGAGCCACCGGTTCGTAACATGTATTCTAGTTCCTACTCTTGCCTCTATAGGCTATAATCTTTCCAAAGACTCTGAAAAGTCTCCCCCTGCCCCCCTCCACCTCCACTCTGGGAAGACTGTCTCTAGTAGGTACTCAGTCCATTTCAGAATGTCCTCTCCACCTGAATGAGCATGTCATGTGCCCAGTTACCCTGACTCCCAGGTACCTGAAAGAAGGCCAGGCGGGCCAGCAGGTCAGCCACATAGCCCCCCAGTGGCTTTAGTGATGGGTAGGACTTGGCCATCCACATAGCTGGCACTTTACCCACGATCATGCTACTGAAGACATCCTCCAGCTCTGAAGACATCAGGACCTGCCCTTTGATGGCTCGGCCAAGATTAATGAGGCTTCCTCGAACCACTTTGGTCAGCCTGCAAGAACAAAGGAGCTGGCTCAGCCAGGCTCTCCAGTTTTATTCTACCCAAGTACACTGACTCCAGGTCTCCTTTTGCTTTTCCCCTCTTTCAAAGGTGAAATACACTCATGATAGAAAAATTATGAAGATGAGAAAAAAATTAAATCACCCAGTATCTCAAGATACTTTGATGTCTATCTTTCCAAATTTTTCTGTATGTAAACACATATTTTTTTTATATCTGTTTTTCTCTCTTAGGATATAGGGAGCATCTTTCCAATTCAATAGAGACTTAATCATCCTTTTTAATGACTGCAAGGTGTTTCATTTTATTTAACAATTTCCCTATTGCTAAAATGTGTTATTTCTAGGTTTGTTGTCACTGTAAACACATTGCTAGGGACATCCATCCATATCAATCTTTGTGGAAACTTTTAATGATTTTCCTAGTAACAGCAGAATTTCTGGGTCAAAAGGTAATACAATTGGGGCGGCTGGGTGGCACAGTATGTTAAGTCTGCTGAAGTTTCTCTCCGTCTCTCTACCCCACACATGTGCTCTCTCCCTCTCTCTCTCTGAAATAAATAAATACATCTTTTTTAAAAAAAAAAAAGGTAATACAATTTGAAGGGGTTTGATCCATATTGTCAAAGTTGTTCTTTTTATAGATTATGAGGTCCATGCCTGAGAAAAGGCAGCTGAAGGGCATCCTGGGAGACGTCAAGATTGCCTGTCTCTCTGTCTGGCCTTTATGTTATGAGACCTAGCCAAGCCCAAAGGGAATTCACCTGAGAGTGCCAAAGAACATGCACCAGAGAGAACTTGTCATCTCCAAAGACTTTTGGAATGCCAGCCAAATGGATATGAGAATGATCAAATACAAGAAAGAGATTCCTGGATGTGTAAGCGCTAAATATTCATATTAAGAGGAATTTAAGGGTCAGACATTTGGTGCATGTGCTTTGCTGAGGAGTCAAGGGGCAAAGTGACTATCTGAGGGATTATACTGCAGATCTGTAGCTATTACACCTAAAGACCTACTTGCAAGAGCTTTTTCTATTTTCGCAACTATGAGCTCTGCTAGTTTCAAGGTTTTAGTACCCAGGGAAGTATTTGCCCCAGAAGACACAATAATGGTTCCCCTGAATTGGAAGCTGAACTGTCACCTAATCATTTCGGGCTTCTCATACCACTCGGTGAATAGGTCAAAAAAAGTACTGGGGGGAATGTAAGAGTATTACTCAATGTGATTAATCTTGACCATCTTTGGAAAATAAAATTGCTGTTACCCTGTTCTCTTCTATTATAATGACCAGTGGTAAAGGCTAGTGAGGGCCCCTGCAACCACCAAGGAAGAGTTCCAGTGACCTTAGAAGAGGGAAGTCATTAGGCTTAATATCTGGATGAATGACGACTACCTCCCATCATGCCAAGGTATCTGACTCACAGCAGTGCTGCTGGATCCTTAGCTCACACCCCATACTTTGCTCAGTTCCCCCATATGGCCAACTGCCTGTTGACTCTAGAGAGTAATACTAAGACTGGGAAGGCAAGGAATTTTTAGATGACATTCTTCTCTAGTCATAGTTCTCTAGTCCTTCAGAGTCAGGGCTGTCCCTAAAACTGAGCAATGACCAATGAGGCAAAATGGAGACAGTAACAGATGAAGAACCGGGAACAGTAAGAACCTTGGACATGAAGGCAGAAGTGATGAGTTTTCTCATTTGGCACAGATGGTCTTTGAGAATCCTTACAGTTTTATTTAGAAGTCAAATCAAGATGATCTATTGAGTTCTATGTTATATATAGTAATAGGAGAAGTGAGGAGGGCCAGAAACCCTTAGCCCCATGGCCAGTCCATAACATCACTTCCCTACCTCTGTTGTTGGGGTAATGGGATAAACTCTCCACCACTTTCTCTGTTCATACCGATTTCACGTATTGGCTAAGTGCATGGGCTCTGGAATCAGAAAGCCTGGGTTTAAACTCAGTTCTGTCACTGAATGACTATGTGACCTTGTGCAAGTTACTTAACCCTTCTGGGTCTCAGTTTTCTCATCTGTAAAATGGTGGCAGAGGGATTACTAACTGCATATTTCAAAAGACTACTATATGGCTTGAATGCAAATACACGCATGGTGCTTGGAGCCATACCTGGCACTAAGGGCTTAAGAAAAGTGGTTCTAACAGTTACTTTTACTATTACTATTACTTCTTTTACTATTAATTTTACTATTAGCCTTCTTGGTATTAGTTTAAACCTGACTTTACAGGTGTCATATGAATGAACAGGAGAGAACGAATAGAAAAAATGATTTAAAAGTAGGTGAACACATGCCGGGATGGCCCTATTTATAGCCCTCCCTATGGGTGGGGCAAACCATTTCCTCTGCACAGCAGCCCTTATTAAGTGTACACATCTGTTACTGCCCATTAGAATATACCCCTACACTCCAACTCCCAGGATCCAAGTAAGACCATCTGGCCCACCTGTTGAATCTGATGAGCTCCTGCCTTAGGACGGTGTTCATGGATTCCTCATAGACCACAGGGTACAACTTCACAATCACTTCCAAGTCAAAGTCATTAGGAAGCTTGGAGAGTATGTCCTGGGCCAGCTCTTCAATCACTTCCTTAAAGTGCAGACAGTAGAGAGGTGAATGAGAAACAAGGCCTGTGCACTGTGGTTTTGTCTGGGTAAACCTGAACCAATGAGCATTGGTCTTTTTAATCACAGTCTGTATAACCTTCCTGGGAACTCTCCCACAGAAGCCAATTCTGCCTAGGGGAAAGGAGGGCCCTCACCTCTATACTGGTCTTTGGGAAGGCATCACCTCCTGGCCCAGAAAGTTAAAAGGCAGAGCAATGAGAGCCCTCTTCTCACACCTGAAGCAAGGGCCTGAGGGCTGGGCAGGGAATTCCTGCTCAGCCAGGTAGCCTCAACACAGCACTGAATGCTGCCGAACTCCTGCCTTTAAGGTCAGCCCTAGGGGAGCATCTCTAGTGTCTCAGAACCAGCTGATCGTACAGATGGGACTCTTGCTCAGTGCCAGTGACAGGACAGGACACCTGGGAAGGCAGTAGGCCATTCCTCAGTATTGAGCAAGAATAGTCCAGGGCAATGGAGGTGGCCAAGTGGAGAAGGGACAGGCCTAGAGAAACAAGCAGCAGGACCTGGCTGTGGGAAAGACAGAGAGCTCGGCCATCCTTTGGATCTGAGAGGCTTGGAACGCACACTTCCTTCCCTTTTCTCTCTTCTGACCGTGAGGGGAATTTCCACCCCTAAACTGAGACCAAGCAGGCTGCTTTATCTTCGTACCTATTATCACTTATGGCACTATGAGCCAAATCAAGAGAAATCCACACCTTCTGAAAGGGCTTGAACAGGGGTTAGCTCAGAGGTGGTGAAGGGAAGGGAAGGACAGGAAAAAAGAGGGTGTGGTGGGGTCAGGAGATGGTGGTCCTGGGTCTGGCTCTGCCTGAGTTGATGAATGCTTTGAAGCAGGTCTCTTCCTCTCACTGGTCTCATTTCACCCCCATCTGTAAACTGAGGATGGTGGACCGGGTCTGCGCTTCATAAAGCGTGGACTAACCGCGAAAGGAAAATGATTGATTCTAGGTGTTTCCAGGGCCTGGAGCAAATCATGTTGAATCACGTGGTGAGAAAGTCACTCTCTTTCCAAGTTTCAGCCACCTTTCACTTTTAATTCTTCTCAAGGACCAAGTCTCGGATCAGTGCTAATTAAGCGCTCTGTAACACTGGTTGATCTTCCCCTTTCCACAAGGAGCCAGCAGGGCCTCAGCAACATCATCTGTGAAGAACCTAACTATTTAGCTTTCATTTTCTTTTTTGTGGCTGTCATGACTTTATGGAAATGACACTGGGTTTCCACTTATGGTACTGATGAGCAGCTTTTAAAAGAAATGTTTTTAAGCAAAAGAGATTTAGTTTTAAATATTATGTAAATGGAGTATAGATGATATATGGGTATAGCTAGGAATTATGAGGGGTATCCAGGAGCAGCTGATGATCTGGAAACACTAGTGCTCTTCCAGCTCTGTATCTAAGGACTCTCAGCAGGAAGACCTGAGTACTCATGCCCTCCCTCAGGGGTCTGCCAGACCTCCACTCTTCTGCCTTCCTGATCATCAGCAACAATCCTGCATGACCACCAGCTGGAAAAATGCCTGGGAAACAGAATTATGTCTCCTGCCCCATGCCTGCTTACCTGAGGGGACTTGCCACTCCCTCCTGACTGCCTAGGGAGGGTCAGCAGCACCCCTTGAAACAGCTGGTTGGTTTCCTGGTTGTCCTTGGTGATGTCAGCATTCTCATGGAGGCCAAAGACTTCTGGGTGGGCTGTGATGGGTAGGTTCCTGAGATAGTCGATATAGGACTGGAAAGGAAATCTTCAATCGACACAAACCCAGGACCCCCGGGGTCCCAGAGATCACTCAGGGCTTGGCCGGACTTAATCCAAGCAAGAATCACACTGGGTTGGTAGCACCGGCCACACTTGCCCACCACCCCACACACCAACCCACTCCCCCCAACATACACAGGGTGAACACACCCTAAGCTCTTCCTTATACAGTCTTCTGGGGAGTTAGTATGAAGGCAGAGGTCTGAGTATCTCCCCTCCCACCCCTAGCTTCTCCTTGTTCCCCCCACCTCCCGCCCCCGTAGTTTTGGCTTTGCATTCAGACAGAACTGGATTGGACCCTAGCTCTATTGCAAACTAATTGTGTAACCTTGACCCCCAGTTTCCTTATTTGTAAATGGGAAGATAAGTGAGGTTACAGAGGAATAGGCCTTGGCATATAACAGGTACTCAATAAAAGAAAGCCCTTTTCAATCTCTTACAGATTCCCTGTTTTCTTCTTCCTATACTCATTCTTCCATTCAGTTTTTCTGTCCTTCCCCTTTGGCCACTTTCTGAACCTTTGTTTTCAAGTACCAATTTCCAGCCTATTTACTAAGGCCTCATCTTAGCCATCCATTCCCTTAAACCCCCAAGATGGACCCCACAGTTTGAAAAGGCCTTATCCATCAAATACCCAGTTTTCATTAAACAGTAATAATGGCTCCCTTAGAGCTTTTTGGAATATTGGAAATAGCTTATGGACCTAAGTCAGGAAGCCCAAGGCTACCTCTGGGCCCACCTTGCATACACTGCAGCCCCTAGCCACATGGGGACTGCCGAGCCCCTCACCTGGTAGGAGCCATGAGGAGGGATGTAGTAAATGTCTCCAGGAGCAAGACAGTAATGATCCTCCTCAATTTCCTTACAGTAGAACGTGGACAGAAGGGACAGCAGGAGACGCCTGTCTTTGTCATCAGTCACTCTGCCTCCGTAATTACATTCCCCTGGGGACAACCAACAGGAAGAAGTTGAGTCCAAGGAAGGTCATAATGAACTTGGTCATTAACCTAAAAGAGGATTCTTTGAGCCAAGGAGCTCTGCTGAGATACAGGGTTGCTGAAACCAGTGCTCACCTTGGGATGACACCAGGCTTTTTGGTATTACGTTTGCTACAAAAATAGTACATGTTCACCATATTTGATATTAGGAAGCAGAAATAAACTGAAAGAAAAACAATACAATCACCAATAATTCCACCAGAGGCAACTACGAACATTTAGGCCTCTTCTTCAGGTGTGCATGTATGTGTGTATACATACGTGAAAGGCATTATAGGAAGATGGTTCAGGGCAAGCACTTTGGCATGAGATAGTCCTGGGTTCCAATTCCAGCAATTTCTCATCCATCAAGAAGTAGAGATAATTGCAGTATCCATTTTACAAGGTTGTAGTTAATTAAGCTTATAAAACATTTAGTACAATGCTTAGCACAGAGAAAGCATTCGATTTATTATAGCTATTCCTTATTTATTTATTTATTTATTTATTTATTTATTTATTTATTTATTTACTAGAAAATTGAGATTATCCCATACATCCTGCTTTGGGACACTCCAACCCCTTCATTAATATCATTCTCTGAGACTCAGGTTTCTACACTCCGATTTCTACAAAAAGAATTAGGTAATTCTTTGGAAGCCACATCAAATCCTTCTCACTAACCCCATGACGCATTTTCTAGCTGGTCCAGATTCCACAGTATGTGGGTGCCACCTGGTATTTCGTAGTTATGGACAACACACTAGTTAGCAGGGAGGAAACACATCTGTGTGTAATGTGTGTGAAAGATGGGCTCATTTCCAATTCCAACCATTCCAGGAAGATGCAGGTCTACAGACAAGAAACAGGAAGTGTGGCCCAAGTTTGGGGCGAGAGGCCTCCGCTTCTCTTGGTTTTTGGAGGGGATCTAAGTGCCTAGGAGGAGGATCTGGGTGGTTCACTAAGGGAGATGTAAGGGTCTAAGGGGAAGCTCATACTTCTTGAGTAATTTGAGCCCTGGCAGAAGCTGTTTTACCTTAAGCCAGACCATCTAGATTTCTGAGGCTCTCTCTGTGGACTTTTCCAGCCTTTCCAGCAAAGCTCAGTTTGAACGTTACAAACAAGTTTTTGACAGCACTGTGTTAAATACAATAATCAAAACAGAACATTAAAGATACAGTGGTTTTCCCTCACTGTAGTCAGTGTGGCAGAGCTAAAGGGCACCCAAGAAGGAACCCACGTGAAGGTAAATCCCGTGCAGAGAGTCATGGAGCACTTCCTTGTCAGCAAACTTTCCTTCGGAGGATACCCTTGCAGGCTTTGGGTTTTATGTTTGTTTAGGAAGGTGCATTTCTTTATAGCTACTTATATGTCTGTTCTGGTAGCAAGAGTGTAAGTTCCTACAGGCACCAGGACGTGCTTTCGTCTCTTCCAAGGTCTCTACTCTCACCGCCAAAGGGCTGGGGATATCAGATTAAGAATGTATTGACTTCGGGCCACCTAATTTGATAACCACTGTCCAAAAAATGAGACCTGTCTCTCTGATTGGTGTCAGTATAAAGTCTAATGATCATCCCTAACTGTTGTTTTTTTTTTTTTTTCTTTCCTTCCATGCATATAAGCAGGTTACACTTCTCTGGGTCCCTTGCAGGGGGCAGGGTATAGGAGATGAGTTGGTGTGCATTTAATTCCTGGCATGAGCCCTTCTGTGCTATCCCTGTGGCAGTAGGATACACAAGTATGTCCTGAGACGTGTCATCAAGAGTCGGTGGAGCTTTTGCTGGCTGGGCCCGATACATGATTACAATGAGCACAGACCCTTGCCGATTCAGACCAGACATATAGAGAGGGCGAGAAATGGACCTTTGATGTCTTAGACCCTCGAGATGTGGGGATTGTTGATTATCTTAGCCTAACTAGTCCATCCTGACTGGTACAGGTGGAAAGCGAGGATCCTCAAACTGGCTGACATGGTTGGGGCAGGTCGCTTTATGAGCTGCAGATAGTCCAATACTAAGACCGTAACCCAGGGCAAGGATGCGTCCATTCTGCATTCTGAAGAAGAGCACTGGCCTGTGCCTCTGCTTGGCCTGAAATGATAATGATATGACTCACTTCTTTAGAGAAGTTCTCATAGCCACTGACCTTCTGTTGTGTGTGTCACTTGAGGTTTTGTTTTAGGGTACAGTGTGCTGAGTTAAGGTCTGTGTGACCTTTTACAACTGAACTTAATTACTCTAAAGCAAGATTTCTCAATCCTAGCACTATTAACATGTTGTGCTGGACAGTTCTATGTGGTGGGGGCTGTCCTATGCATTGTAAGACAATGATGCATGTTTAACAGCATCCCCGGCCTCTACCCAGTAGCACCTCTATTTAGTGGGGACAGGCAAAAATGTCTCCAGACATTGCCAAGTGTCCCCTGGGGGGTGAAAGTGCCCTTGGTTGAGAACCACTGCCCTCAGGCCTCAGTCCCATCAGTTATAAAATGGGGTCACTAACAGGAAGCTCCTAAGGTTGCTATGGAAACTGGATGTGAGGCCTGTGTATATAGAGTGCCTGACGCATGATCGGGGAAAGGATCCAGAGAGACTCCTTAACATATGGAGCTGAGGAAGGAGCTTGTGTATAATCTTGAAAATGCCCAGGGTTTTCCTACTGAGATGCATTTTGACCTTTGGCCATGGTATTCCATGCACTTAGCCCATCTACATTTTATCTCCTATCTCTGGGGTTACATGACGTGTTCCTTGAGAGAGGCAACCAAGTTTTACACATTTACATTCTTCCATATTATGTACTAGTATATATTGGGTGACTAATAAAATGTCACTGATAGACTGCTTTAATACAAGACAGCAAGTGCCGTTTTCACCTCAGGGAACCTCTGTTGAGCATACTCTCCTTCTTCCTTCCCACTGCCTACCCTACTTTCTTCTTCCACTTATAAACTCCTATTCAACCCTCAAAACTCATCCTCCATGCCTTTAGGAAGTTCCCCATGATCATCCCCTACCCTATCCCTGAGATTTAATCATTGTGCTACCTTTCTACTTTATAAGTATTTCTCTTGTTGAACTTATCACTGTATTGTCTTTTATTTCTTTTTAAAAGCATTTTTAAAAAAGATTTTATCTATTTACTTGAGAGAGAGAGAGACAGAGAGAGCCCGAGTGTCGGTAGGGGCAGAAGGAGAGGGAGAAGCAGACTCGCTGCTAAGCAGGGAGCCCCAGGACCTCAAGATCCATGACCCAAGCCGAAGGCAGACATCTAACCAACTGAGCCACCCAGGTACCCTGTCATTTTTTTTAATTTAAAGATTTTATTTATTTATTTGACAGAGACAGCCAGCGAGAGAGGGAACACAAGCAGGGGGAGTGGGAGACGAAGAAGCAGGCTCCTAGCAGAGGAGCCTGATGTGGGGCTTGATCCCAGAACGCTGGGATTACACCCTGAGCCGAAGGCAGACGCTTAACGACTGTGCCACCCAGGCACCCCCCTGTCATTTATTTCTTTATATATATTTTTTCCTTCGTAGACTGTGAGCCACTTGAAGGTAGGAATCATATACCTAGTTTTTTACAATATCTGGCGTGGTGACCAGCATTAGTAAAATCTCAATAGTTGTGGAAAGAATGAATGAGTGAGTAAATAAATGTATAGAGGTGGGATCAGAAGAGCAGAAGGGTAGAGTATGATACTGGAGATTTACAACTGCAAAGCCTCCTCCCATAAATACCTGTCAGGTAAGTTAGAGCATCAAATGGCACCTCCTTGTAGTCATTCAGAAACATCTGGATCTGCCGCATACTAATCCTCAGGTCAGATTCATTGAATTCATAAGGAATATTCCAACCTGCACAAAGCATAGACGAATTAGAGGCTTCGGTGCCAGAAGCTCGTAATTTCCACTCAGACATCGAGCTGTAGAGTTAAGCATCATTATGGATCAGAAGCCTCGTTCGGCCCCATGAATATCAAGCACCAGGCCGACTATTAGCCTTGACATTTACTGCCAATGTGGGAGCCATTCTGCCTGAGAAAACATCCATTCTAAAATCAATTTCCTTATGGATCTCCCCATTTGTTAAGGTAGATGTTAATATCGTGGGATTTGTGGAATGAGAATTATTCACCCTGGCTGGAATACTGTGGTAATGCACAGAGTTCCAAAAATAACACTAAAGCAGAGCTAGAGAGCAGTATCTATGATTAGGCAACAGAACTAAGTCAGCTTTGAGAATTCCCCTCATTGTGCTCATGGGAAAATGGGATGGCCAGCCTTGAAACTACCGCTTGTATTTTCAAGGGTATAATGATAAATGCCCAGTGGGTCTGGGAAAGTGGCACAAATGCATGAACGTACCGGGCATGGTGGGAGACAGCAGGGTACAGTCGGATCTGTGCTCAACAGAGACGTTTAATTTCCTCCCGAACATTTACGTCCAAATAAAAAATATAACAAAATAATAAAATTTGTGGTCTGGCACACAAAACACAACTGGCCAGTTGGCTGAAAGCCAAACCATTACATGGATTTTTGGAAATCTGGTGTGGGTGGGAGAATGTGGTGTATGACACACAGATGTAGGGGGAATGTCCCCCCCCTCCCCACACTGACTGTCTCATCCCTGCACCCCTCAGTGGAAGGGTCAGGTGGTCTGTGGAGCTAATAGGGGCTATGGTGTGGTGGTAGAAGGAAAGAGGAGGCTCAGAGAGAATCACCAAGAAGACAGTTTTCCTCAATATCTAACCCAAAAGAACAGCTGGAAATACATTGAGGTGGGTCATTTCAAGGCTGTCGAACAAAATCAGAGGCAGCCCAACTTTAAAGTCATGTGGATGCTGGATCTGTATTTAGCAGTTTGATGTTCTGCTCTAACAAGAGTATTAAGTTAATATAAACTATTAAATCAGGTTAGGCCGTGGATAGGTTCCGTTAATAGTGAAATTTATTTTTATTTTTTCAAGAAGAAGCACAAACGTCCTGGCTGTATTTCTTTCATTCTTGTGCACGTGTGTAGAGAACTACTTACAATGTCATAAATTAGCTGGTGACAATTCCCTGGAGAGTGGTGATCGTGCCTAAGATAGGCAACCCACCAAAGGGAAGGGCCTAAAATCTTCTCATCAACATATTCCTTCAGTAATTAGGAGACCTCTGATTTTGGAGCACCAGCTCTTTCCCTGACACAGTGACCTGGTTATAGGGGCTGCCAGATTTATCAAATAAAAGTACAGGACAGTCAGTGAAATTTTAATTTCAGATGAACAAATCATGCTTAGTCTAAGTATGTCCCAAACATTACATGGAATATACTTATATAGCATTTTACTGGCCACCCTATTGGAGTGCAAACTTGAACACACACCTGCATCTGTGTGTGGTCTGTGCCCCAGCGGCCCAGGTGCACTATCACCTCTTACCTAGGGGTCCGAAGTTTCTCCTCTCTTGAACAATGGCATGGAAGAAACAAAGGCCAAACAATAGCTTTTGCCACATGACTGGCTTTGTGCAGCTTTGGAAGAACACGGGGTCCGAGATCGGGTCATTGAGGTAGGAGCGCAAAAGATTGGCCCGGAGCCCTTTGGGGGGCTCATTGGTCATTTTGATCCCATTTTGGAGGATGCTGACTGGAAATTTCTCTGATGGATAGCTGGTTAACCAGAGTCTGGAAGAACAACAGACCTAACTCTTTAGAACAACGCAGTATGTTATATTGAAAAACAATGACAACAAAATAATAGCCACCGTGTATTAAGCACTGCTAGATGCCAAACCCCATGCTAAGAATTTAATACGTGTCCTTCCTTCACTTGAATCCTTACAGCCACCCTGTGTGAAGGGGTTAGCTACCCCCTTGTACCAGTGAGGAAATGGAGGCATGCAGAGGTCATGCGGGTTTTTCGATGACACAATACTTAGAAGTAACTGACGTGGAATGTGACTGTAAAGGCCCTCTCTTAAATGCCATGCCGCATCCC
>NW_024424452.1:23423428-23453633 GCF_017311325.1 Ursus maritimus | reverse complement strand
CCCCCCCCCCCCCCCCCGCTAGACTACCTGCACGTCTGTGATGGCCAGGTACTATGCCTGGCACCCAGGAGTGGCCAGGAAAGGAAGGAAGAGTCCATAAACAGGTAGCCTGAGGCCTGACTTCAGGCTGTGGTTAGGTGGTGTTTAGCTCATACCATGCAAACCAACACAACTTTATAGCATAGTTTTGAAGTAGTTGCTAACTTTTAAAAATCTAGGGCTTTTTTTTTTTTTAAATTCTAGATTCCCACCTTCCCTTGAAAATAATCAGAAAATCTGATCACAAGAGGCCCACCTTCCTGAATGGCAACAGTCACGTGGTATTAGGCAGTTACTGCTCTTTTCTTAAGGGCACGGGCTTCTAGTTCCCCGCCAGCCCCACATCCCTCTGTTGATGTCCCACAGCGAGGCTGACAGCCTGTGATGATTGCTAGTGTACTGTGGGAACTGATAGATCTCTTGTGCCTGTCCTCTTTCCTCCTGTATGTTATATTCCCGGCTCCCATAGGCACCCGAGTTAACGACTTTTGGGTTAGGACCATAATATAGAGGACCTTAATGTCAGCATGAATAATTTTTTGTTCATTGAGTGTGTCATTGATGGTACTTAGTCAACTCACCATTCTGGACCAGATAGAATTCTTGACTCTGACGGACCCCCCCTTAAAGTCTTCCATGAATTTTTTTTTTTAAAGATTTTTTAATTTATTTATTCGACAGAGATAGAGACAGCCAGTGAGAGAGGGAACACAAGCAGGGGGAGTGGGAGAGGAAGAAGCAGGCTCATAGCGGAAGAGCCTGATGTGGGGCTCGATCCCATAACGCTGGGATCACGCCCTGAGCCGAAGGCAGACTATTAACCGCTGTGCCACCCAGGCGCCCCTGAATTTTACATAAATCTTACATAAATACAATAAACTATGGCCTAATCTAGCTTTGTAAATAAACACCAAACACTTTCCTGTTTTCGGGCAGACATGACTAAAATGAAAATAACCAGCAAGATTTGTGGCCTAGAACAGGAGTTGGCAAACTTTTCCTATAAAAGATCAAAGAGTAAATATTGTAGGCTCTGCAAGGCCATATGGTATCAGTCACAATGGCTTGGAATGTGAAAGCAGTCATAGACAGTATATGAATGAGCATGGCTATATTTCAATAAAACTTTATTTGTGGACACTGATATTTGAATTTCATTTAATTTTCATGGGTCATGAAATATTATTCTTGTTTTGATTTTTTTTTCACCCATCTAGAAATGTATCAAACTCTTCTTAGCTTACAAGCCATATAAAAACAGGTAGCAGGCTGTATTTGGTCCATAGGTCACCTTTTGCTGACCCTTGGCCCAGAATAAGAGAACATTTGAGTTGAAAAGGGCTTTGAAGTCTGTCTGGTTTATCTCATCATTCTGTATATGCAAAAATCAAGGCCCAGTGTTGCTGGGCTTAAAGTTCACAAAAAACAAGTAGGTATTTCCAATATTGATTAAAATTCCACAGAGCCCAAGAAATATAGGATAGAGCCGCTTGGACAATGGTGCCTACACTACGGGTAAGGTTTTTTTCAACACGATTTTTAAAAATCAGATTTGCTGACATTGAATCTACCTTCCCAGACACATCTCATATTACGTCCCCCAACAATGTCTCATAGCATATACCCCATGGTAATAGAATAACGTCTCAGTGTTTCCTTCATACACATTTTTGCTTTTACAGATGCTGTCCCTTCTGCCTGAAATGACTTTCCTGATAAACTCCTATTCATCTTTCAAACCCCAGGCAACAGTCAGGCCTCCAGGCATTCCCCAACTTTCCCTTCCCTTTTCTGTGCTCCATGGTTCTTGTGCAAACAAGTATGGTAGGTACTGCATGGCATCAACATCACTCATCTGGGGTCTGTCTTCTGCTAGACTGAGAGATTCTTAAAAGCAGAACTGTGTTTGTTCACCTTTATATTCCATCATGCCACCAGCATGATGTCTGGAGCTCAAGGTTGGGTTCCAGAAACAGGCCAGGGGGGGTGGGGTGGCACCTCACCTGAATCTGATGTTAGTGCTTTCAGGAACAATCACCTCCTCACAGATCTTCTCCAGCGTGGGCATCCAGCTCGTGGCCAGGTGGCAGTTCTGTAACACCACCCAGGTCCCATCTGTGATGGCAGTATTGATCATTTTGGCAGCAATAGAGCCTTGGCCTTGGCCAAGGGAGATGGTCTGTGTTCTGGCACCTCCCATGCCAAGATCGTCGGCAAACTTCAGTAGGCCTGCGGCCAGGAAGAAAAGGGGGCTTTTGAAAGAGGTCAGGCCAACTAAGACCATATTAACAATAACAATGCAGAAGGAAGGGTTACATCAAAATCCTGGACACGGAAAGAAACTCACTGACTTCTGTCAACTACAAAATAAGCATCTCTATGCGGAAGGTTTAGACTTCTGGTAAGAGGGTAAATGAAGCTACTGTTGATTCCTCTTTTGTCCTGAATACATAGACATTCTTGATGGAAAAAAAAAATTACACATACCGGAAAAAAATTCAGAGTCTGAAAGAAAGAGAAATTCCCAGGTGCCAAAAATGAAGAGGGAACTCAAAACTAGAGAGGTGAGCACACAACCAAAGAAACTGGTTGTCACAAATGTATTTTACTAGAAAAATAGGCATTTTTATAGCGAAATTTCAAGTAAGTCTCTTTCACTTCTCTCTTCCTCAGAGGCAGCCAATGTTACTAACTCTTTGTGAATCCTTCCAGAGATACTTTGTGCATTTAAATAAATGCATCTATACTGTTATACTTATGTGAATTGTAGAAAACTACATTTGCTTCTCTCATTTAGATCTTTTCCACGTCAATACAGGCACACCTGAGATATTGTGGGTTTGGTTCCAAACCGCAATAAAGTGACTACTGCAATAAAGCGAACAAATGATTTTGGCGGGGGGGCTTCCCAGTGCATATAAAAATTATGTTTATACTATACTATCATCCATTAAGGGTGCAATAGCATTATGTCTAAAAAACAATGCATTTACCTTAACTTTACAATATTTTATTACTAAAAAATGCTAATCATCATGTGAGCTTTCAGTAAGTTGTAACCATGACAAATAGAGTAATAATGAAAAAGCTTGAAGTATTGCCAAGAATTACCCAAATGTGACCCAGAGACACGAAGTGAGCAAATGTTGTTTGAAAAATGGCACCAATACTCTTTCTGCCACCTTGGAACCTGCGGAGCCTGTTGGGAACAGGACTCTGAAGTTGACAAATACATCTGGAAGGCTGTGGTCCAAGGCTATTTTTCTCTGGAACCAGAGCGAGCAGACAGCTCTTCTTGAAACTGGAGGTGTTTATGCTCAACATGAAACTGAATTCTGTCTAGGCAAGAGATGTGCTTATGTGTACGAAGCAAAGAACTACACAGTGACTCCTGGTGGCAAACCGAACAAAAATAGAGCAATGTGAGGAAAAGTAACTCATGCTTGTGTTAACAGTGGCATGACTTGTGCCAAATTCTAAAGCAACTTTCCTGTTAAGGCCACTGGCTACAAACTCATGTGATGCTATACCCCTCAAGGATTTAAACTGACTGAGAAGTGAATAAAGGTGTACATGTATTCTCTTTATGTTTTTGGTAAAGATTTTATTTACTTATTTGACAGAGAGCAAGAGAGAGAGCACAAGCAGGGGGAGCAGCAGGCAGAGGGTGAAGCTGACACACCCCTGAGCAAGGAGCCTGATGTGGAACTCGATCCCAGGACCCTGGGATCCTGATCAAAGCTGAAGGCAGAGGCTTATTAACTGACTGAGCCACCCAGACATCCCGATTTGTTCTCTTAAAAAAAAAAAAGAGGTGCTTCTCCTTCACCCTCTGCACCCCCACTCACGCTCTCTCTATATCTCTCTCAAATAAATAAAATCTTAAAGAGAAAGAAAGAAGAAAGAAAGAAAGAAGGAAAGAAAGAGGAAGAAAGAAAGAAAGAAAGAAAGAAAGAAAGAAAGAAAGAAAGGAAGGAAGGAAGGAAGGGGGAGGGAGGGAGGAAGGAAGGGAAAAAGAAGGCACAATAGATTTGGTTGATGCAGGGTTGCCACAAACCTTCAATTTGTAAAAAAAACACTGCATCTGCAAAGTGCAATAAAGTGGAGCGCAATAAAATAGGTATGTTTGTATGTACAGAAAAATCTTATTCTTTTTCATGATTATGCAGTATTTCACTGTTGGAATATACCATATTTCATTTAACCAGTCTAGATGTTGGGAGTTTGTGAAGACATGACTTTTGCACTCATGAGGTGGGGGAGGGGCTGGAACTGTGATTCTGTATACAGTTAGGATCCTCAAAGGGCTGCACCTTCATGGGAAGGTGGCCAGAAACTGGGCTACTGGTCAGAAAGCAATGCAGAAGCTCAGCACCCGGGTAGAAAGAGTAAACAGCTCCCCGCTGAGAAAACAACACACGAAGCCTCTGCCACGTGCGGATGAGTGGTGTGAGTTTACAGTACCTTGTGGGTGGGATTCCAAAACTGAGAAATTTCCCATAAAATTGATCCAGAATGGCAAAACCCCTGGGGCATCAGGGTTTGCATGTGCAAAGTTGTTCTGTTAGGGCTCTTCTAAAACCCAAGGTATTATGAGACTCCCACGAAATAACACAAGCTTGCTGACTGTGAACTCACAATAAAAAATTACAAACTACACGAGGAAATATATCACTATAAGGGATAGTCAGCACATAGAACATTCAGAAGAATTAATACTGCCAATGATTATGTGTGGTCTCTGTTATGGACTGAACTGTGTCCCTCTCAAATCCATATGTTGAAGCCCTAATCTCTAGGACTTCAGAATGTGACTGTATTTGGAGATGGGGTTTTAAAAGGGGTAATTAAGTTAAAATGAGGTCACTAGGTTTGGTCCTAATCCAATAGGACTGGTGTCCTTTATAAGACTAGGAGACTGAGACACAGACACACTCACAGAGAGAAAACCATATAAACACGCAGGGAGAAGTTGGCTACCAACAAGCCAAGGAAAGGGGTGCCTGAATGGCTCAGTCGTTAAGCATCTGCCTTCGGCTCAAGGCCTGATGCCAGGGTCCTGGGATCGAGTCCCTCATTGGGCTCCCTGCTCTGCTGGGAGCCTGCTTTGCTTCTTCCTCTCCCACTCCCCCTGCTTGTGTTCCCTCTCTCTCTGGCTGTCTCTCTCTCTGTTAAATACATAAATAAAATCTTAAAGAAAAAAAAAAAACAAGCCAAGGAAAGAGGCCTCAGAAGAAACTAACCCTGCTGATGCCTTGATTTTGGATTTTTAGTCTCCAGAATTTGGAGAAAATAAATTTCTCTTGTTTAAATCACTGAGTCTTTGGTATTTGTTATAGCAGCCCTAGCAGATTAATATAATCTCCGAAAAAGACCTTGAAAGGAACACATCTAAAAATCATTAAGGAAGGACCACAAAGCATAATAAAAATGGGAGTTCTTTGGGAAAAAAAAAACCTCCACGTATTTGGAATAAAACAAATAAAACTTCTAGAAATGGAAAGCACTGTCATTGAAGATAAAAACTCAAAGCACTGATGGAAAGAACAGGGTAGACACAGCCAGAAAGAGAATTACTAAGCAGTAAGGTCTGCAATCAATGATCCATCCAGTAGGGCCCAGATTGTGGTTTCCAAATGCCATGGCCTCTGCCGAAAGAACTGGAGTTCCTTGGAGAAATGTCTGTACAAGCTGAGCCCAGAATACATGGTAATTCTATACAGCAAGGAAGCTATAAAAAACTCCTGGGGTTATGTGAGAACATTAGGCATGAAGGCAAGCCCCCAGACTGAATGACTTGAGAATCAGAAAGAATGATAAATAATAAAACACCGCCATGTTTGAAACACCCATTATGTTAAAATCTATGCGCTCACGGGGTGCCTGGGTGGCTCAGTCAGTTGAGAGTCCCACTCTTGATTTTGGCTTGGGGCATGATCTCAGGGTTGTGGGATCAAGCCCCATGTCAGGCTCTGCCCTTAGCAGAGTCTGCTTTTCTCCCTTTGTCACTCCCCAAGCTGTCTCTCTCTCTCTCTCAAATAAATAAATAAATCTTAAAAAAAAAATCTATGCGCTCACAATGGTGCAAAGAAAATCTTAACAGCTTAAGTAACTTTGCAGGTTACCAGGGCACCACTTCATTAAGATTAATGAAGCTGAGAAATCAAGAGACTAAACCAAATATCTATTCTGCTGGTCTGAGTAAACCAAAGAGCTGACAAAGGAAAATTCTTCTTCATAGAAGAGTTCCAGCTAATAAATGTGGAAGGAGTGATAGAATTAAAATATTGTTTTGCAATCCCTAATGCAATAAGGGATCTGGGAAATGATTTTGCTAAGGCCGCTAAAAAGCATCAGGTCAGTTGTTTCCAAAACATACTGGAATTACCCGAAAAGCTTATAAAACACAATGCCTGAGCCTCATTCACAAAGATTTTAATTTAATTGGTTGAGGGCATGGCCTGCACATGGAGATTTTTCTTAAAGTCCTCCTAGGTGAGTCCCATGGGCAGCCAAGATTAAGAACCGTCATCACACTAAATGTGAGGCCGATGGGAAGCTTTACGAGGGAAGTGGAGTGAGGAGGTGGATCACACTGACCACGCCTGAGTCCCCTGATCAGTCTTAATCAGAAAAGGAAAGACAACCAGATAGCATGTGCTTCCTAGTGTGAGGCACTCTGAGGGACACAGTAGCCTTGAGGTCTCCTGGGCAGTTATCCAAGCTGAATCTGATCAGGCCTCTAGCAGAGACAGACAGGAATACCCAACATAAGGCTTTGGATGTAACCAGCCTGTCATCATTTTACAGAACGTACTCTGACCTTTCCTTCATTTCTCTTCTTTACCTTTCCCAGTTTCCTCTCCTTTCTCTTGTTTAAATCTGCCACGTAAAAGAAATAGGGGAAAAAACCCAAAGCTACTAGAAAGGGGCCATGAATTGATCTTTGACAATGACACAGTGGTATGGGAAAGGGGAAAGGGTACCAGTTCATTTCAGCTCGCTCCTCTGACTTCCTCTGAGGGGCAGGGGTGCTGGCTTTGTATCTGGGTCGGGATAGGTGTCAAACTCCCCAGCTTTCACAGGAGAATGGCAACCTTTGTCATTTGCATCTCTGGTACTCTTTCTTTATCCAGCAACAGAGAGAACTAAAGCTTTGAGATCCAACAGAACAGAAAACTAATCTATTCCTGTCAGCAATTCATACCTGTTAATATGCAATAATTGGTTTCTGGAAAGATCCACAAACTGCTTAATAATGGTTACTTCTGGAAGGGTTAGGAGGAAGATGTACCTTTCACTCCGTACGATGGTTTCTCAACCTCAGCACTATTGATATTTGGGACCATTTTGGGATAATCCTTTGTTGTGGGGGACTATCCTGTGCAGGGCAGATGGTTAGCAGCCTCCTCAGCTTCAATCTACTAGATTCTAATAGCACCCCCTAGTTGTGACCCCCCCCAAAAAATGTTTCCCCACTTTGCCAAATGTCCGTTGAGGGGACAAAATGGCACTGGTTGAGCCACAGTTCTATACTTCTCTGTATTGCTTTTTTTTTTTTAACTATACACAGTTATACACAGTATTAATTATCCAAAAAATTTAACTTAAAAATCAAAAGAAAAGCCTAACTGGGAGAAGCAATAGAGAAAATGATTTAAGACAAAGATGATAAACTAACAGCCAGTAGGCTTAAAACTAGCCTGGTCTGGTCCTCACAATTTTTAGGAAAAAATTTGAATGAGTTATTAAGATGTAAAAATGGATGATTTCTGCATTTCTGATTTCTCTTGAAAAATCAGGTGATCTGCCCATCCTGAGCTCACATTATCAGATGGCACAATATTTGGGAGCTGAGTAGCAGCTGCTTCCTTTAGGTGGGAAAAGAAATCTTCAGCGGCCCCTTCCAGCCCCACCTGAGCCTATTAATGGTTTGGTTTTCAAAGCATCTGAGTCTGAGATTCCTGCTATAAGGGACATGCTGTCGTTACCCGACCATGCATTCTGGGCCATTTATGTTCTTTATACAACATTCTGCCCTTACCTGCCATTGGATCTGCACCTGGAGACAACACGAAAATCAATGGTACACAACAACTGGAATCATTGTAGGACCCCTGGAGGTCAAATGTAGGGGCTTCAATGTACACGTCACCCATGTGTTCAGCAATGAACTCCCGAATGGCTGGAATGATTTTGTCAGGCCGCAAACATCGTAGGATCACCATCCTCTCCAATCCCTTAAGGAACTTCCAAGATCCAGGGAAATTCTCCTCATGGGGCCAAGTGGAGTCATAGATCAACTTCCACTCCTCAGCATTTTGTTCTACATGTTCCATCAGGCCCTTCATTTTCGGCAATGCCGACGCACGAACCACTTCTGCCCATGCCTTCTCAGACAGCCATTCAGGAGCTGGGTTGGGGAAGGGGTTGTCCAGAGCGACACCTCCAGTTAGAAGGAAATACCAAACATCCTCATTAATTTGCTTTTTCTCTTTCATGATGCCGATGGTCAGGAGGAGGGAGAAAAGTAGCTTGTCCTTCTCAAACAGAGAGCGGCAGACATTGTTGTAGATGCTGAGGGTAAAATGTTCAATGATGTACTCAATGCGAAGGTCCAAATCTTCGCTCTTACTGCTGTGGGCCAGGGAATGCACATAGAGGTTTATGAACCATGTTAGGGAGTACTGGTACATGGGCTCAATGTTGGCCAGGTCGGAGATACAGAAGAAGATGGTGGCAGAGTGGACAGCCACTGGCTTGTAGCCCATCCGAGTCTCATCAATCTGTGTTTCTGTTACTGAAGCAATTTCCTGTTTCTCAGAGATCTCTTCAGACAGCATCTTGGAGGAGGACAAAACTTTGATGGCAGTCTCATCCTCGAGGATGTTGCCCTCAGACAGGGAGAGGACCTCCAAGATCTTATCTTCAATTTCTTTTAGCTGCTTCTTGTTCTTGGCACTTTCCACAATCAGCTCGTTCTTCTTCTCTTCCAGTTCTGGCTTCTCCTTGGCAGCCACAATGCCAAGGAGTTGATCTTGGAGACCTAAGGGTGTGATCATGAAGTTGAGGAGGCAGACTTTCACGGCAACTTCAGGGAGGTAATGTGGGTTCCTCAAACGGGTTGTGATATATAACTTAAAATCCCTGGAGTATTCGATGATGTTTTCACCCAGCCTCATGTACTCAACCCCTTGCTGCCTGAATGTGGACTTGAGCAAGATGGGTTCAATAAAGGCATCCAGCTCCTCTCCAACATTTTCTAGTAGGACGGGGGTGCCAAGCTGCAGAGCATTTTCCAGCGTCCTCACGTAGGTGGCATCTGAGAATTTGATGATGGACAGCTTATTTGCTTTCTCCATGTTCTTGACCCACTTATTGGCCTGCCCCTGAGGGTCGATCATTAAGGCCCAGCGTCTGGAATTGGACACAATGATGCCATTGTCAATGGAGAAAGAGTCAATGGGCAGCCCCGCAATCTGCCAGGCACGAATTTTTACAGGATCTCCTAACGTGTTGCTGAGACTGAAGTCACTGGAGACGGGGATGACCTTTTCTTTACACTGGGCCAACCACTGCTTCTGGCACCTCGCCCGATAATCCACAGTAAAGGCCCCCAGGTAAGCCACAGTCCCTGAGGACAACAGCACATCCCCTGTCAGATCAATATACCGGATCTCCAGCTGCCGGGCGGCTTCTGTCCATCTGTCCTTCTCTCCGCCAAGTCCACTGATCAGCTTTTCTGCCCTGATCAGCTTTTGGGAGCAGATTTCAATGTTTTCCTCCAAGGTCTTTTTCTTGGTATTCATCTCTTCAAAGTCATCGTTCAGGGCCTGGAGGCGGTCTTCCACCAGCTTCAGTTCTGCTCGCTTCTGGTTCAGCTTCTGCATCTGTGTGTCTAGCTTCCCCTCGGCCTCCCTCAGCCGCTCCCGTTTGGGAGCCACCACTTTGGCCACGCGATCGTATACCTCCATAGCCCTCACCCATTTGCACAGACCTTCACAGGCAGATGACACATTTTTAATGACAGCTGGCTGGAAATCTGGGTGATCGATGAATCTTTCTCGGATCCGCTTCATGATCGCTGGGGGGATGTTGTCTTTGTCATATGTCTTAAGACTCTCCAAGAATTTCAGATCTCCAAGAATCTTTCTTGAAACTCCCCAGTAATCTTCTATCATTTTACCTGTTTGGAACAAGAAATGCAGATTAGACTACCATTAAGACAATCTGGCTGAGACTTAAAGGCTTGCAATGGTTACTCCTATTTGGGGAAAAGTCCAAGGTCCTGCCAAGGATGTTTCGGGCAGGAAAATACTCTGCATGATACCATAATGATGGCTGCATGTCATTAAATATTTGTCCAAACCGATAAAATCTGCAATACCAAGGGTGAACTCTAATATACACTATGGACTCAGGGTGATAATGATGTGTCAATGTAGGTTCATCAGTTTTAACAAATGTCCCACTCTGGTACAATAATGGGAGATGCTCTGCATGTGCGTGGGTTAGGGGTATATGAGAAATCTCTGTACCCGTCTCTCAATTTTGCCGTGACCTTAAAATTGCTCTAAAAATATAAAATCTAAATAAAATAAAGAAAAATCTAAGCTTCTCACAGTGGTCCAGGAGGCCCACTGAACTCATCCACCTCACCTCTGCCTTGCTTCTTAGACTTCAGTCAGGAAGAACCCTTCTTCAACCCTTCAATGATCTTAAGTGCTTCCTTACTGTGAGCCCTTCACCTAGCCTGTAAATGGCATCTAGCTGGCTCCTAACCAAACTTCAGCTCATTTACAAGTCACCTCCGGGGTCTTTGAGTGGCTCAGTTGGTTAAGCCTCTGACTCTCAGTTTCGGCTCAAGTCATGATCTCATGGGCTGTGATCTCATAAGCTGTGAGATGGAGCCCTGGTCGGGCTCCACACTCAGCAGGGAGTCTCCTTGAGATTTTCTCTCTCCCTCTCCCTCTGCCCCTCCCACTCTCTCTTTCTCTCTCAAATAAATAATCTTTAAAAATAAACATTAAAAAAATAAAAGTCACCTCCACTGAGAGGTTTCCCTAGATTTCCATCACTAAGCTGGGCCGCTCTAACCCTCCCCCAGCATTTTCTTTCATCTCAGCTGCTAGAATGTCCACTCCCTTTACAGTGTTTATGCAACCTGTTTATGCAACCTTTTTTGGTTTCATTTTTATTGTCTGCCTCCCTTAGAACTGTAAGCTTCTGCTGTGTTTACTATAATCTGGCCTAGTGCCTGATACTCAGTTATCAATAAAGACGTATCGAATGAATGTTGCTCCTTGTTCCCAGTCCTAGAGAAGGCAAAGGAGCCACGGGTATGTGTTTTGAATATTCCTTTTCAAGTCTGGGAGGTGGGCTGGATGGTACTCAATCGGTTCTTGTGAGTGAGGCAGTCTCAAGAGAAAGAGCAAAGGGTGGGGAAGCAGCATGCAGGCTTGTAACTATACAAAAGGCCATCCTTGGCCTACCCAGAAACAAAGCAGGGCCCTTATTCTCCTCAGCACCCATCCTGCTGACTAATGATTGAGTGAGCCTCGATCCCATCCCGGGGCTGCACCCCTTTTGTTCACATGCTGGAAACGAGCTGGAAGCTCTTTTGGCTCATAGCACTCTAAACACTTGCCAACCTCAGGCTTATCAAAAAAAGTTATACTTGAGAAATCATATTAAGTACAATAGGTCAGATGTGTCCTGTTTCTAACGCAAGCACAGTAACCAAACAAGTATTTCCCATGAAGGTTTTTGTCTGCATTCAGGAAAATGATCTGCTTCATTTATGTTCGAGGTACCCCAAATGAATTCAATTGCTCTTTTGTTTCATCCTCATGTTCTGGCTAAAATTCTGCAGGATAAATGAATAATACACACCATTAGCTTCAATTTTAAAATAAGAAACGTGAATGCTAGGCCCTGTGCAGATCATCAGTGATCCAAGAAAAGGCCATGCTTTCATACCTTAGCCGTTCTCCACCTTGGCTGCACCTTAGATCTTTCAGGAGCTTAAAAAAAATACAGCTCAGGCTGTACCCAAAACCAATGGAGTAAGAGTCCCCGGAAAGGGAGGCATGGGCTTCAGCATTCTTTATACTCCCTGGGTGATCACCTCTGCATCTTCTTCTTGTGGTTTTTGGCCTGATGCCAATCAGGGAAGAGGAAATGCTAGTCAATGGGAAGCAGAAGCTAGAGGTTTCCGAATGAGGTATCCGGGATTTCTGAGCACTTCAGAAGAAATGGAGGAATAGCAGAACTGTTCCCAGGACAGGAGCACTCTAAAGGCAGGGACTATTACTGAGGCTAGTTTTTAAAGTCCTTGTTCAGTTCCAAGACACTGCTATTAATAATACAAAGTCCTACATCTCATTCAGATTTTAAGGAGAATGAATACTCTACCTATTAATGCTTCTAGGTTCAATGATAGGAGGAGCATTCCTCCCTGTCCTAATCCTCTCTCCCTATTTCTAAGTCTGACTCCTTATCTTCCGCCTACCTCAGTTTCTGCCTCTGCCTTTGCCCCTGTCTCTCTGCCTCTAAGTCTCCATTTCCAGCTCTTCTGTTCCCTCTACCTCTCTCCCTCCTGACCTCTAGATTGGTTTATTATCTCTGCATGCTCATCCAGCTGTCTGTCTCTTTCCATCTCTCTGTAGCTGTCTCATTCTCTGTCTTTCCTTCTCTGGTTACCTCTCAGTTTCTCCCTCTCTCTCTGTTTATCTTTCTCTAGCTCTTTTCTGTTTCTCTCCCCCACAACCAGGCACCACTCTGTCAGTCCTTTCATACACATGACCTTCATTTTTTTTTAAAAGATTTTTATTTATTTATTTGACAGAGATAGAGACAGCCAGAGAGAGAGGGAACACAAGCAGGGGGAGTGGAAGAGGAAGAAGCAGGCTCCTAGCGGAGGAGCCTGATGTAGGGCTCGATCCCATAACGCCGGGATCACGCCCTGAGCCGAAGGCAGACGCTTAACCGCTGTGCCACCCAGGCGCCCCACATGACCTTCATTTTTTAAAAAGATTTTATTTATTTGAGAGAGAGAGCGGCAGAGGGAGAGGAAGAAGCAGACCCTCCCACTGAGCAGAGAGTCCGATGTGATGTGGGGCTCGACCCAGGACCCTGGGATCATGACCTGAGCCAAAGGCAAACATTTAACCAGATGAGCCACCCAGGTGCCCCCCACGACCTTCATTTTTGAAATGATTTGCAGGCAGGGGCCTTGACTAAGCTCAGCCTCACCTAAAGATGCCTGCCTTTGCCCCGACTGATTGAGAGGAGTGAGGAAGGTGAAGGTGCAGGAGAGAACTGTGTGGATGAACATGCAGCTCCTGATACCTCTCTGGTTTCCTCTGAGACTCCAGACCCTGCCCACGGGGTTGGGGCAAGGGAGGAGGGCACAGTACCCCTCCTGCCAGGGAAGAGCAGCCTGTGAAGGCCGCTGGGTGGGGTGGGGGGCCAAAGGGGGTTACCGCTGCCACTGGAGTCCGGCTTCCTCTCTGGTTTCAGCCCTTTCATGACGCAGATGCTCTCCATGACCAGCTTGACAGGGCCAGGTGGGTTCTGCATGGACTTCACCAGTGAGATGTCTGCTGGGTTCAGGGTGTCCAGTGCAGCGAGTGCAGCCTCCAGCGCCGGCATGGCCTCTGCCAGGTCCCCCTCACATTCATCCTGTGGGCAGCACGGGGGTAGAGGGATGAGTGCCTGGTACCCAGCACACCTGGCACTCACTTCATAGAGGAAGCTGGAAGATGCTCTTCCTGCCCTTCCATGTCCTTCCAGGATGGCGCCCCCTCCTGGAGGGCAGCACAGGAGGGTGGCTCTAAGGGTTGAGGGGTAGCAGGGAGGTGCGCACAGGATTTCGGGGTTGTGGTTTTGATGCCTTGGACATTTGAGAATTCACCTGATTTGTGATCTTAAAAAAAAAAAAAAAAGGATCAAGCTTTGGGTTTTAAACAAATTCCCAAGAGATATAAGTAGTGGGTAATTTCATACCCACGGATCAAGGATGGGTGGAGAAGTGGAGTAAACGGTGAAGCCCAGGGGTTGAGTGACAGCTGGGAAGGGGTTAGGGCAAGTTTGGGGAAGAAATAAGGCATGAGGGGTGGGAGAGGGTCAGGGATGGGGTGAGGGTTGGAATGTGTTTAGCTCAGAAATGAGGCAGGCGTAAAGTGAGGGATAAAGTGAAGCTTAGAGATAGGGTGGTGTTTAAGGCAAGAGTTTAAGGATGAGGAATGGGAAGAGAGATTGGAGCTGGGTAGTGAGCTCTAAGAAAAGGAGATGGTGCATGTTTCGTCCATTATTTCTTCATTCAGAGACAAAATTAATACAATGGAATATTATTCAGCCATAAAAAGGAATGAAGTATTGACTCATGTGACAACATGGAAAACCTGCTGAAAGAAGCCAGACACAAAATGCCACCTGCTATAAGATTCCATTGACATGAAATGTGCAGAAAAGGAAAATCCATAGAAGCAGAAAGCGAGTTAGTGGTTATCAAGGGCTGGGGAGGCAGAGCAATGAGGAGTGATTACTCATAGGTTTTTCGTGGGGTGACAAAAATCATCTAGAATTAGTGGTGATAGGTATACATCTCTGTGACTGTACAAAACACCTCTAAAAAGCAACTTAAAAAGGTAAATGTTAATGATATGTGAATTATATCGCAATATATATATTTATTTATTTATTTAATATTTATTTATTTATTTTAGAGAGAGAGGGAGAGACAGAGAGAGAGAGCAGTTGGGAGGGGCAGAGGGAGAGGGCAAGAGAATTTCCAGCAGACTCCCCGCTGAGCGAGGAGCCCTAAGCAGGGCTTGATCTCATGACTCTGAGATCATGACCTGAGCCAAAAGCAAGAATGGGATGCTTAACCGACTGAGCCACCCAGGTGCCCCTCAATATTTTTTTGAAAGAAAGCTTAACATTATAAGACTTTAGAACGGGAAGGGGCCTTATGGATTATTTAGTAGCCAAATTACCAAATCAACAAAACAAAACAAAAACAAAAAATCCCCAAGGTCTCAGGAGGCAAGATGAGTTAGCTCAGGTCACAAAGCTCCAACCTCGGGCCCCTGGTTCCCACTCCCTGACTTCTCTGTC
The DNA here is from genome assembly GCF_017311325.1 of Ursus maritimus. Taxonomy (NCBI): domain Eukaryota; kingdom Metazoa; phylum Chordata; class Mammalia; order Carnivora; family Ursidae; genus Ursus; species Ursus maritimus. The sequence goes on along the minus strand of NW_024424452.1, from coordinate 23,438,474 downwards.
AGTCGCCCAGCCCAACGAGTGGTCACACCGCTACGACTGAAGTGAGGCGTCACAAGAGAACAAGGATTCTTAGACAAAACAGCACGTGTGGAGGTCCACATCCTGCAGGTTTACGGTAGGCAAACACAATAAAGGTGGGTTTCACCTTCTTACGCCTGTGTGTGCACGCATGGGCATGTGCACACGTGTATATATCATGGATCCTTTATTTCAGGTTTTCTGTGTTTTAAATACACTTGCAGGGGCGCCTGGGTGGCACAGCGGTTAAGCGTCTGCCTTCAGCTCAGGGCGTGATCCTGGCGTTATGGGATCGAGCCCCACATCGGGCTCCTCCGCTATGAGCCTGCTTCTTCCTCTCCCACTCCCCCTGCTTGTGTTCCCTCTCTCACTGGCTGTCTCTATCTCTGTCGAATAAATAAATAAAATCTTTAAAAAAATAAAATAAATAAATAAATAAATACACTTGCAGCAAAGTTTTGTTTGGCTTTTTTTTTTTTTAAGATTTTTATTTATTTATTTATTTGACAGAGAGAGAGAGAGAAGCAAGCACAAGCAGGGGGAGTGGCAGGCAGAGGGAGAAGCAGACTCCCCGCGGGGCAGGGAGCCGAGGCAGGGCTCGATCCCAGGACTCTGAGATCATGACTGAGCCGAAGGCAGACACTTAATCGACTGAGCCACCCAGGTGCCCCTTGGCTTTATTATATTAAAACTACACCCCTGCCCCCATGAACCCTGTCAGATGTTCCCAATATCAAAATGGAATGCTCTGCTTTTCAGATGGCAAAAATGGCTCAACCCCAGGGGCAACTCGGTTTGCTCCCTCTTTAGGCCTAGGATAGGTGTCCAAGGGCAAGGCAAGAGGAAACGAATTGAAACCAAAGCTTGCTGTTTCTCACAGTTAGTTTCAGATAGAGTTTGGTGGCAGAAGAGACCAAAGGTGTTGGCTCAGCCACAGCTGTGGATTCTTGGTGGATTTCAATGATCCCAGGTGCCCACAGGTGCCACCAAGAGTTCCATGTTCCTTTCCTATAAGATACCAGACAACTAGTGGCCCACACATGCTTCTTGTACGGCCTGGGTCCCAGCAAGCTTGTTTGTCAAGTGCCTCGAAAAGGCTCTAATTATAATATTATGGGTACAGTGGTTTTCAACCGTGGCTCTGCCTCAGAGTCACTGAAGAACATTTAGGGCATCCTCGTGGTCAGGCCCCACACCCAGAGATTCTGATTCATTCAGTCTGGGTGAGGTCTAGGCACCTGCATTTTTCAAACTCCAAAGGTGGTTCTGACACAGAGCACTGCTGGGAAACTCCAGCTTATACTCTCGGAACACTGACATCAGGCAGGAAGGAACAGACTTCCGTGCCTGGTAGGGGAATGGCTACTTGATGAGAGAAGCACTAACTTAAAATGGTCTTTAAAATGATTATATGACATTTTGGAAAAACATTTGTGAAAGGATGTTAAGGAAATAAAAAAGCATGATGTAAATTGCAATGATAAACTATAATTGCAGTAACATGAAACTATCCACCTGTATAGACAGGGGCCAGAAGGAAACTTGGAAAATATAAAAGGTGTTAAAGCTGAGTTCTTAAGTATTCTTTCATACAAGTTATTACTGTCATCATTTGTTTCTAAGATAAAAAAAAATTACGATAAAAAATGACCCCTGGGGCACCTGCGTGGCTCAGTTGGGTAAGCATCTGACTCTTGGTTTCAACTTAGGTCATGATCTCAGGGTCATGAGATTGAGTCCCCCATTGGGCTCCATGCTCAGCGAGGAGTCTGCTTAAGATTCTCTCTCTCCCTCTCACTCTGCCCCTCTCACCCTCTCTTGATCCCCTTCTCTCCCTCTCTAAAAAAAAAAAAAAAAAGACCCCTGTTGCTCAGCAATGCAAGGAGCACCAGGGCCCTTTGAAAGGTAAGAAGCACAGTGTCCTCTGACGAAACCCAAAAATTCAACTCTGCAGTGGTTCTGGCATCAGTTATCCTCATTAGAGGGAAAAGAAATGATTCATTAGCTTAAAAAGAAATGACCGCTCTAAGCAAATTGTTGTTCTTGGGAAGCAAGTGCTTGGGGCCTCTTTCTCCACCAGTCTCCTCCCCATCCCTGGATGGATTCCACAAGCCTGGCTGAGCCTCTCTGCGGCAGCAGCCACCACACTGGGGGCTCTCCCAGGATATCTCATTTCTATGGGTGGGAGGAGATCGGAGACAATAACAGTCCTTGTGTGGGGAAGGGCTGTAGCTCTGAGAGGTTCGGGGAGGGGTTCTGGTCCCCAGAGAAACTCAAAGCAAGCACAGCCTCTTTTTCCTCCCTGGATGGACCTCACGACTCACCTCCAGGATGTCACTCCTGACACTCTGGAGATGAGATGGCAAAACGTCAGACCCCACCCTTGATACCGAAACCCAAGGCGGCAGTTTATGGCCCAGGAATGGGTGTGGTGGGTTGTCTCCATGTCACCTCCAGCGTCCCTCCTGCTCCAGAGAGTCCCTGTTTGCCCCTGACATTGTGGAGCAGAATCCTGGGTGTGATGGTACCCACATGTGGCAAGAGGCTGCCCTTTATCAAAACGGGCAAGTCCACTTAGTACGAGGTGAAGAACAACAGTTTTAGAGAACGAATGTGTAGTATGTGTGTTGGACACATACTACAAAATTTACATGTTTTTCTCTTACTGTCCCCATTTCATAGATGAGAATACCAAGTTTCCAAAGGGACAGAGCAAATACTGAGTTCTGACGTGCCCAATTCTAGTATAAAACCATGGAAGAATTGCAAATTCATGTGCCTATTAGGGCCAGGCCTGGGATGTGAGTGTGGGAAGTGGGCTGGGTGGGGCTTTGTTGAGCTGGAAGCCACACGGGGCAGCATCTCATCAGTGCTGCTGATGGGTACAACCCAGGAAGACTGGTCCAGTGTTGCCAGAATGCTTGATTTTTTTCTTCCTAAGAAAAACTGAACGTTTAGAATTTTTACTTGAAATCTCTTGATTTTTTTTTAAAGTGGAGGATTATTTCAGATTTTAAAAAAATACTGTGTGTGCCACAGTGTAAATATGCACTCCCGAGGTGCCAGTTTGCCACTTCTGGAATATAGTCAAATGCAAGGACTTCAGAATCAGAGAACTCTAGGTCTGAACCCAGATTCAGTCACTTGGTAGCCACATGACCTTGGACAAGTCATTAAAGTTCTTATACCATGATATCCTTATCTGTAATCTGGGAATGATACTGTGTGCTTTGCAGGACTGTTGGTATGATAATAGGCAATGTAAATCAAGGACGAGAGAACACAGTCTCCATGAGGGAAGGAATTTTGTCTGTCTTGTTCCACTGCCTAGGAAGGTGCCAGCACGACACAGCAAGTGTCCAATAAATATATGTTAAATGAAGGATTACAAGAAACCAGCATGTTGCTGCTAAGTAGTAGCTATTCTTATCATCTTGTCACAGAATGGCAAAACACCCCACTGGCTTTTGGTCCCTGGTGGTCACCATCTTTTATAGTTCCACTGGGCTCCTGGCTGTGCCCCTGGGACTATGGGTGAGCACACCTCTTTTATCCAGGGTATTCACTGTGTGACTCTGAGGCCAGGGATTGGACCCAAGGGAACCTATGAAAGTCCAGGTCTCAGGAGTCACTGGAGAAAAGCCAGTCTGGAAGGCCTGTCATTTTCAAGAAAGTGCCCCATGACTTACTTATCCTAGAAGCCAGACACAAGCTACTTTTCATTCAAGCTCTTTCTTGAAGAATGGTCAAAAAGATTTTCTAATCGCTGAGCAGGGACAAATATCTTGAGCTAAGTGCTAATAGCCTTAGATTCTAAACCCACTAAGAGGCCGTGCAACTCTGAAAAGTCGCTTGGCCATGGAACTTCAGTGTCGTTGATACCTGTCATTCCTAAGTCCAAGGCAGTTGTGATAGTCAAATGGAATTTTTTAAAAGATTTTATTTATTTATTTGATAGAGATAGAGACAGCCAGCGAGAGAGGGAACACAAGCAGGGGGAGTGGGAGAGGAAGAAGCAGGCTCATAGCAGAGGAGCCTGACGTGGGGCTCAATCCCAGAACGCCAGGATCACGCACTGAGCCGAAGGCGGACGCTTAACGACTGAGCCACCCAGGAGCCCCTCAAATGGAATTATGCAATTGAAAATGCTGAGAAATACAAAACATCACAGGAACATTAATCATATTTTCTTCTAATCAGAATGTAGGTGAAGCCCTTCCCAGGGCTATCTAGTCTTTGATATAAGAATCACCTTCAAATGGGGTCTTCTAGGTTCAACATTCTGTCATTTGACAATGATTTATTCCACACCTGTAACAAGCCAGGCACATCTGAGCAAAACCATGATGGAGGTGAAGGAAATAGGGAGGAACAGCTGGTGCAAGGGCCCTGGGGTGCGAGAGTGCCTTTGTACTTCTCTGAGGAATAGTTAGGAGGCCCACGTGGCCAGAGCAGGATGAATGAGGGAAAAGTAATGAGGTGAGGGTTAAATCAGGTTTGGTCTTGTAGGCCTGACTCTGAGTGAGATGGAGAATATTTGGAAAATGGTAATTCTTTCTGGAGAGAGCCAGCTGTCACAGAGACCTACTTCATCACTTACTAGCTACGGGATGCTTGGAAAGTCATCTGTCTTTTTCAAGCCTCACTCTTCTGCAGGAAGGGCCCAACCACACACACCCTGCAGGGCTGTGTTAGGCTCTAGTGAGAGAATGGATAAACCCAGAAAAGTGCTGCTTCCCTCCCTTTTCCTCTTGGCTCTTTATACCTTGATTCCTTGAGCAATGGCAGCGGCAGCATTGGCTTCTTTTTCATCTGCCTGCACCAGAAGTTTCTTGGCATCAGCTTCTCTCGTCTCCTCTTCAATTTTCACCATCATCTTGGCAGTCTCCTCAGACGTCTGGATGAGTTGAGGCTGGAGAGCGGTCAGTTGTACTTGCATTACTGCCACCTAGCAAGAGGGGAGAGCGGGGTCAGCTATGTCAATGCCGAAAATGGCACAGCTGGCGGGAGTTGAAACAATTCTCTGAACTATCATATATGCAGAAAATACTAATGATTATACCATGGTACCGGGTATGCATTTGTTGGCTGGAGTTTCTCTCTTTGATCTTGCAATACTTAATACTTACTGAGTCCGTAGTGTGTGTTGTAAGTTATCAAGCATGGTGCTAGACACTAGACAGAGAATGGTAAACTTAAACATTTTTAAAAAGGTACAGTTTCCTCCATGCTCTTGAGCCTAAATTTTAGTATTGGGGGCAGGGAGAGATGGAATAAGAGCAAGTTAGGGAAAAAACTTACTTTTTGTTTTGTTTTGGTTTTTTTAGTCAGTGAAGAAAACATATACATCCGAGATACCTGGGATAAGAGGAACTTTCAAGGCCACTTTTTCCAAGAGTCTGATGCCCTCTAAAGCATTCCTGCCACGTGGTTTTCTGACCTCTGTTTCAATACCTCTAATGGTAGAGAGCTCTCTACCTCTCAGGAGAGTTGTGCCATTTTTTTAATCCACTGGCCCTGATTCTACCTTCTAAGGCAGCTCAGATGCATACTTGAGGAGGGTTTCACAATATTGCAACCACTGTCCCGAGTAAGCTTATGGGAGAGGCGCAGCATGCTGGCCTGGTTAGGAACACAGGTTCTGGAATTTGCAGAGCTTAGTTTCAGTTTTGGCGGGACCACTTGCACTGGCTACTCACGAGGCTGCATGTATGATTTTGGCAAATCTCCTGGCCTCTCTGCATCATGGTTTCTTTGTACGGAACACAGCCCCTTTATACAGAAAATGATACTGAGGCCCAGGAGGTGAGATAGCACATTGGGGTTCATGATGAACAAAATATCAAAATCTTAAAGAGAGACAGAATCTCATAGGGCTAGGTTGAGCCTGAGGCAAGCAAGGTGAGCTCTGCAAGGATAGGAGTAGATGCTGTCTTTATATAGTGACCTCTTAAAATCTGCACCTGAACAAGGGCCTCACTGCATCCACCTAATCCTGGACCTCTTCATCCCTGTTCTCTTGTGGCAGTGCTCACCTGTGAAGATGCAAACTCCAGTTTCTGCAGACCTGTCAGGTAACGGTTCCTCATCATATCAACCTCTTGCCTCTTGGTATTCAGGAGTGTCTTGAAGGTTAGGATCAATTCGAGGTAGGAGGTGGGGGTGACATAGTTGTGTCTGCGAAGTGTGCTATAATAATCAAGCGACAGGTTCTTCACACTCTCCTGGAAATATTTGCACATGGAGATGACCCTACCAAGGACGCAAGGATGGTTAGGGAGGCCCAACGTCCTCCAGAGAGACCTAGCATAGCTGTGGCTACAGACATGAGAATGTGAGAAGGTGCACGCTGACTATGGCCTAGTAGAGTCCCAAATTTTCAAAGACAGGTCAATAGAGCTCTGAGAAGTTTTGGAGAGGTGTATATTCTTACTAGAATGATTTTTAAGCAAGTAATTTCTATTTCTGATGGCTTTGGTGAATCACTAGAGCTTAAGCAGGAGCTCTTAATCTTTGGCAGTCTGGTGAAGTCTCCGAATTTTGCAGAATAAAGCTTTAAAATGCATAAAGCAAAATACATTGGATTAAAATAGGAAACAATTATGTTGAAATCATTTTCAAAATATTTTAAAAACCAAATTTGTGATATGTCAGGGGTCAGCAAACTTTTTCTGGAAAGGGCCAAATAGTAAAAATCAATGGTACACATGGTTGAACAGTGGTAACTACTCAAGTCTGCTGTTGTATGGGAGAAAAATGGCATGGCTATGTTCCAGTAAAACTTTATTTATAAAAATAAGCTGTACATCGGAAACCGGGGATGTACTGTACGGTGACTAACATAATATAATAAAAAAACATTAAAATAAAAAAAACCAACAAGCTGTGAACTGGACTTGGCCAGTGGCTCATGCTTTGCTGACTTCTACATTAAATAACAAGATTCGGCAACAGGTCTAAAACCTACCACAACTTGGAAGAGAATGATATACTGACATATCTATGATGACTGAGTGGGTTATTAAAAAAACACACACAACTGTGATTCCTCTTGGTAACAAGTCCTGTTAATCCTACTGGGATTTACTGCCTACATTCATTATTGAAAGAAATTCAAAATACCAGTTGGATGTCAGTGAAAAAGAACACATAATTTTTCTCCGTTCACATTAACTGATCCTCTGAATTCTGTTCATGAGCCTATGGACTCAAGCTAAGGGTCTTCTGGCTGAGAGCATAAAGTTCAAAGTTCTTAAAATGGAATTTATAGCCATTAATATTCTGACCCCTACCTACTTCTTCATTTTCCATTCATTCATTTAATAAACAGTAACTGAATTACTATGTACCAGGCACCTGCTAGACACTAAGGATATAGAGTCAGACAAAGCAGATGACACTGCCTTCATGGGGCACACAGGAAGGCCAACATTCTTAATCGCTTCCTTTACTCTAGCTAAAATTAAGCGTGTTTTGGGGGTTGTTTTTGTATATCTGTGCTTTATACATAAAAGACTACTTTTTTTTCCATCCTCATAATAGCCAATTTTCATCCCCTTGGCACCAATGTCACCCCTACTGAGAATGTATGTTCTAAAACCATTGAAATAGCTATATTATTAGAGCTAGATTCTTATAGCTATGACAACAGTGCATCTCCAGGACAATTCTAAACAACAAAATTTCATTTTTTTTTCAGCAAAGGTGTTTTATTAAATATCTAACTAAATGTGATTTTCTATACAGAAATTGAGAAATCTTAAAACAATAATAACAATACAGCCAATATCTGGATTTCCAATTTGGAATATTTGGTTAGGATACTAAAATGCAGCTAATGCTTACTCTGTCCGAATATTGTCATCAAGCTCCACATCTTCTAGAAATTTGTTGGCTACCAACTCCAGGGCATCTGTGGGCCAGGACTGGAACCAATCAATTGTACAGCAATTGATTAGTGAAGGAAACATCCGCAGGCGGTTCCGGAAGGCATCCCCAATTGGGCTCATGGCTAATGAAAAGCAGACTTGGTTAGTTTCCTTCCTCCAAGGCAAGGAGGCAGGCAGTTCTTTCCAAGGATTCTGGTGGGTAAGAGGTTGGTTTCCTGTTGGTACTCCAGGGGAGTAACAGGAATAGTTATGATGAATGCCTGGGAAGCACAGGGGAATCATAGGATATTTTCATCCAACTTTGTGATGGGAATTCAGTATATTATAATAGCCTTCTGACTGGTCTCCCGTGCCCATTGTTCTCCTTTCCAGATCTTTTGCATCACTTAGCCAGCATGGTTTGTGCCCTTTGATCCTCTTGCTTTGACCCTTATGTGCTGACTCAGACATAAAAGAGCCACAGATGCCCCATACATAGTTACTTATGGAAGTTGAGTGGGGGCCATCAGCTTGTTTCGACCCCATCTCCATCCAAGCACAAATTTTGGCTAAATCCCATACATTTTTTATTTAGGCTCAATGTGGTAGGAGGAAGCATGGTGCGCAGGTGGAAGTATGAGGAGGTCATTGCGGCTAAAGAACAGAGGGAGAACGGGAAGCTTGGTTTGAGAGGAGAGTGGAGAGAATAAAGGGGACAGTATGGCAAGTGACCTTATAAAACCATAGATTAGGAATTTTGGCATTTATCCTGATAGAAAACATATTAAATGTGTACGTGTATGTGTGTGTGTGTGTATGTGTATACACAATGATCACATTTGCAATACATGCAAAAAAAAAAAAAACCCCATCCTGAGTCAATGGAACAGAAAGGTATGGAATGGACAAGAGTGGGCATAGAGAGAATAGTTAGAAGGTTGCAGAGGTGAGGCTGGGCAAGATGATGGCAATTTAGCTAATGCAAAGGTGGTGGGGATGGACATAAATGGGTGGTTATAAGAGAAAGCAAGGAAGTAAAAATTGACCGGACATGGTAACATGAGAGAAAAGTATTAAATATCACCACTAGGTTTCTGGATAGATTGGGGATGTCATTCACAGAGAGAAGAACTCCAGACGTGAGGCCACCAGGGTAATGCACTAAAAGGAAGGAGAAGGTTCAGAGGAGAATTTAGAGAATTGAGGAGAGTATGGGGGGATGGGCTAGATGGGTTATGGGTATTAAGGAGGGCACTTGTGATGAGCACTGGGTGTTGTTCTACTCCAGAAACCAATATTGCACTGTATGTTAACTAGGTAAAATTAAAAAAAAAAAAAAAAAGGGCGCCTGGGTGGCTCAGTCTGTTAGTCATACAACTCTTGATATTAGCCCAGGTCATGATCTCAGGGTCATGAGATGGAGCCCTGCTTTGGGTGCAGTACTCAGTGAGGAGTCTGCTGTAGATTCTCTCTCTCCTTCTCTATCTGCCCCTCTTCCTGCTCTCTCCCTCCCTCTCTGGAATGGATAAATGAATCTTAAAAAAAAAAAAAGAATTGAGAAGAGTGGAATAGTTTTAAAATAGTGGTTTAGGGGAGGGTCATTTTCCACAGGAATTCAGGCATAAACCCCTGGATGAGTGCCATGGCTAGATCTATCCTTGGACCACTGTAAGAGGACTGAGTTTAGGGTTTAAGGCACTCCAGAGGAAAGGGACAGACTGAGTTTGCTTCTTCTTACCAAGGACAATGTGAAGGTTCTTCTTCACCCTGTCAATAAAGTAGTTATACATAGAAAGAGGAGTGACTTCGATCTTCTCGCCTTCTGTTCTGGCTGCCATTTGCATTTTCTCTACAAGGTCAGCCTTCTCGTCAGCTGGGAAGATGTTGGGCACGTCCCCTGTATTCAGAAGCATGTTGATGTCCTCGATGTAAGATTCGTCCTTGATCTGGTTATCAGCAAAGAGGAACACGGTACTCTTGGTGGCCACTCCAACCTGCAGCATGATCTTTTTCAGGTCCTCCCGCCAGTCATGGCTTGAGTAGTTCTTGGTGATCTCAATCTGGTACAGCTCATATGAGTTCATGAATGTGGACAGTTTGCTGGCACTCTGCCGCCCACTGCCCCCGATGCCCACCAGGAGCAAGTGGCCTTTGTCCTGCTTCAGGACCCTGCAGATCCTGGAGATGTGCTCAATGGCAAACCTGAACATGACCAAGGACATGGGGGCCTTGCTGATATTGTTGAACTCCTCCAGGTAGTACTCCATGACCACTGTGAGCTGTTTCAGGTCAGTGATTTCATCATAGATTTTTTGGTCACTTTCTGGCTTGAAGAAATCTCCAAAGAAGAGGCTACGGATATTATCATCAACAATCTTTCCGGTGGGTGACAGGTGAATAAGGACCTGTGGGAAAGATAAATCTCAGCCAGGCACTCCACCAATGGCCCAACCAAGATGGCAGTGGGAGGTATAGAGGGAGGGAACAAGAGATATGCTTGTTTCCTCTGAACATATTCTCCAAAGTGAGGGTTCATTAATAATTTTTTTTTAATAACTTAGTATTTGGATCTGATGGGTGTAAAGACTATGATGAAAGGGCATTACAGAAAAAAAGCATGAAAGTCAGAGTCAATCTGTTTGCCAAATGGTTAAAATGTCGGTGGTCAGACTGTGAGATCCTAGTGGTGGTCCAAGGATGGTACCAATTTTTTTATGTGTTTGCTCCTTCACCAAACAAAGGTACAGGTGCTACCCATGGTCCCCACTCTGTGGCTAGAGTAGGAATGTTCTAGATGCTTTCTCTTCCTGATATTAGAACCTGGTAGTGCTTCTGCACTGGGCCTCTGAATGCAACATGAAACACCTGCAATTTTTCTGTGGAGAAATCACAGCTTCTTAAAAATAGAGGTACAACTAGATGATGTAAACACATAGGCTTAAAACAACTTTTCTTACATCAAAGGGGGAAAGAAAGTATTTACAAATGGGAAACATGGCACTCTTCTACTTGGGCTTTACCAGGGCCTCAATCAAACCATAAAAATTTCACAGTTCATTTCTCAACTCACAAATTAATTAACCTTAAAAATGTATTTTAAGTTAATTATAAACAATTACATCAGATCATAAACCACTTTGAATGGATACAAATGTATATGTTATCAAGGAAGTGAAACAAAATTGGGCCAAGTATAATATCATCAAATCAAGTGACTAGATGACTCAATCCCATTTCCTGAGATTCAGAAAGCAGAGGTTTGAGTCTCCGCTAGGAAGGAAACTTGAAATCTGAGGCTAACATAGTTAAATATTTGGGACCATTTCTGAGGCCAAATGCTCATAGGATCTGGCTTACCTTCTCCATTGTCTGCTTGAAGCAATTGGATGTGGTTTCCTTTACTATGTTGAAGAAGACCTGTCTGTCCTCATGGTCAATCAGACGGTCATAGAAGACCCGATAAACCTCATGGATCCAAAGCCGGATAAATTTTTCCACATCCTGAAAATCCATAGTTAATTATTTGTATGAATGGAAGGTGGTACCTGAGGTGACAGCTCTCTTTCTAAATCCTGGGGTTGATTGAGTTATATTAAACAAGATAATGTTTATAAAATACTTAGCACAATCCCTAGCAGCGATAAATGCTTAATAAAATTTAGCTATTACTATTATACTGTTTATTCCATGTAGCCAAGGATATTGCTGAATGAACTCGATAACAGAAATGATAGTGTCTGACCTGTAGGTGGGTGTGAGGGCAGAGCAGTACCCCTTGGATAACCCGTGAAAAGTCTCGTAAGTTAAAGACGTAATGAGACTTGGAGGGAGTTGGCAAGAAATTCTCCACTGCGGCTTTATAGATTGTCATAGTAGCTTGTACCAGCATCTTTCCATACCTTGGGAGGAAGGGAACGGCAGATTCATCAAGAAGGGGCCAGAACTGAGGATCGGGGCCAATACTGTGGGAGACACAGGAACCTCTTACCTTAAGAACATCACGTCAAATCCTTTCCCAAAGTGCCAGTCAGCAATTGAACTGAAAATCTTGGTTAAAATGTCATCCTCAAAGGCATTGATGGAAAGAATATTTAGATGGCGAGTGAATCGTCCTGGAAAACACACACATTCACACCTAGCCCCTGGGCCTTGTGATCCTGGGATATGAAAGAGTATGTTTTCCTCTGCCTTATTGTTCTAGAGCTGGGCTATCCAATATGACAGCCTCTAACCACATATGGCTATTTAGACCTACTTAATATTAAATTAAAAAATAATTTCCTTAGTCTCACTAGCCACATTTCAAGTGCACAAGAGTATCAGGTGGCTAGTGGCTAGCTGTTGTATCACATAATGCAAATATAGAACATCTCCATGATTGCAGAAATCCTATTAACGGCACTTAACTAGTGTTCGAGATTGTTTTTAAAAGTGAAGGCAATATGTGATCATTGTAAAATAGTCAATTCAGAAATACTTTTATAGAAAGTGAGCATCATCTTTGACTTACCTCGCACATACCAAATCCATTCTTCCCCCAATTAACTACTGTTAATTTGGTATCCTTACATATCTACCTATATCTAACTTTACCTACCTGTCTAATGTTAGATCTCTCTCTCTATATATATTTATATTTATATATATCAGCTTTATTAAGATATAATTCACATACTATACAATTCACCCATTTAAAGTACACAATTCAATCATTTTTTAATATTTTAATTGTGAAACCAACACCACAATCAATTTTAGAACATTTTAATCACCTTAGAAAGAAATTTTGTACCCATTAGCAGTCATTCTCCATTTCCTTAGAGCCCTTGGCAACGAATAACCTATTTTCTTTTTCTATAAATTTGTTTGCATATCTGTTTTTAAAAAGCATTTTATTATGTAAAAAAAAAAAAAACAAAACCCAGAGAAAAACAAATATAAAGTTTGGTGAATCATCATAAGGTCAACACCCTTCCGTCTACCGTCCAAGTCAAAAAATAAAGCTTTCCCAACTCTTCGTAGATGCCCCTCCACATATCCCATCCCAATCATAGCCTTCTGTCTCTCTCCAAAGGTTACTATTATCCTGACTTTTATAGTAATTGGCTGTCTTGCATTTCTTTTATCAACCAAGTGTTCATTCCTGCAAACCAGAGTTTAATCCTCCCAATTAAAAAAAAAAACTTGGTAAGTCTTTTAAGTCCTTTTTAATCTATAGGTTGCCTTTCCATCCCTTTCTTTCATTTTTTTGTCTGATGAGTATCTGGGCTGTTTGATCTGTAGAGTTTCCACAGTTAGGATTTTGCTGATTGCATACCCATGGTGCAGTTAATTCTATTCCTCTGTTCTTATATGTATTTCATAGTAATTTGCAGCTGGATTTAGAGATTTGATCAGACTCAGATTCCATCTCTGGCCAGATGGTAGGTGATAGTATATTCTTTCATTAGAGACATAATGTTATCTCTCCTTTTGTGATGTTGGTAGCTACAGATGCTCAATGGCTAGTTCCATTAATTCACTCATTAGGGTAAAATGGTGATATTCTGATTCTATCATCTCTTTTTCATATATTAGCTGGAATATTTTTATAAAGAGACATTTCCCCTCATCTAGGATTTACTTATACAATGGTACATTTCATATAAAAAAGTCAGGATAAATGTTTGATTCTTTCCATTTATCAGTTTTCAAGATAATAAACTGGTTCCTTACCATCCTCTGAAAATGACCAACTATCATTGTTATAATAGACTAATGGATTTAAGTATATTTTGATAAATTTCAATCCATTAAAATTGCTATCATTGCTGAAGCTCAAATTTTCCCATCTTTGGCCAGTGAGGGCCTCCTTATGTTGCCAACCGAGTCCTGTTGACATGACCATTTAATCTTTGAAAGCTTTCTCATTATCTGGTATGTCAAGAAGTTACAAGTTCATCTGGTATATTTTCTGCTCTAGATATGCTGTGGTTCCTTTTAGTAGGAAATTGGATTTCAAAATAATCTGGGTGCTAGGCATGCTCAGTGTTAATGAGTTGTTTATCATTTCCTAGACCTAGTACATCATGAGTTATTACTGATATTTCTAATTTAGGACTACAGGGCTTTCACTTAATTTCATCTATGTTACATCTTGATCTCCTTTCTTTCATACTGAGACTCCTGGTTCTCAAGGACACAAGGGTCAGTGGAAAGAGAAAATTCCACAATAACTTGTTTGTATAATCCTACTTTGCACAAAGCTCTTAGAATAAGAATATAGGACCCCTACCAATTATGATAACTGAAAACAGTTTAGAACTTTTTGTACTTGCTAATCTAATCTCCCCTGCATTTTCAATTGTTCTGTATCTACAACACTGGGTCTTATAGCCTTTACATATTATAATCTCTCCCAGGTAGTCTTAGTTCAACAAATAACCATGTAGTCAATGCTTACTACGAGTTGTTCTATCTTTTTACAGTCTTTTGATAATGTGAAACCCATTTTCTAGTAGGTTCCCAAGAAAGGGCTTGTGGAAATAAATCTGACTTCTTGCATTCTGGTAACAGTTTTCCTTTTATATCTGAAAGTCAGCTTTACTGGCTATAAAATCCTTGACTCTCATTTTATTTCCTTGAGTATCTTAAATATGTCATTTCATTTTCTTCTGGCATAAAGCATTGTGGTTGAACAGTTTTAAAATGATTTAATTTTATTTCTCTTAAAAGTCATGTACTGTTTTGTGCCTAGATGCCCAGAAGACTTTTTCCTTTTCTTTAAAGTCCAGCAATTTTACTAGTACATGTCTTGGTAGTGATCATTTTTGAGTCTGTATTCTTAGGTACACAATGGATCAAATAAGATCATCCTGTCCATTATCCCTTATTGAAAATTTTATAGGTAAGAAAGCTAAATGTCAGAGGGGAGAGTGAGGTCAAAGAATCTTAAGTCTAGAAATGGTATTAAGCTTCTTAAGCAAGGATGTATCTCAGAATTAAAACACAGATCCTGGAAGAATCCAGTTGCACCTGAAGCAAATGCATTCCTGAACTGTTAGATGATGGGGGGAACTCTTATTTGGGTTTTTTTGTTGTTGTTGTTCAGCCACTTTGGGTTAGTTGTTCTATCTTTGGCTATCTGAAGAACTGTAAAAAACAGAACAGGTGAATCCATC
>NW_024424452.1:23402115-23423420 GCF_017311325.1 Ursus maritimus | reverse complement strand
TGCTTGAGAACCTCTGATCTAGCCTCTCTCCTGGAACACATGCTGGCCACATTGAACTCTCCTTTTCATATGGAGAGTTCCTCCAGGGCCTAGCCAAAGACTTTCACATTCTCTTTTCATCTTCAAGTCCATTTAACACAACTTCCAACACTAAGTCTTCAAATTCCACTCCCTGGAGCTAGCCTAAACCCTTCCAGCTATAGCCTAAATATACTTTTCTCCACCTTCCATCAGGACAGAATGCCCTGTACCAACTCTCCATCCATGAAGGTGGTCTGGCTTTGCTGGATGATGAAGAGGAATCAACTTTTTCTTTCACGTACCAGTAATGTCATTCCTTCCTCCCCCAGGGGGGCCCATGGCTGCCACAAGCAGCACATCCACGATGTCCAGCCTGTTTGTGTCCTTCTTGTCAAACCAGTAACCATGGTCAATCCATTGCCTCAAGAGCTCAATGGGGGGCTGGGCCCCATACACCTCTTTGGCTGGCATGTTGAGGTCATCTGGGGAAAGAGGGCATGGCCGCATATTGTAAGTCTTTGGGATCCCTTGCTCACATAGGAGGCAATAGATAACTATTTCTTTTATGAGGGAGTCTGTGCCTGCTTGTCCCATTCCCACTCTAGGCAGGGCTTAGCCAGTGGACATTCTGGCCACATAGGAAGAGGATTTCCTGGGTTCTGGGTTCTCCTGCCTCATTGAGATCTCTGCCCATTGTGACTTTAAGGATGCATGGATTGACATCAAGAAACAGGCATTTAATTTTTTTCCCATTCCATCAACCATAATATATTGATTCTCTACTATGTGCTAGATATTTTGTTAATTTCTGAGGATATGATGATGAGGAAGACAGTCATACTCCCAGCCAACAGGGTATATAATTCGATCACCAGCTAACAACTAAACCCCGATGGGAGAAAACTTTTGAGCTAGGGTTTTTGTGGACTAAAATCAAAATGGCAAGGATAGTGACTTTTTCAAGGGCAAGGATTGATTTTCCCCAATAGCATATTGTGACCCAGTCACTGCACATAGAAGACACTCAATAAAATGGAAGCTCTCTTAATTTTTCTCTAACGAACACTGGCTGAATGCCCAGTTTGTGTCAGATAACATTTCAGGAGTTTTATACATATTATCTCATCTAATCAAAATAACGACTTTATAAGGAAGATAGTATTACCTTTATGTTAGAGGTGAAGAACTAGGGTCATGGAAGTTAAATCACAATATGCCTAGGGTTATGAAGTGAGATTTGAACCTAGATCTGTTTGGCTACAAAGCTTAAATTGTTTCTGAATATACCATAAGAAATAGGAAGGGAGAACAGTTTGGAGGAAAGAGGAAAGGGAAGAAAAGAAAGGGAAAACAAAATAAAATTGGATCTCTGCCTTTAAGAAGCTGCTGTTAGTGGGCAAGGGTATAAGTACACGTAATATTCACTATCAATGCATGAATTTTAAGGACAGGACACGAGATAACCCAGAACAGTAGGGCATTACTTTTACTAAATGACGACCCTATGAGTTAGCAGTAAGATAGTGGAAAATAAAATGTATTTGTCACAAAAAAACCCTGAGTTTGGGTCATGGCTCCAGAATTTGCTTAATATTTGACAGAGAATTTAACCTTCTGGACCCTCAATTCCCTCAATTAGCAGACTAGTAAAATGATAATGATGGTTAATAACCTCACAGGGATGTCAGGCTCAAATGAAATAAATGAGGAAGTGCTTTATAAACAGGTAAAATCCTGGGGAATCTCAATGTGCTTATTTCACAAATACTTATTTAGCAATTATTAGGTTTCTTCATTTACCAATAACGTTTATCTGACACAAAATGGAACAAGGGATTTATCACAAAATGAGTGTTGTTTTTGGAGATGCAAGAGGGTAAACACCCTTCTGGAACTAATTCTCACTACAAGGTAACCTTCCCTGATCCAAAGGCTCATCTTAATCTCAGGAGAAACTGGGAGCCTAACTGAGGCAAAAAGACCTGGACTACATCTTACTTACTGAAAATCTGACATATAGTCCGTGATCAACAAATACATGGTAATGAAAGGAAGAAAGGAATGGAAAAACAAAATTAAAGATGAGAGGAAGGGAAGGAAGAGGGGAGGGAAAGAAGGTGGGAGGAAGAAAGGAAGGGAAGAAGGATGGGGAAGAAAAGGGGAGGGAAGGAATACTAAATTATATTAACCAGAAATACGTTATCTCTTAGAGTAAAAGGACAGTACAGTGGGGGATTCTGGTTTGCTGCAGCATACAAGTTGATTGTGTTCAGATTCAGGCTAATGCCTTACCCACAAATACCACTGCTTTCTTCCCTATTGGAGGCCCAAACAGGCCCTTCCGCCGCCGATCCAGCTTGGACATGATGATATCTTGAGTCTGATTGGCTGAGGTTCGGGCAGAGAAATTGATGAAGTTGGGCAGGTAGGTGTTTTTGGGAAGATGGAGAAGGAAATTGTTGGTAATGGCTGATTTGCCAGTGCCTGTGGGCCCCACGAACAGCACTGGAATTTCATGGTCCACGTAGGTTTTCAAGAAGAAGGACTGCCTTGCTGTCTCCACTGTGGAGATGATGAGTTCTGAGACCTGTACCACAAAGACATGGGATAGTCTTGTTATTGGCCTAGGGAGGCTGGGTCTTGACATTCAGACTTACTATCCATTCAGGTTCATCCTTACTATCTTTATGACTTTGAGTGAGTATTTAACCTCCCCAGGGGCCCCGGTTTCTTCATCTGTGAGACAAGATAATAATGGCACCCAGGTCACTGAGCTGTTCTGAGGATTAAATGAGATCATACATGTCAAGATGGGCATTATTGGCTCTGTTTTGTAGATGAGGAAACTGAGGTCCATAGTTCTTTGCAATTTGCCCAATTAACACAGCAAGTAAGTGGAAATGCAGGAACTTGAATTTCAGCTTGTCTGATTCCAAAGTCTTACCCACTGACATATGGTATAGACACCAATTACACTAAGGACCAGTCTATAGCTGTTGCCCTCTGAGATCATTGCTCTGAACCAATTTGTCTGCCTTGCCCCAGACAAGGTCCACTTTCCATATGTCATCTTATTGCCTGGCTTTGGAGGGTGGGGTGTAACCCTCAGCTTCCATTCCCTGCACTTATTCCTGATCTACTTTTTCCAACACTTAGCTCCTTGGTTCTAGGACCCACCCCCATTTAACCTTTTTTTTCCAATATGGGGATTATGATACCCTTCCTGTTATTCAGACCCCAGATGGATTCTAAGGGCTTGGTCTTGGGTTCCTGGAATCCCTATTACTTTGAGTAGAATACCTTACCTTACCTTACCTTGGCTTCTCTGAGCCTAAACCCTGTCATCAACCATTTGGCCACATTTGGTTCCTCCATGGGAACAGAAGAAGGGAATGGAAGATGTATATCATATGCTGACATCTCCTTATATGTCTAGGCTGATTTATGTAAACGGTGCCTCTAAAGCAAAGCTAGACCATAATGCCAATGGTGCCAACTGTGTCTGTGCCACATGGCAGCCCTGTGTGTACTAGTAGGAAAAGGCTGGGCTTCTTTTGATAAATAATTTGCTCAAAGGAAAAAGAACAGACAGGGCAGGAATTGAAATGTAGAGGAAGAGAATTAATAGGTGCTGAGCTATGGAAGTTTTGCCTATATTATCCTCTGCAGTTTTCCCAGTAACCCTCTGAGACTAGAGAATTACTGGCTCACTTGTCCAAAACCATGTAGCTGGTAAGTGGTGCTGAATGCAGGGCCAGGCAAAAGATGCTTATTTTGCTACCAAGATGGAATTTAAAGCAAGTTGGGTTTCAGAGATTTTTATTTTCAGAGACTAGAACACCTGTTTGACAAGGAGAAAATTTTCAGCAGAACTTAAAATCTTCTCTGCATTGGACTCTCTTATTTGCATGAATTCAACATGACTTCAAACCCCTGAAGTTCAGGTGACTAAGCTCTTTAAAGAGAATTAAACTTTTGGACCTCTGTGCTTGGGGCTTCTGCACAATGCTCAGCCCTCAGAGTGTGTCCTGAATTCAGCGCACATCCACCTCTGCTTATCATACCATCTTCAGGAGCAGCTAGGGTCCTGCCAGCTGTCTGACTTGATTGTCAATATTCCCACTTTTCCATCCACTGTCCACCACTCCATTTGGGGCCTGAATGATCTGCAGTCACCCCCAGAAAGATAAAGTATGTCCACAGATACTACAAACAGGGGCAAATTTTCCAGAAGGAAATGAGCAGGAGTTGTAGCTGAATCATCGACTAACCAGAAAACCCATTCATCAGACCTGTTTTTCTAAGAATTCTCATCAAGGAAATCTTCCTCTGGCAAGTATGAAGAAAATGATCCTTTTTGGCTGAGATGTCTGAGAGGTAAGACCACCTGGCATTGATCACTGACCACATGACAATGCTAATAATCAAAATAGCAACCAACCTGGATCTGGCACATATGTGCCATGTGTTCATGTATAGTGCCTTCAACTCTCGCAAACACCCTTTAAGTATTTTTTCTGCTACTGTGTAGTTGAGTAAACTGAGGCAGAGAGTGTGAAGGCCGAGGAAGGAATCTGCATCTCTCTAATTCTAAAGTCCATGCTTTTGAAGGCTGATCCAGCTCATGTTTGAAACTTTTTCTTAAGAAAGTTCTTAAAAATGCTAATACAGAACTGACGTCAATTCCTCCACCTTGGAGAAATTTTAGGTAATTTTAGAAACCAAAGCTCCATGGCAAATATCTGTCTTACCTTTGCATTAGCTGGGATATGTTCCTCCTCTTTGGTGATATATTCTGTCCATGTGTACCAATGTCCACCACCTTGCTTGAGAAAATAAAAATCATAGATGCTTCCTAGATTCAAAGACACAGACAGGTCATTACATTTCATACTTAAGATATTTAACCACTTCAGCTAGAGGCATCCGACAATGTGTAACTACCAGTATTGGCAGAGCTGTGGTGAAACTTACACAATAATGTTAATTGAATACAGCTTTTAAAGAGTAATGACTTTATCATTTGTATAAAAAAATGACAGGTACTAATTATACAAATAATTATTTTAATAATGTAAAACAGGAAGTATTGAAAAGAACAATAAGAAGGCAATAAATCAAATCTCACATCCAGAAATAACTTTTGATGGCAATCCTTCTGGCTTTCTTCCTAGGCACACAAACACATTGAACATGGAAGGAGGGATGAAAGAAAGGATTTGATAAGGATAGGACCATGTGATATTATATATTATACTGTTACATACTACACTATTATGCATTAATATATGGTATATATTCTATTAATGTACACATATATACTTACATATCACATATCAAAATTATTATATATGATATATATATTATACTATTTTAAAATAAAGATGTTAAGTTTCATTACATTTAACCCTAGTAGAAGAAAAGGAGAGTAAAAACTGAAGTAAAACTGAAGGACCTGCTGAATTTCAGATAAATCATGATTTACTACAAGAGATATTAGCTCTTAAAAGATGTTTTTTAAAAAAAATTGAGGTATGATTGACATATAATAGTTTCAGGTGTACAACGTAATGATTTGATATTTGTATATACTGTGAAATGATCCCCACAATAATTCTAGTTAATATTTGTCTCCACATAAAGTTACAAAATGCTTTTTCTTGTGATAAGATCTACTCTCTAAGCAAGATGCTTTTTTTAAAAAAAAAATCTTTATTCAACTTTTAACCATCACCAACAGGCACTAACATTTTTTTTAAGAAAAATGATCCCCAGGGACCCCTGGGAGGCTCAGTGGGTTAGGCGTCTGACTCTTGATTTTGGCCCAGGTCATGATTTCAGGGTCGTGAGACTGAAACCCTCATTGGGCTCCATGCTAGGTGTGGAGCCTGCTTAGAATTCTCTCTCTCCCTCTGCCCCTCCACCCCACTTGCATGTGCATGCACACTCTCTCAAACAAAACAAAACAAAACAAAACAAAACAAAACAAAACAAAACACTCTGCACCCAACGTGGGGCTTGAACTCATGACCCCAAGATCAAGAGTTGCATGCTTGGGGCACTTAGGTGGCTCAGTCATTAAGCGTCTGCCTTTGGCTCAGGTCATGATCCCATGGGATCGAGCTCCTCATTAGGCTCCCTGCTCGGCGGGAAGCCTGCTTCTCCCTCTCCCATTCCCTGCTTGTGCTCCCTCTCTCACTGTCTCTCTCCGTCAAATAAATAAATAAAATCTTAAAAAAGAAAAAAAGGTTGAATGCTCTACTGATTAAGCCAGCCAGTAGCCCCATGATGCTTCTTAATTAAAAAATAATTTTAAGTGATTATGGGCTTAAAGTTATTATGCTTTTAAAAATCATTTAGTCCAACTTTATGATTGCATTTTAACTTTTTATCATGCAAAAAATTAATTTAAATACATGAAAGTAAGGAGAACAGTATAATAAACTACCATGTACCCATTATCTGGCTTCAATAATTATCAGCATTTCACTGTTCTTGTCTCATCCATGTCCCTACCACCAATCACCACCATATTCACTTGCCTCCCTCTCCCTTTCCCTCTCCCCCTTCCTCTCCCACTCCCCTCCCTTTCCTTTCTTTTTTCTTTGTCTGGAGAATTTTGAAGCAAATCCTGACATTATATTTCATTTGTAAATTCACATGACTCAACATGAGACCAATTTCATTGATCCTTTTATAAGCTATGAGGTGACTCTTCCTCCCATCTCCCCTCCTCTGATGCCCTTGTTGTTGAGGATAACCATAATTCTCCCATTCCTTAGTCTGAGGTCTATATTTCAATACACTCAATGCTGAAATTCATGACTTCTAACACAGATCATTTTCAACAGTTCTTTATTTTGATTGATCAGTTAGTTGGCTGATTTCTTTTTTCCCCAAGAAGGGACTTATAGGTGCTTCATTCTCTCAGTTCTTGCAAGTTTGGTAATATCTGTCAGCTGATTTTGTTTTTGAACAGTGACTTGGCTGAGAGTAATATTCTCATCTCATATGTTCCTTCCCTCAGACTTCTGACTGTTCTCTTATGTTTCCCTGTGTACCAAGCTGCTGTGTGAAAGTATGAGATCCATCAGATCTTCTCCCTTCACTGGGTTTTTTTCCTTATCTAGATGTATGATGCAATCTCTTTTATATATAAGCCTAGTAATTTATTCAGACTATGTCTTTTGGTCAATTATTCTGTATCAGTTTTTCTTAAAATATAGCATGCTTATAATTTGTTAAAGCAGTTTTTCATTTTAGGAACAATTTCTCATTTATATCTTTGTATATATTGTCTATACTATTTACTGGGTTACCTACTTAAGGAATTAGCATTGTTTGGCCTCCATATCAATCATATTATTGATAATTACTTTAATGTATTTGGTTTTTCTTCTATTGTAAGTGTAGTTCTCTCAACCCTTCCCTCTAAGCCATTTATAAGATGTCTACACTATATTCCTTGCTATTCCTAATGTATTTATTAGATCATTATGGCATTGTTTCACTGTCAATTTGTTTCTTTGGTTTTTATTTTATTTTAAATTTATTTTTATTTTATTTAAATTCAATTAACATATAGCATATTACTAGTTTCAGAGGTGGAGTTCAGTGATTCATTAGTTATATATAACACCCAGAGCTCATTACATTATGGCCCTTCTGAATGCCCATCATCCAGTTACCCCATCTCCTCACCCCCCTCCCCTCCAGCAGGCTTGTTTGTTTCCTATAGTTAAGAGTCTCTTATGGTTTGTCTCCATATGTAAATATTCAGTTGTCCCAGCATCAGTTGTTGAAAGAGTATTCTTTTCCCATGTAACTATCTTGGTACCTTTGTCAAAAATCAAGTTACCGTAAATATGAGGGGCTTATTTCTGAACTCTTAATTCTATTCCACTGAGCTCTATATCTATCCTTTTGCCGGTACCACATTGCTCATCTTTTTAAAAACTTTTAAACTTAAAAAACTTTTTAAAAAATTAATGTTATTACTAAGTTCAACAGAAATGTTTTCTGTTTCTTAGGTAATTTTTTCTTTTTTAATTTAAAAAAAATTTTTTAAGATTGCATTTATTTGAGAGAGAGGAGAGAGAGAGCATGTACAAACTGGGAGGAGGGGCAGAGGGAGAGAAGCAGACTCCCTGCCAAACAGGGAGCCTGACACGAGGCTCAATCCCAGGACCCCAGGGTCATGACCCAAGTGGAAGGCAGATGCTTAACTGACTGAGCCACTCAGCAACCCCTCTTCTTTTAATTTTTATTTTTAAAGATTTGTTTTAAAGACAGAGAGAGAGAGAGAGCAAGAGAGAGAGCGTGTGCACACACAGGGAGGGGGAAGGGCAGAAGGAGAGGGAAAAAGAATCTTAAGCAGACTGCGCTGAGCATGGAGCCCAATACAGGGCTTGATCCCAGGACCTTGAGATCATGACCTGAGCTGACACCAAGAGTCAGATGCTTAACTGACCGTGACACACATGTTCCCCAGTAAGGTTTTCTTTTAGATTCATTCATTCTGTCTGTCTGCCTTCCCTCTCTCTCTCTCTCTCTCTCATGTTCGTAGTTTCCATACCATTCTTGTTCTGATACAATCAGGAAAGTTCTTCTTGACATCTTTTCCAACATTATCTGAAGCCAGTTTATCTCCCCTACTTCCCCAACCACAATTCAAGAATTGGTGTGTGGCTTTCTTTTTGGTAGCATGAGGTTAACAGGGATTGGGTAAAAGGAAATACTCAATTGCCCTTGCTAGGAAACCTGGGTTCTACACTCTCTTTCTACAATTTGGCCAACTTTCCTGAATGAAACTATGGTTTCATTCTCAACCCAGCTAGCGACATGCCCCACACTTCTGTAGGATTCATCTCACAACCCTGATGCAGCACAGAGCTCTGGAAGATATAAACCCTGGTAGTTTCTCCCACCTGTACTAAGGTCCTACAGAAGCATGCAGGGGCTTCATGCCCAAGGGTTTCTCTCAGACATTGTTCGCATCTGCAAGCGCCACTGTAATCCGCTTTTCTCCACAGTGGTGATGACCAGTGAGAACTCTCAGTATTTTGTCAGCTCGCCACCTTTCCTCAACATCTCTCTTAGGAGGACGGTGGGGTGGTGGGTTCTGGGTTGGGAGATGCAGCATGCTGGATCTTGTGTTTCTCTTCTTGCCTACCACTTTTCAATGTTTATAGAATCAGGATGTTTTAATCAATCATTTTCTCTAGCTATTGCTGGGAAATTCTTAGGCTTAACTGTGTCATTGTTGTTTTTGTTCATTTCATTAGGTATTAAAGGAGGGAGCTCTGTTATCCTACATCACTCTGCAGCTTTACCTAGAAGTTAATCTGGCATAACGCTTTTAGAAAGCAATCTGGCATTATGCTTACAGAGCTACAAAAATGTTCTGTAGTCTAAGTCAGAAATCCCACTTCTGGGAATTTATCATAAGGAAATAATTCACAATGAAAATAATCTCTATACATGAGTATGCAGCACCATCTGTGATAGCAAAAATTTGGAAATAATTTACATGCCTCACATTAGGAGACCAGTCAAAATTATGTCTTATGAGATGAATGGATTATTTTGCAAAAACTAAGTATTAACATAAAAAATGCTTTTAAGAAACAATGACAGATTGGGGTGCTTGGGTGGCTCAGTCAGTTAAGCATCTGCCTTCAGCTCAGGTCATGCTCTCAGGGTCCTGAGGTGGAGCCCCACTTTGGGCTCCTTGCACAGAGCGGAGTCTGCTTCTCCCTCTCCCTTTGTGCCCCCTCTTCCCGGCTAGTGCTCTCTCCCTCTCTCAAATAAGAAAGATCTTAAAAGAAAAAAAAGAACGACAGATGAAAATAGAATAAAAATAGAATATATGTCATTATGGTAACTAGGTAGAGAGCTGAAATCAGGGGGACAAGACAGAGAAAATTGTTTAAAAACTGAAATACTTGCGACAGGGTGTTATGAACAAAGAGATACTTTTTGGTCATTTTTACTTAATGGAATTGATTTTTTTGTACAATAAAAAAAGGAAACACTAAACGCATGAATCAGAAAAGTATTTGTCTCCCTTCCTTGGCTGATAGGATTAGCTAGAGCTAATTTGTGGCTTAATACAGGAACATTAAGGTCAAACAGAAAAGGTTCAACTGAGTAAAAGTAGATTTACTAGCTATGTGACCTTGGCTAAGGTTACCATTTGTACACCTGTAAAATGCCCTGATTTTATGTCAAGTTCAGAAAATCGCTGTAGAGGGTAAATGAGATACACGTGTCAAACATATAGCATAGCTCTGAGCACACAGATAGGCACTGAGAAGATTTTTAGCTCTAGGTCTCTGGTTCTTACCAGAGCAAAGACTCCTGTTCACTCTGCACTGTGATTTTAACCCAAACTCTGGTCCAGCCACAAGGTAATTCTATTACCTCTGACCACCCCCTACTTCACCCTGTGCTCCTCTCTGACCCTTGAGAGAATAAGGTAAACTTTTCAACAATGAAGTGAGTTTTCAAGGGGCACATGGTGAACGGGCAAATAAAGTGAAATTTAGCACTTTCTGGACAAATAAGTCTCTGGGTTGACAAACAAGGATCCACGTCAGATGATGGGAACCCAACCTTGAGAAAATCCCCAAAGGCCTATTTGCTTTCCTTAATATATGCTCCCCAGTGTAGTTCCTCCAGCATTTGTCTCAGAACTCCACTTATCCCACAGCTCCCGAGCATGAAAAGCCCAGAATACAATGTCCCGTAAGGTCAGGGGAGGCCTCCCTGGAGCTCTTACCATGAGAATTTCAACCCTGGGTCCTTGAGGAAAGACTAGAAAGGCATTTTAAGCTTTCTATGGTGGTAATAAGAAAGTGTACTCAGAGCCAGACACGAGAGGTCACATACTCCATGATTTCATATATATGAAATACCTGAAAAAGGCAAATATACAGAGAGCAGATGAGTGGTTGCCTGGGGCTAAAAAAGGGAACAGGGATTAATTGCAAATGGGCCTGAAGGATCTTATCAGGGTGATGAAAATGTTCTGAAATTGGATTATGGTGACAGTTGCACAACTATGCAAATTTACTAAAAACCACTCATTTGTACACTTACATGGGATAATTTTATGGTATGTAAATTATACCTCAATAAAGTTGCTATATATAAAAAAAGCATACTTGTACTTAAAACATGTCTTTTGATTCAAATGGGTTCTGTCTAGGAGCTTTGAAATTTCAAACTAAAATACTTATTAAGGCACAAGAGAAAGAAGTGGAATGATGTCACTGGAAAAAAAAAAATCCCAGCAGAATTTACAGCTGGAATGGGAAATCTTACCGCAAAAGACTGCACGAGGAAAGGCAAAAGAGGCCACCAGGAGGCACAGACTCAAGTTATATCCCACACAGAAAATTGGGTAGCTGTTCCATTGCCCTGCAGGTATTAATCTCGGAGGACTGTCTCATTTCCTCCTCACTAGACTTCTGTCTATAGCTGTAAGGGGCAGCAGGGTCCCAGTTCATAATGAGTAAGGAGGAGTCAGGCAGACCACTTTAGATTCAGTGAGATACGGTCTTCCAAAATAAAGAGCCACAGATGCCCCTCTGTTGAGGAACTTCCCTTTTCTAGAACGTTCACAGATGAAACAAATAGAAAAGGCTGCCTCCAACAGATGGCATTAGTTGATCATGTGGTCACTGGATGTTGGCCATCCTATTGTTCCTCACTCAAGAGCAGAGTTTACAGCATCTGGGTTTATTTTAAAAGTGTTATATGGGGGCGCCTGGGTGGCGCAGTTGGTTAAGCATCTGACTTTTGGTTTTGGCTCCGGGTCATGAAATGGAGCCCTGTTGTGTTGGTCTCTGCATTCAGAGGGGAGTCTGCTTAAGATTCTCTCTCCCTCTCTACCCCCTCACCCCTGTGCTCATGCATGCTCGCTCTCTTTCTCTCCCTAAAATAAATGAATAAATCTTAAAAAAAAAAAAGTGTTATATGAATATTATTTACCCTGATCATGTCCAAAAGCAGTGAGAATTTGGAAAAATAGCAGAAAGAGAGATGTATGTTTACCATGTTGAAAAAGTAAATTTGTGGACAAATTTGCACTGATCAGTTGCAAGGTGTCATTGTAGTCTTATGAATGGCCCTTTCAGAACCAAACTTGCTTTTAAGTAAAGTAATTGCTGCAAAAGAAGGTACGAAGCAGCCAATTTGCAGTACATGTGGAAATTATGGTTTTTCTTATGCTGTATCAGTTGAGTAGGATGTGGAGTGGGGAGGCAAGGCCATCACAGTAGATAGGAGGTGTTACAGGGCAAAGTTACCTAGAAACTGAGTGGGAGCTGTTTAAATCACTAGCCCTCTAGCTGCAGAAGGAAAGGAAATATGTTGTCACAAAGTGGGCCAAGAATGGGGGCAAGGGCACTTCCTGTACCATCCTTACTGACACAAAGCATGAACAGATTGATCTGGAAGGATGAGGAAAGCAGAAAATAACCGTGAAAAAAAATACTGCAACGTAAAGGAATACAATATGGAGATTATATCTTAAGAGTATACCTCTGAACCTTGCTTAATGTAAGACTCAAAACCAAATTTCAGGAAACTGTTTGGAATCCTAAATAGAGTACAAAAAGACACCATTTAAAAAAATTAAACAGGAAAAAAAAAGCCATAAGGAGGCTATGATAAAAATGCAAGATGAGATTAAAAAAGGAAGATGGATGAGCTAATAGAGATGAGAACGGTGATGACAATGATGAGAAGACAGCAGTAAAAATCACTAATATTTAACACTTTCTATACGCCATGCTTTTATTCTAAATGTGTTTATATGTGTTAAGTCACTTAATTTTTAAAATTTTATTTATTTATTTATTTATTTGAGAGAGAGAGAGAGAGAGCATGAATGGGGGAGGGAGAGAGGGAGAGGACCTCAAACAGACTCCATGCTGAGTGTGGAGCCTGATGTGGGGCTCAGTCCTAACTCTAAGATCATGACTGAGCTGAAATCAAGAGTCAGAAGCCTAACCAACTAAGTCATCCATGCACCTCATGAACTCATTTAATTCTTACAAGAACACCATGACTGCATACTATTATTATTGTCCCCATTTTATAATTGAGGAAACTGAGAGGGGATAGGCAACTTCCTTCAGGCTGACTAGTTAAGTACTGGAGGCAGGATTCGAACCCTGGCAATGTGACTTGCTCTTAGTCATTACACTAAGAAAGGATAACAAGGAAACAAAAGATAACAACAGCAGAACTAAAATCATTCAAGGCAGTAAAAGCATAACTGAAGTTGTGGGTGACATATTAAGATGAAAAAAATAATCTATCTTAAAAGGGCAAAAACACAAAAATAAGAAAAGAGATGATATATATGGAAGCCAGACAATAAAGCTTTCCCTCAATGACGATGACAGAAAGGACTCATCACAATCCAGGGAAAATAAACAAAAGGAAACCTACATCTAAAGTCTGTTAAAAAACAAAACAAAACCCTACAACAGAGCATTAAAAAAAGAACACAAACAAATCAATCAGAACATAGGAAAAACAAACAGCTGCTATATATATAAAATTCAATCTCACTTATAGTTAAAAAGAGAAATTAAAATTAGAGACCATTTTCATACTACAAATGTGAACAGAACACCAAAATACATGAGGCAAAACTGGTAGGATGGCAAAAATAATAGAAAAATCCAATATTACAGTTGGAGACTTCATCCCCCCTCTATCTGTAATTGACAGATAGCAGGCAGAAAATGAGTGAGGATATAGTTAGAATGAACAGCAGCATCACCATCAACTGGACCAGAATACATTTTTCTCAAGATCACATGGAACATTCTCCAAGAGATATCACATTCTGGGCCATAAAACACACCTTAAAAAATTTAAAGAGTAGAAATCATGCAGTAGGGCACCTGGGTGGCTCAGTCGGTTAAGCATCTGCCTTTGGCTCAGGTCATGATCCCAGGGTACTGGGATCAAGTCCTGCATCTGGCTCCCTGCTTCTGCTTCTCCCTCTACCCCTCCCCCTGCTTGTGATCTTGCTTTCTCTCCCTTACGCGTGCTCTTTCTCTCAAATAAATAAAGTCTTAAAAAAAAAAAGAGCTCTTTTTCGTGGCGCCTCGGAGGCAGTAGGCTGCTTCAGGATGAAGCTGAACATCTCCTTCCCAGCTACTGGCTGCCAGAAACTCATTGAAGTGGATGATGAACGCAAACTTTGTACCTTTTACGAGAAGCGTATGGCCACAGAAGTTGCTGCTGATGCTCTGGGTGAAGAATGGAAGGGTTATGTGGTTCGAATCAGTGGTGGAGATGACAAACAAGGCTTCCCCATGAAGCAGGGTGTCTTGACCCATGGCCGTGTCCGCCTGCTGCTGAGTAAGGGCCTCCTGCTATAGGCCAAGGAGGACTGGAGAGAGAAAATGCAAATCTGTCCGGGGTTGCATTGTGGATGCCAATCTCAGTGTTCTCAACTTGGTCATTGTAAAAAAAGGGGAGGATATTCCTGGACTCACTGATACTACTGTGCCTCGTCGCCTGGGGCCCAAAAGAGCCAGCAGAATCCGCAAGCTTTTCAATCTCTCTAAAGAAGATGATGTCCGCCAGTATGTTGTGAGAAAGCCCCTAAACAAAGAAGGTAAGAAACCTAGAAACAAAGCGTCCAAGATTCAGCATCTTGTTACTCCGTGTGTCCTCCAACACAAACGTCAGCGTATTGCTTTGAGGAAACAGCACACTAAGAAAAATAAGGAAGAGGCTGCAGAATATGCTAAACTTTTGGCCAAGAGAATGAAGGAGGCCAAAGAAAAACACCAGGAACAGATTGCCAAGAGACGGAGGCTGTCCTCTCTGAGAGCTTCTACCTCTAAGTCTGAGTCCAGTCAAAAATGAGATTTTCTGAGAGTGACGCAAGAGAAATAAAAGATAAAATGAACTTGTGGGACTCCATCAAGATAAAAAGCTTCTGCACAGCCAAGGAAACAGTCAAAAAAACTAAGAGGCAGCCCATGGAATGGGAGAAGATATTTGCAAATGACACTACAGATAAAAGACTGGTATCCAAGATCTACAAAGAACTTCTCAAACTCAATACACAAGAAACAAATAAACAAATCATAAAATGGGCAGAAGATATGAACAGACACTTTTCCAATGAAGACATACAAATGGCTAACAGACACATGAAAAAATGTTCAAAATCATTAGCCATCAGGGAAATTCAAATCAAAACCACACTGAGATACCACCTTACGCCAGTTAGAATGGCAAAAATAGACAAGGCAAGAAACAACAATTGCTGGAGAGGATGTCAAAGATACAGACATAGTGAAGAGAAGGACCATATGTACCCCAATGGTCATAGCAGCATTGTCCACAATAGCTAAATCATGGAAGGAGCAGAGATGCCCTTCAACAGATGACTGGATTAAGAAGATGTGGTCCATAGACACAATGGAATATTATTCAGCTATCAGAAAGAACGATTTCTCAACATTTGCTGCAACATGGATGGCACTGGAGGAGATAATGCTAAGCGAAATAAGTCAAGCAGAGAAAGACAACTATCATATGGTTTCTCTCATCTATGGAACATAAGAACTAGGAAGATCGGTAGGGGAAGAAATGGATAAAGAAAGGGGGGGTAATCAGAAGGGGGAATGAAGCATGAGAGACTATGGACTCTGAGAAACAAACTGAGGGCTTCAGAGGGGAAGGGGGTGGGGGAATGGGATAGGCTGGTGATGGGTAGTAAGGAGGGCACGTATTGCATGGTGCATTGGGTGTTATATGCAACTAATGAATCATTGAACTTTACATCAAAAACCAGGGATGTACTGTATGGTGACTAACATAATATAATAAAAAAATATTATTATAATAAAAAAAAGAAATCATGCAGTATATACTTTCAGACCACAATGCAATTAAACTAGGAATCAGTAACAAAAAGATAGCTGGAAGATCACCCAAATACTTTAAACAACGGACTTCTAAATAACACATGAATCAAAGAAAAGTCTCAGGAGAAATTTTAATATATTTGAAGTAAATGAAAATGAAAATACAACTTTTCAAAATCTGTGGGATGCAGTGAAAGACGTGCTTAGAGAGAATTTTATAGCATTGAAAGCATATATTAGAAAAGAAGAAAGGTCTAAAATCAATAATCTAAGCTTCCATCTTAGGAAACTAGGACATGAAGAGCAAATTAAATCCAAAACAAGTAGAAGAAAATAAATAATAAAAATCAGAGCAGAAATAAAGGAAACTGAAAACAGAAGATTAACAGATAAAAATCAACAGAACCAAAAGCTATTTCTTTGAAAAGATTAATAAAATTGATAAACCTCTAGCCAGGCCAACCAAAAAAAAAAGAGAGAGAGAGAGAGGAGATACAAATTACTAATATCAAAAATGAAAGAGGAACATCACATCCCGACTGATACCTGGGACATTAGGAGGATAATAAAGGAATATTAGGAACAACTCTATGACCACAAATTTGATAACTTAGATGAAATAAAACAATTCCTTGAAAGACATGATCTACCCAAAACTCACATAAGGAGAAATAGATAATTTGAATAGAATGATATCTATTTAAAAAATTGAATCAACCATTAATAATCTTCTGAAAGAGAAAGCACCAGGCCCAGATGATGAATTCTACTAAACATTTAAGGAAAAAAATTATACCAATTTCCTACAATCTTCTCCAGAAAATAAAAGCATATTTATTTTATGAGGTCAGCATAACCTTGATTCCCAAAACCAAGATACTACAAAAAAGGAAGACCAAAGATAATATCTCTCATCAAAACAGATGCAAAAATCCTTAACAAAATATTGGCAAATCAAATCCAACAATATATTTTTAAAAACTACACACCACAACCAAGCAAGATTTATTCCAGGTATGTAAGGCATAAAATCAATTAATGTAATCCATTACAGAAACAGGCTAAAGAAGAAAAAAAATCACATGATCGTATCAATAGATTCAGAAAAAGCATCTGACAAAATCCAACACCCATTTATGATAAAAACTCTCAGTAAATTATGTATAGAGGGGGAACTTCCTCAACTTGATAAAGAACATCACTAAACATCTACAGCTAACATCCTACTTAGTGTTATCAGGAACAAGATACTTCCTAGTATCTAGTTCAGGAACTAGATAAGGATGCCCCCTCTCATCACTCCTATTCAACATCATACAGGAAGTCCTAGCTTATGCAATAAGATTTTTTAAAAAGGGTAATAAAAGATTGGGAAGGAAGAAATAAAACTGTGTTTGCTGATGGCATAATTATCCATTCAGGAAATCCCAAAAGAATCAACCAAACACTACTAGAACTTGTAAGTGATTATAGCAAGGTTGTAGGATATAAGGTTAATATACAAAAGTCAAGTGCTTTCCTAGATAATCAGAAACGAAAAATAAGAATTTGAAGTTAAAATCATAATACCATTTACATTAGTACCAAAAATATGAACTACTTGGTATAAATCTAATAAAAAAGGTATAAGAGCTATATGAGGAAAACTACAAAATGCTGGTGAAGGAAATAAAAAAGATCTAAGTAAATGAAGACAGAATCCATGCTCATGGATAGGAAGACTCAAAATTGTTCAGATGCTAGTTCTTTTCAACTTGATCTATAGCTTCAACACAATCCCGATAAAAATCCTGGCCACTTATTCTGTAGGTATTGACAAACTGATTTTAACGTTTCTGTGGAGGAGTGCCTGGGTGGCTCAGTTGTTAAGCATCTGCCTTTGGCTCAGGTCATGATCCCGGGGTCCTGGGACTGAGCCCCTCAGTCGGGCTCCCTGCTTGGGTTGAGCCTGCTTCTCCCTCTCCCTCTGCCTGCTGCTCCCCCTGCTGTGCTCTCTCTGTCCAATAAAGAAAGAAATAAATAAAATCTTTTTTTAAAAAATGCAGTTTCTATGGAAAGGTAATATATCTAGAATAGCCAACAAAATATTGAAGGATAACAAAGTTGGAAGACTTATACTATCCAATTTCTAGACTTACTATGAAGCTATAGTAATTAAGACAGTATGGTATTGGTAAAAGAATAGACAGATCAGTCTAGAGAATCCAGATATATGCCCACACACAAATACAGTCAAGTGATTTTTGACAAAGGAGCAAAGACAATTCAGTGGAGAATAGTCTTTTTAAAAACTGGCCCTGGAACAAGCAGACATCCATAGACAAGCAATCAAAAAGAACCTAGACGCAGATCTTACAAATTTCACAAAAATTAATTTGAAATGGATGATAGATTTATTTATGTATTACTTTTTAAAAGATTTTATTTATATATTTGACAGTGAGAGAGAGAGAGAGAGCACAAACAGGGGGAAGAGCAGAGGGAGAAGCAGGCTTGCCGCTGAGCATAGAGCCTGATGCAGGATTTGATCCCAGGACCCTGCATCATCCTGGGACTATGACCCAAGCCGAAGGCAGATGCTTAACTGACTGAGACACCCAGGCACCCCTGGATGATAGATTTAAATGCAAAACACAAAACTATAATACTTCTAGAAGATAACATAGGGAAAAACCTAGGTAACTTTGGGTTTGGTGCTGATTTTTTAGATACAACACAAAAAGCATGACCTATGAAAGAAAAAAATTGATAAAGTAGACTTCATTAAAATTCAAAACTTATGCTCTATGGAAGATACTGTTAAGAGAATGAGAGTGTGGGAGAAATATCTGTAAAACATGCATCTGATAAAAGACTTATATCCAAAATATACAAAGAACACTTAAAACTCAACAATAAGAAAACAAGCAATCTAATTAAAAAATGAGTGAAAGATCTGAACAGCAACTTCCCAAAGAAGATATACAGGTGGCAAATAAGAATATGAAAAGATGCTCAAAGGGCACCTGGTTGGCTCAATCAGTAGAGTGTGCAACTCTTGATCTCGGGGTTATAAGTTTGAGCCCCATATTGGGTAAAGGGACTACTTTAAAATAAAAAATATTTTTAAAAAAGATGCTCAGCACCATATGTTATTAGGGAATTGCAAATTAAAACAAGATACCACTACACACCTACTAGAATGGCTAAAATCCAAAACCGACTACACCAAATGCTGAGGCAGATAGAGAGCAAAAAGAACTCTCATTCATTGCTGGTAGGGATTCAAAATGGTGTAACTGCTTTGGAAGACATATTTGACAGTTTCTTACAAAGTTAAACACAGGCTTTGATGCAGTAATCATGCTCCTAGGTATCTACCAAACGAATTGAAAACTTATATCCATGCAAAAACCTTTACATGAACGTTTATACCTGCTTTATTTTAAATTTCCCCAAATTGGAATAAGCTAAAATGACCTTTAATAGGTGAATGGATAAATAGCTATACGATAGAATATCATTCACTGATAAGAAGAAATAAGCTATCAAGGCACACAAAGATGTAAAATGTCTTACATGCATATGCCTAAGTGAAAAAAGACAATCTGAAAAGACTACACACTGTATGATTCCAACTATATCACATCCTGAAAAGGGTGAAACTATACTGAGAGGGAAACAATCAATGGTTGCCAAGAGTTAAGGGGAAGGAGGGATGAATAGGTGGAGCTGGGGGTTTTCTAGGGCAATGTTCAACTATTCTTTATGATACTGTAATGGTGAAGAGATGATATTACTTGTCAAAACCCTTAAAAGTATACAACACAGCGAAAATGTAAACTATGGACTTGACTTTAATAATAATTTATCAATATTGGTTCATCAATTGTAACAAGTGTACCACACTAATGCAAGATGTTCATAATAGGGAAACTAGGAGGGGGGGTGGTTTGAGAAAGGGGCATGTAGGAACTCTGTACTTTATGCTCATTTTTTCTATAAACCTAAACTGCTCTAAAATTATAGTCTATTAAAATATTTTTTACAAAGAGAAGAAAGTTAAAATGAAATAGCATTTTCACATTTCAAGTTGCCCAAGAGTTTAAAAAATGGTAATACTCAGGATTGGTTAAGGCATGGGGGAAATTTCGTGATCAAAAGCTTTAAAATTTTATTAGGAAATTATCCTAATAATCATGGGTTAAGCAAGTAGGTAGCCACCAGAACATTGTTCATCACAATGTTGTTAATATTAGCAAAAACTAGAAAATAAAGAAAACAAGAGCAGAACAATCCCATGTTTGAAAAAATAAATCTATATGTACATATATGCATAGGGAAATGTCTAAAAGGATGGTTATCAAAATGTTAGTAGTGGTTGTCTCTTTAAAAATATGTATCTTTTGGGACGCCTGGGTGGCTCAGTCAGTTAAATGGCTGCCTTTGGCTCAGGTCATGATCCCAGAGTCCTGGAATCAAGTCCCGCATTGGGCTCCTTGCCTCTCCCACTGCCTGCTGCTCCCCCTGCTTGTACTCTCTCTCTCTTAGACAAGGAAAGAAATAAAATCTTTAATATATATTTTTTATTATATATATTTTTTATTATATAAGCTATTCATATTTTTTTCTAAAAAAAATCAAGAATGCATTTCACACTCAGTGTAGCTATTATGAAAAAAAAACAAAACAATACATGAGAAATTGGAATTCCTGTGCATTGCTGGTGGGAATGTAAAATGGTACAACCACTATGGAAAACACTGTGGCAATTCCTCACAAACTTAAACACAGCATTATCATATGATCTATAAATTCCATTTTCGAGCATACAGCTTAAAGAAATGAAAACAAGAGACTCAAACAAATATTTGTATACCCATGCTTAGAGCAGCATTATTCATAATAGCTAAAAGGTGAGAGCAACTCAAGTGTCCATCGACAGATGGATAGAGAAACAAAATGTGGTATATACACACAATGGAATATTATTCAGCCTTCAAAAGGAAGGGAATTCTGACATGCTACAGCGTGGGTGAACTCTGAAGACATTACTAAGTGAAATAAACTTGTCAGGGAAGGACAGATACTATATGATTCCACTTACATGAGGTACCTAGAGTAGTCAAATTTACAGAGACTGAAAGTAGAATAGTTGTTGCCAGGGGGAGAGAGGGAGAGGGAAATGGGGAGTTAGTGTTCACAGAACATGGAGTTTTAGTTTGTGAAGATAGCAAAAATTTCTGGAGATTAAATGGTGGTTATGATTGCCCAACAATGTATAACACTGCTGAACTGTACACTTAAAAATGGTTAAAAAGGTAAACTTTTATGTTATGCATATTTTAGCACAATAAAAAATAATCTTCTAAACCAAAGAACAAGTAAAAGACGAAG
>NW_024424452.1:23217278-23402109 GCF_017311325.1 Ursus maritimus | reverse complement strand
AAAGAGTGGAGGAGGAAGAGAAAAAGAAGAAAGAAAGAAAAAAGGGGGTGCCTGGGTGGCACAGACAGTTGGGCGTCTGACTCTTGGTTTCAGCTCAGGTCATGATCTCAGAGTCGTGAGACCAAGCCCCGTGTCAGGCTCCATGCTCAGTGCAGTCTGCTTGGGTTTCTCTCTCCCTCTCCCTCTGCCCCCCCCACTCTCTCTCTCAAATAAAGAAAATAAATATATATTTTAAAAAAGAAAGAAAAAAGAATGAATGTACTGCTATCTAACTAAAGGTCCAGGGCCTCTATGCAGTTCATCTGATAGGTGACCATATCACATAAAGTACGCCACTTGTGCTGAGGAAAGACTGCGTAGGGGGCGGTGACGCCTACTTATTCATTCATTTATTATGATTATTTTGGAAAGTTTTAAACATAAATACTGAAAACACTGTACAGCAAACATTTGTATACCTCTCTCCTAGATTTTACCGTTAGTTTTTACTTGTTTTATCATATACCCGTGTCTCTATCCATCCATTAAGCCATCTTATGTTTTGGAGAGATTTCAAAGTAAATTGTATACATCTAAACACTTCTCCATAAACTTCAGCATTTATATCACTTATTCTTCGATATTTGCTTATGTTTTTTTCTCAATATTAAATTTACATACAATGAAACGCACAAATCTTACGTGTATATTCACTGAGTTGACAAATGCACGTATCTAGTATAAACCAAATCTCTCTCCATATATATATCACTATCACTCCAGAAGTTATTTCATAGCCCTTCAGATACTATTGTATAATCACAAAAAGTAAAGCTATTTGGCAAGAATTTATAGTATGACGCCCTTTTTGGTACAGAAATACAGAAAAAAAAATGGAAGAAAAAATATCAAAAGTGATTATTTCGGGGTAGGTGGATTACCATTGGTTTTTATTTTCTGTAATTTCCTTCTCTGTATTTTCTAAATTTTATATATTATTATGGTGGTAAGGAAAAAAAAACAGTAAAAACTACTTTAAAAAATCTTTCAATCTTTTAGTAAATGATGTCACACATAGACTATTTAGTCATTAAAGTGATTATTTTGAAGATAACGTATATGGAAAAAATGGAAACATTTCAATATGATATTAGAATACAATGACAAAATCACAACAAATATTAATGTCATAATCACCATGATATGATGAATGTAA
Organism: Ursus maritimus; assembly: GCF_017311325.1. Classification (NCBI taxonomy): domain Eukaryota; kingdom Metazoa; phylum Chordata; class Mammalia; order Carnivora; family Ursidae; genus Ursus; species Ursus maritimus. Next base: position 23,400,914 of record NW_024424452.1, on the reverse strand, counting down.
ACACATAGAATAGGACTAGAAGGGAATAAGAAAAACATAAGTGCTATATTTCTCATTCTATCTCCTGGAGCCTGTTTGATGGAATTAAGGGTAATTTTTGAAAAAAAAAAAAAGTTTTATCAAATTTTCTAAGTGAAAACAATAGTTAAAACATCCCATAAGGCCCTGACTTCAGGGCGATCCATCTCTTACATATGTGGGTCAGATCAGAAGACCTGAACCCAATCAGGCAAGCTACAAAATCTCCCCCTGCCTTTGTAAAGCTTTTAATTGGGCCACATGTTTTGGTTGGATTTGAAACCATATGATCCAAATTATTAGAGCAAGAAAAAACAAACAGGTACTAAGTTACCTTTTTCTGGAAAGATGTTGTTTTTGGTGAGTTTGACGCTTTTGGGCCTTGGATTGTTATCATCCATACCCATGATTAGGTTGCGGAAAAACACATCAAATTTCTTTCTGCTGTCCGCATTGATGGTGCCCGCCACGGTCCACACCAAGGCAAAGAGGAATAGACCTTGCAGCCAGAGAAAGATCTGTTGGCTTGTCAGGCCCTCATGTAATTCACTTTCCTCCTCATCTATTTCCTTGATTTCATCTAAAAACAAGGAAAAGGAACCTCAGGAGAAGCTGCATATATCCACTTACACATAGATCTAAACAATGTAAACTGGGTGGTCTTGCTGTGAGGGTCCTGGGGAGGGGACTGATAGTGGCTGAGTGGCCATGACCTGCCAGATCATTTATCCACATATGTTTTTTGCTAGTTTCTAATTATTTTTCTATTTTTTTTTCTATTTTTTAAGTAGGCTCCATGCCCAGCATGGAGCTCAATTTAGGGTTTGAACTCACGATCCTGAGATCAAAACCTGAACTGAAATCAAGGGTTGGACACAACCAACTGAGCCACACAGTCACCCCTTTTCTTATTTTTTTTTACATATGTTATTATATATTTTAACATATTTATATATATATATTATATATATATATACTTTATATATATTTTTTTATAATTTTTTTCTAATTCTGAAAGGACATAGGAGTCAACCCAAAGGAGCTCTCAATGGCTGAAGACATTGGAGGAACAAAATAATTACAGCATTGGATTATAATCCATGGAATAAAATAAATATCCATGAGTCCATACTTTAATTAGTAAATAACTGAATTAGCAAATATATAGGGAAGAATAGTTCTTCCTCACAGAAGAATTCTAGTCAGTAAATGTGAAGAAATACATGTAGAAATGGAAGCTTAGCATTAGGCAAATGCCACTGTTGTAACCGTGGTAGGCAAGACCCACCAATGGAGGTTAAAATCAGTGGGTGCAAATTTGAGGAGTAATAGGATATTTGCATAGTTTCAAATTATCTTCCCCCAAATACTTTTTAATGATGAAGGAAAGCCAGTAACATTACAGTAGAGAGATGTGGCTCTGGCCAAAGTTAACTTTGACTAAGAGACTTTACCAGTCATAAGATCTGTCAACATCATGTACCCCCTGATGAGGCACTGAGAAGGATGCATCATTGCTTTTGTGGTATTCTTACTGCAAAAGCATAACCCCAATCTAATTATGAGAAAACATGAGGTAAACTTAAATTGAGAGACATTCTATAAAATAACTGGCCAGTATTTATCAAGTGACAAAGTTATAAAAGACTAGGAAAGGGGCATTCAGCTGGTTCAGTTGGTGGAGCATGTGACTCTTGATCTCAGGGTCATGAAGCCCCATGTTGGATGTAGAGTTTACTCAAAAAAAAAAAAAAAAAAAAAAAAAAAAAAAAAAAAAAAAGAAGACTGAAGAATTGTCATAGATTGGAAGAGACAAATGAGATACAACAATTAAAAAAAATGTGACCCCCTGAATTGGATCAGAATTGGAACAGAATTGGAACAGAAAAAGGACATTTAGGAAAAACTGGTAAAATTCAAATAAAGTCTGTAGTATAGTTAATAGTATATAATATCAATGTTAATTTTTTTGTAATTTTTTAAAGATTTTATTTATTTATTTGAGAGAGAGAGAGAAAGAGAGAGAGTTAGCGTACAAGCAGGGGGAGTGGCAGGCAGAGGGAGAGGGAAAAGAAGGTTTCCAGTGGAGTGGGGAGTCTGATGCAGGACTAGATCCCAGGACCCTAGGATCATGACCTGAGCCAAAGGCAGACACTTAACTGACTGAGCCACCCAGGTGCCCCTCACTGTTAATTTTCTTATTCTGATCATTGTGCCTTGGTTATATAAGATGTTAACATTAAAGGAAGCTAGGTGAAGGGATATGTGACTCAATATACTCTTTCAGCAATTTTTTTGCAAGTCTAAAATTATTTTAAAATAAAAGGCTAAAAAATGTATTTATTATTCCTTATCTCAAGGCCTTGCTGATCATAGTTACCATGCTCTTGCAATTTAGCATTGACAGAATAAAAAGTTAGGGCTCTGAAATCAGGTATGTGTGCATTCAAATCCAGTTCCCAGTTGTTAGTAGTTGTGTGTCTTTCACAGCACTCCTGATAAGGACTCATGGTTAGAGATTTGGGAAGGCAAGAGATTAGGTCACTCAGTGTTGGGGACAATGAGTCCATTTCTCATGAGATGTCTTCTTTTCTGGAAATACTACACAAGGACAGGAAACAGAGCTTGGGAAAATACTCAAAATTTACAACTAATGATGCAAATATATGGCATTGTATACAGTTAGTGTGCTTTTGAAAAAAAATGCCTGTAATTTTAACTTCAAGAAAATCACATAATGTTTAGCCAAAGAAAGTCTTCACTCAACTGTTCACCATGTTATATTTTTTTATCTGCACCCATAATGCTTTTGGAAGAAATGAGCTGAGAAAACGTTCATGTAAGAGGAGTTGTAGGATGATCCATCTTGAGTTTGAATTGTGTGTCATCTTGAGAGAAATGGCATGCAATAAAAGTTCTCCAAATCGACACATCTTTGGACATTTTCCGCAGAATTCAATGAAATTTGATTTATGTGAGATAGTCACAGAGAACTTCTCCAGGTCCATTAAACAAACGGTGCTATGATTTATGTACTTCCCATGCCCTAGAGAAGATTCCCTAGTTTTGTAGAGTGTTGTGATCAGTTCTCTTAACAGTGTAACCATGTATTTTGTGAATTTAGATTTTTTAAGTTTTCTCAGCACGGGAAAGTTTTCAGTCTTATTTTTTTCAGGATCTTTTTTTTTCTCAGATACATGCACATGTATCATCTGAATTCATTTCCCTCCAGGATATTTTAGTTAGGTAAAGAGGGAAAGAAATTGTTATTCCCATTATATGGATGAAGACCCTAACCCGAGAAAGAGTGGGGTAAACTGCATAAAAATACCCAGGAAATCAATCCAAGATTAAGGGTAAATTCAAAACACATGGACTCTTTCCACTAAACTCTACTATCTACACTCTAAACGCTTGCTTGTTCTAGACCAAAATTCTGGTCTCACTGTAACTCATGGAGGTGGGGAGAATAGGAGGGATGGGGAACAGAAGAAATATCCTGCACTTACCCCACCTTCATTTGGCTTAAGAATTTTAGGTAGCACGTACCAAACAGGGAGGAATACAGTCTCATCATTGAGAAGGCAAGGTGGATGGGAGATGTTTGGACCACAAATTTACACTGAAGGCGAATAAATTCCAGGCAGGGCTGGACGAGCCACATGAACATGTCATTGACCTGAAGGTAGAAATGAAATGTGAAGAGATGTTATCAAAAAAATGAGTTTAAGACCAAGGGCATGGTACAACTCTGGAAGGCTGGAGATGCTGGTAAGTTTGCTGATTATTTTTGAGTATATCAGGGAAAAGATCACACCAAACCTTCTGACTCTAGCTTCCTATTAATGGACTGTGCAGCCCACAGGCCATCCCCACCCCTCCCATTTCACTGCCCAGAGCTGGATACTCACAGAGGCTTGGAACTACTGTGGGTCCGCTGCAAGATGCAGGAAAAACTTTAGGACCCAGACTGGGTATCTGACTTGCTTGTACAAAAAATGTTAGGAATTCTAAATAAGATTTTCAAATGACTGTTCTGCATTTGTAAGGTTGGACTCCTGTATGAAGTGGCCACGGGAAGTGCAAAGCTAAGTTTGGGGCTCGTTTTCAGTTATTCTCTATATGTACTTACTTGTGAGTAAAATGATTCTTGTCTCTGCTCCCCACCCAAGTTAGTCTTTAAAAAATTCCTCCTTTATCCTCTTATTTGAGTGTTTTTTTCATTTTTGTGGCTGTCACTGTAAATTATCTTAAGTCATTTTTTTGGAAGTAGGCAGGTCATCACTAAACAAATACATTAATAGATGTGTATATATGTGGATACAAATCTTTATTATAAATGCATAGACACATTTATGTGTATACGAATATCCATGTGTATATGGATATGTTGTATATTCATCCAGCCAACAAATATTTATTGAGCATCTGCTAACTGCGGTGTTGTAGGTGCTGGGGATAAGCAATTGACAAGATAGACAAGATCCCTGCCCTCGTGGAGATTACTGAGGGGCAGGGAAGACAAACAATAACTAAACAAGCAACGAATAAATAAAATACTTACAAGTCATGGAAAGTCCTAGCAGGAAACAAACAAAGGTTTTACAATAGGGAATAACAGGGAGGGTTTAAGAGGGTGGTCAGGGAAGGCTTCTTAGAGGAGGAGGCCTTTATGTTGAGACCTGGATGATGAAGGTGAATCACACGAGAAAATGGGACAACATTTTCAGAAAGAGGAAGAAAAGTTGCAAAAGCCTTGAGTTGACGAAACTTGGGCTCTTACAAGAATGGGAACAAAGCACAAGGGTGGCAGGGTAATGAGATGAAGAAGAGGGTAGGTGATGAAGTTGGAAAGGTGGGCAGGGCCAGATTACAGCCTCAGAGGCCCTGATAAAGACGTTAGACTTTCAGAGGCCCCTGGGTGGCTCAGGTGGTTAGGCGTCTGACTCTTGATTTCGGCTCAGGTCATGATCTCAGGGTTGTGGGTTGGAGCCCTCTGTCGGGCTCTGTGCTCAGTGGGGAGTCTGCTTCTTTCTCTCTCTCCCTCTGCCCCTCCCCCTGCTTGAGTGCGCAGGCGTGCGTGCGCTCTCTCTCTCTCAAATAAATAAATAAAATCTTAAAAAAAAAAAAAAGTTAGACTTTGAGCTAAGGAAAATGAGGAGTCCCTGAAGGCTTCCTGTGCATGTGCGTAGATTGGTCTCTGGATGTGCATACAGGCATGTATCTGTATAAATGTATGTGATTATATACATTGTACATATATATAAATGGGACAGGAATGGGGCCATCCTACATAGCTCACCAGAATGTTTCTGCAGTGGGGTGAGAACCCAACTATATCTTTCTTGGCTTCTTCAATGGGAAACTTTCCTAGGGAACTCTACCAGCACAGGCAAAGACAAGAGGCACCAAAGCCTGGGTTCTCCCTTCCTGCTTCCCTGGTCTGAGACTATGCTCGGGTACCCACCTAACCTGAATGTTCACCCCTCTTTTAGGAAGGGAAGAAGGAGATAGATACTCTTAGTAGCTGCAATACAACTTTTCTGAACTGGTTGCAGCATCCTAGCTGTAGGAGGTATGGAGTCGAGGTCACCAGAATGGGGAGTGGCTGTACAGAGCGGAAGACAGCTCTTTCTAACCTGGCCTATCTTTAGAGCAACTTCTAGAGACATTTCTGCAAGTAGGGCAATGGGGCAAGGTGCGACATTCCATCCACCATGTAGAATGTTTCTCAAGCATCAGAATTCTCCAGCGGGGAGACAGGGAGAGATGGAGAAGGCAGAAGGAGAAAATGACCATACTATCCCATTCTTGTCACAGGGAGAAGAAAGCTGGAAAAATGTCAGGCAGTCAGGAAGTAAGGTAATTAGAGACAGGCAGGGAATTCCCTGTGCCTTGTTGCATCCTGGAATTAGGAAGATGAGGTTGTGCCTAGAAGGCCTTAGTAATGAGGAGTAGGGAGACAGGGAGGGAGGGGAAGGAAGGAACGTGATGGTCTCACCAATTCCTTGTGCTCCTCAGTGAGGCTAGCAGGCAGGGTGTCCATGTATGAGTCCTTCAAGGGTTTCCAGCCTAGTTGATGGGGCTCCATGTAGATCATTCCACACCTGGTAGGCACAAAGAGAGGACCAGCCTGGTCCACATTTGGGTTCCCAAGCACACAGAGGTGAGGTAAATACAGGTAGTCATGGTAAGGTAAGGGGCTGGAGTTTGGGTTGGGGCACAGACCCTCACCAGCTCCAGTCTAAAGGGAAGGTGCCCAGATTTTGTCAGGAAAGGATGGAGACCAGTGATAATAGCTGGGGCTTGGGAGTTAGAGAGACCTGGGTTCAAATCCCAGCCCTAGATTCTACTATCTGAGTAACCCTGGGCAAGGTGTCTTTATTGCCTCTGAAATTCTATGTCCTTGTCGTAAATCAAGAAATATAAAAAATATGCAGTTCATAAGGTTATTATAGTGGTTAAATAAGAAAATGCCAATAAATAATTCAGCACCATTTCCAGGACATAGAAAACTCTTAATCCATGGAAATTATTGACAGTACCATTAGTATGTACTGATATTTTATGTAGTACATGTTTGGTTTTTTTTTTCCCCATTCTGTTACATCTACGTCCTTGCTCTCTTGTCTGTTACTAATACGGCTGCCATTTATTGAGTATCTACTGCATGTCAGGCACTAAGCTAGGTCCTAATGGACTTTATCTCTAAATATTCTTTTTAATGGTCACATTTTTAGATATGAGGAGAGTGTGGCTCAGAGAGGCTGAGTGACTTGGAAGCGGTAACACAGTTAGACATCGGCATGGTCAGGGTGGGAGCCCAAGTTAGTCTAACTTGCCATTGCTCCTTCTACTTCCTGATACTGATTTTTGGAATGTGGACTGATTTTTATGTTTTTATGAACTTCAAGCATACGGGATTAGATTAATTATCATCCTTGGCACACTACTATTAGCCCATCATGACCTTTCTTAGTTAATTGTTTTCAATAATGTACTGCGTGCCCATGAGCCCACCTCCCAGACAGAAGCTAGGATCTTGACAATAACCTTCACTGAACCCCAATGGTCTCCCTTATCCTATAACCCTGGCTTTTTCCACCTGAGGGGACAGAGTATCCTGGATCTCATGGTTACCTGTCTCTTGAATTCTTTCTTGCTTACATAGTTTATACCATTTCTATATGTTCCTAAAATGTATATATATTTATTTTAGCTGTTTTTAGCAGTTTAAAGCAGACACTATGCTGTATGTACCATTGTGGGCTTACTTTATATATAATATTGCTAAGATTTTATACTTAATGTATTTAGTAAGATTTATCCATAGAGTTCCATGTCAGTAAAATTCATTTATTTTGCGTGATATATAAATATTACAATTCAAAGGGATACATGCACTCCTATGTTTATTGCAGCATTATTTACAGTAGCCATATTATGGAAGCAACCCATAGACAAATGGATAAAGAAGATGTGATATATCCATACAATGGAGTATTACTCAGCTATAAAAACAATGAAATCTTACCATATGCAACAACATGGACAGAGCTAGAGAATATTATGCTAAGTGAAATAAGTCAGTCAGAGAAAGACAAATACCATATGATTTCACTCATATGTGGAATTTAAGAAACAAATGAGCAAAGGAAAAAAGAAAAAGAGAGAGAGAGGCAAACCAAGAAACAGACTCTTAACTATAGAGAACAAAGTGATGGTTACCAGAGGGGAGGTGGGTGGGGGATGGGTGAGATAGGTGATGGGGATTAGACAGTACACTTACTGTGATGAAAATAAAATAAAATAAAGTAAAATAAAATGATAAAAAAATTATAATTTGTGACTTTATTACACATGAATTCACTCCTGTTAATGGGCATTTGGGTTGTTTCCAAGTGTTTGTTATTGTTAACTATGCCGCTCTGAAAATTCTTGTATATGAATTTTATTGCATGTGGGCAAAAATTTCTTAGAAGCAGAATTGCTGGTCATGAGGCATATGAGGGTTCAATCTTAGGAGATAATGTCAGACTCCTTTCCAAAGTGCTAGCCCAATTTTAGACTCCTACCAACACTGTGGATCGAGGACTGGTTTTAGGATAAATCAGAGGGACAAGAAATAATGTAGGTGATCTGCTAGGGCTTAATCACATTTGTGGGCTTTTAGGGTCAGTGAGGCCACGTGTTCCCTCAGGGTGCCAGGGCAAGGCTGACTGACCTGCTGACAGTGGCCGGAGAGGCCTGTTCCAGGTCCGCTGGCTCAAAGATCAGACTCATCTTGGGGCTCATCTGGATAATCTCTCCACTCATTAAACATAGCTGAAAGTGCAAAGCAGAGGTGGGGAGGTCAGGCAAAGGTGTTAAATTCCACCTGCAAGTGAAAGGCCTCTAGTGCAGACAGAGATGGTTGAAATTCATTCAACAAATATTTCTTGAGCACCAACTATGCGTCAGGCACAGGTGCATATAATAAAACAGATGAAAATCCCTGTGCTCTTGGGATTTACATTCTGCTGGGAGGAAACAGGTGATAAACAAAACACACAGCATATAAAATGATGAAAGTGCTTTGGAGACAAATTAAATAGAAGAGGAGGCTGGAGAATGCTCAGCCAGGGCTGGGTGAGTTGTGATTTTAAATAGGGAGGTTGGCAGATGCCTGGGTGGTTGAGTCAGTTGAGTCTCTTTTTTTAAAAAAAAAGAAGATTTTATTTATTTGAGTGAGAGAGAGACAGAGATAGCGAGTGAGAGAGCTTGAGCGGGCAGGAGAGGGAGAAGTAGACCCCTGTTGAGCAGGGAGCCCAACGTGGGGCTCAGTCCCAAGACCCTGGGATCATGACCTGAGCCAAAAGCAGACACTTAACCAACTAAGCCACCCAGGCACCCCAAGCATCTGACTCTTGACTTCAGCTCAGATCATGATCTCCACACTGGGCATGGACGCTGCTTGGGATTCTCTCTCTCTCTCCCACTATACCCCCTACACCTGCTTAAGCATGCATTCTCTCTCTCTCTCTCTCTCTCTCTCAAAAAAAAAATATTAAAATAAATAAATAGGGAGGTCAGAGAGTCACTGAATTGCAGCCTTAGATGGAAGATCAAGAAGTTATCAGACTACAGCAAGTCTCATAGTTCTTACTCAGTGTTTCACATAGAACTTAACTGCACACCTTCTTCCTGTTTTATTTGCTTGTTTCCCATGAAAGACTCCTTTTGGAATCCCTCATGGACTTGTGCAGGGCTAGAGGGACAAGAGCATCTCCACAAACCCTTTCTGGAATGGAAGGAAAGGCCATCAGAAGTCCTAGTGTTTAGTAGGTGTGTCCCTATAGAAAGTAGTGTAAATACATAGGGCAGACTCAGTGTATGTGCCAAGTTAGTGGGGCTGCTTTCCATTTGCCAACACAGGTTCAAGTGAGATGGTTAAGACATAAGATTGCCTGAAGCTTTGGTCTCTCAGGGGCAAAGAGAAAACCCCATCACTCTCTGCTGCTCACCCAAAGTTGTGCTCAAAAAGTCCCTTGTACGTTACCTGACCTACACAAAACACACCTGGAAACAGGTCACTACATGTAACCCCAGGAAGGTCTTAGCTGTTATGGGGTTGACACCAGCAGTACTGTCATCTCTGAATATCAAGAAAAGTAATAGACACCCCTATCTCTGACAGTAGGTAGATTTACACCCAGAGACAAGAAGAATCACCAGGAAATTCACTGATTATGACTCTTTATACTTATCTCAAGACCAACAAGTACATTTGTACAATTAGTTTATATAACATAGCCTATATCATATAATAAAACATTTCTATTTTTATATGTTATGTAATCAAAACTACACATATGCTATAATTAGTGTGTGTGTGTATATGTATAATTTGGATAATTAGGCCTCCCATTGTTGAACATGACTCACGCATAGTCTCGTGAAATTTTAATGCAGTAGGAAAGTATATTTTGATTTGATAATCATGTACATTCAGTATAGAAACTCTTTCTTAAAATGGTGATAAATCTTATTTTAACATACAGTAAGAAAATGCCTGTTCTATGCCAGGTGCTATTAGAAGCATCTTGTGAATATTAACTTATCTCATCTTCCTGATGAACATTATGATGTAGACACTACCGTCGCCATTTTACAGATGATGAAACTGAATAGCTTGCCTGGGTTCATTCAACTGGCAAGTGGCAGTGTAGAGTTTGAACCCAGACTATCCGGCTCCAGAATCCAAGCTCTTTAGGCACTATGCTTACTGTGGCAGAATGTATTTTCCAAAGACTATTGCAGTGATAGCTCCCATCCCGTGTGTGCTTTCGCCAAGTGGCCTTGACCTGCTCCATCAAGAAGTAGACCATCTTTCTCTACTCCCTTGAATCTGGGCAGCCCCCGTGACTTCATGGACTCATGGAATTTAGAGAAAGTGATGTTATGCCAGTTCCAAGCACAGCACTTAATTTCCTAGAAACTGTCACTTCCTGCCTTTTGGAAAATTAACCACCACTTAAGAAGTGCCACTACTCCAAGCTCACTAAGTGAGACACCAAAGCCACCTGGAGAGGCCTGGAGGATGAGACACTATCTGAAGAGAAAGAGACAGAGAGAGACAGGCCAAGGAGGAATGAGCCCCCAGGAATTGAGGGAGGAAGCCCCCTTGGGTGTGGATCCCCCAGCCGTGACTGCCCTAGTTGACATCACAATGATTAGCTGAGCCTAGCTGAGCCCTTCCAAAATTATAATCCACAATATCATGAGCAAAGTAAATGGTTGTTTTAAGTCTCTATGTACATGGCAATGGATAACCAACACCCATTCCACATATCAGGCACTATGTACGTGCTACTTTTTAATTGCCAATATCCCTATTTTATTACTACCTTTTTACAATTGAGGAAATTGAGGTTCAGAGAGTTCTAGAGCTAGTGGTCTAATATGATGCCAACAACAAGGCTTTTCGCCACGATGCAATATTATCCCTAAACACATGTAGCTTACCCACTACAAGTACAAATGGAAGCATAATTCGTAAGCTGTTACTTTCTTGTGGGGCATTTATTCTTAGTGTAATAAATGTATGTAGTATATACTTTTGGTCAATTACTCACTTGAATAAGAGGATTTATACCCTACCTATGTAAAAGTGATATGAGACTCAGTAGTACCTTTTTATTGTCATCCAGAACTGTGTTCATATTTTCGATCCAAACAGCATCTACCGGCCCATCAAATATAATCCACTTGCGTTCATCAGATATTGAAGATGCTTGCTCCCGGAAAGCATTGGCGAGGATACCATCTGTCCATTCATGGCTCACTTGGTCAAAGCACCCATAGAGCTGTCCCATGGTGATGGCCTTGGGGTTGATGATCCTGTACTCCACAGCAAATTCTTCCATCTGTTTAGCTAGGCAAGAAGGTCCAACATGAGTTACAAAGGTTCTGGTGAGACCACAACATTAGACAAGAGATAATGCCATCTCAAAGACCAACCAACCTTCATAAATATGCCCTCCAAAGGGAGTCCTTATAAAATTTGTACTCAGTTCTTATAAAGATTAGGATATCTGGATGGGCAATGACTTAAATTGCTAGGTTATTATGCCCATTAGTTTCTCACCATATTTTCTTCTGAGACTCATTTCAAACAGGGCAAATGTGCCGGTCAGATCCAAAGAAACCTGTCTGAGCCTAAATGAACTCAAGCAGTAAGGGAGAGAGGTCCATGCTACCAGGTGTTTTTATGTACCTGGCTCTCACAGCTACCCTAAGAAACTTGGCTTTGACTTGAGATGAGGAAAGGGCTGACATTTAAAAGATTCTGGAAAATACTGGTTACTTTTTTTCCCCTCTATCTGAAGGACTAGTTTAGCCCTGAAACCTCTTCTTTAGCTATTCAGCAAGTGACCCCTGAGACATTCACACCATGAGAGTACTAGGACCCAACACAGACTGATAGATGGCACATGAGGTGCATTCAAAAACAGAACTGAAAATAACCAGACTTTTAAATGATCCTTCAAAGTAAGGAAAAGTTGGAGTGCCTGAACCATGTACTAAAAAAGAACTATTTCTGCAGAATCCCAAGGAAAAAACAACAGGGTAGCCTCTTTTCATTTAGTTTCTTAAACTGTGTTCAAATGATCAGAATATTAAGTTTGAAATGCCCTAATTAGTTACTAGGGCCAAGTTAGTTTCCAAAACAAAAAACCTCAAAAATCCAACAGCAACTTAATTATTAGCAAAAACATGTTAAGATGAAGTACTGGAAGGGAACGTGTAAATAGAAGGCATTGCTTATCAAAACCACAGGCTTGTGGGGTGCCTGGGTGGCCCAGCTGGTCAAGCATTTGACTCTTGGTTTCAGCTCATGTCCTGACCTCGGGGTCTTGAGATCAAGCCCCGCATCAGGCTCAGCACTGAATCTGCTTGGGTTTCTCTCTCCCTCTCTCTGCCTCTCCCCTCCACTATCTCTAAAATAAAGAAATAAATCTTAAAAACAAACAAACAAACACCACAGGATTGCTTTTTTATAAAAGAAAAAAACCCAAAATTGTTTCTCTGGCCGTACACATGGCTTTCATTTGTTGAGCAGGAACTCCACTAGGTTATTTTCCTGCATAATCTCATTTAATTCTCACAACAATCCCATTCCACAGGTGGGAAAACAAAGGCTAAGAGAGGTTTAGTCATTTGTCCAAGGTCTGGGTCTGATTAAAAAAATCTGAGGTTTTATCTTCTACATTGGAAGGAAGGAAGGAAGGAAGGAAGGAAGGAAGGAAGGAAGGAAGGAAGGAAGGGGAGGGAAGGAAGAAGGGAGAAAAAGGGAGAGGGAAGGAGGGATGAAAAGAAAAAAGGAGGAGAAAAGAAACCATGCAATAATTGGCTTTCAGAATAATTTGTTCAGGACAGTGGCAGGAGTTTCTCCCTCACTGGAAAGTCTTTGGAGAAGCCACTATTCGGTATTTGAAAAACTCAAGAAAATTCCTCCACTTAATGACATGCACATAAAATCCCCATTAGAAGCTCCCCCACCCCCACCCTTATTTTCTGCCTGCAGACATCTGTGTGCCATGTTCTATTTCTGGCTCTGATGTCACAATCCAGGGATGGCAAAACTAACAGCCTGGCATTATCTCCATGGAGCCAGCCAACCTACTGGGGAGTCCTGTGTTCCCGGGAAGCCAGGGATGTTAGCTTTACCTTCGTATAAATCACCCAGAGCTGCAGCCAACACTTTATAAGCACAGGTCTTGCCACCCATGGGGTCTCCAACGATCATATAGCCATGTCTTACCAGCATCATCTCGTAGATCTGGGAGGAGACATCATTTTAAGCAGTTAATCATTGAAAACCTCCCAGAAATGCAAGCCAGTCAGAAGTCAGTGAGGAATGAGGGACCAAAAGAGGATTCCCACAGTCACTTCTACCTCTGATGATCCATAGTTTAAATATCCTTTGGATAGGGGCACCTGTGGCTCAGTTGGTTAAGCGTCTGACTCCTGATTTTGGCTCAGGTCATGATCTCAGGGTTGTGAGATTGAATCCTGCGTCTGGCTCTGTGCTAAGCATGGAGCCTGCCTAAGATTCTCTCCCTCTGCCCCTCTGCCCCCCACTTGCGTGCTCCCTCTCTCAAATAAATAAATAAATAAATAAATAAATAAATACCTTTTGGATAAATATATGTGTATGTTTCAGATAATTTAAGAAATGGGAACATCTGGGAGGAGTTAAGATGGCAGAGGAGTAGGGTACCCCTTTTTCAGCTGATCCCCTGAGTTGAGCTGGATAGGTACCAGACTATCCAGAAAACCCACAGAATCAGCCTGAGATACAGGAAGATACATCTGGATCTCTACAAAGGAACATCTCCAGTGCTGCATATTGAGGTATGAAGTGGGGAGCCGTGAAACCACGCACAGATATTGGAAGATAAATGGAAGGGGGAGGGAGCTGTCATGTTCGGGCGCCAGAAAGTGGTAGCCACCTGCACTGGGGAGCAGGCGGACTTGCGGACGGCACCCGCGAGAGAGCAGACTGAGACCGTGAGCCGGGGAGCACGCGCCACCAGACTTCTCACGGAGCTCCGGTGTGCTCACTGGAACCAGACTGAGACAGGGAGCTCCCGGAGCACGCAGGGGCAGCTGGCGGTGTTAGAAACACAAAGGACAGAGACGCGCCAGCCCTGGAAGTGAGGGCTGGGACACCGGGTATGGGGCGCACATCCCGGGATGCTGCAGGATTGAGCAGCACCAACAGAAACAGAGTTAAAGTGGCCAGAACATCAGTGGAGAATGGTCCGCAATCCCTCTGTTCTGAGACAGAGGCTGAGTTTCAGCCACTGCTGCTCTGACTCTCAGAAGAGGCACAGCAAACCAGCAGAGAAAGCCACCAGAGAACAAAAGCCTGGAAATACCGGCTCACAGTGTGCCCATCCCAATCCCCCCTCGCAGGGGACACGGAGACTCTACCCAAACAGGGTTGCCTGAGTATCGGCGCGGCAGGCCCCTCCCCCAGAACACAGAAGGCAGGCTGAAAAATCAAGAAGCCCACATCCCGGGGCGCCTGGATTGCGCAGTCCTTAAGTGTCTGTCTTCGGCTCAGGGCGTGATCCCGGCGTTCCGGGATCGAGTCCCGCATCGGGCTCCTCTGCTGGGAGCCTGCTTTTTCCTCTCCCACTACCCTGCTTGTGTTCCCTCTCTCGCCGGCTGTCTCTCTGTCACATAAATAAATAAAATCTTAAAAAAAAAAAAAGCCCATATCCCTAAGATCCCTATAAAACAAGGGCACAAGGCCTGGGTCCTGATCAATAATTTGGGCTCTGGACAAACCCGCAACCTCTCCTCATCAGAATGATGAGAAAGAGAAATCCCCCCAGCAAAGAAAAAACAATGAGTCTGTGGCCTCTGCCACAGAACTAATGGATATGGATATAACCAAATTATCAGAAATGGAATTCAGAGTAACAATGGTCAAGATGATGTGTAGACTTGAAAAAAGTATTAACGGAAATGTTAATGAGAATATAGAATCTCTAAGGGCGGAAATGAGAGAGAATCTGACAGAAATTAAAAATTCTATGAGCCAAACACAGTCAAAACTAGAGGCTCTGATGGCCAGATTGAATGAGGGAGAAGAACGTATCAGCGAATTGGAGGATGGGTTAGTAGAAGAAAAAGCTAAAATAGAAACTTGGCTCATGGGGATGTACTGTATGGTGACTAACATAATATAATAAAAAATCATTATTAAAATAAAAAAAAAAATAAAAAAAAAAATAAAAAAAAAAAAAAGAAAGAAACTTGGCTCAAAAAATCCACGCTCAGGAATGTAGGTTACGGGAGATTACTGACTCAATGAAACTTTCCAATGTCATCTTTCACGCAAATGGACCTCAAAAGAAAGCTGGGGTAGCAATTCTCATATCAGACAGATTGGATTTTAAACTAAAGACTATAGTTAGAGACACAGAAGGGCACTATATTATTCTTAAAGGATGTATCCAACAAGTGGATATGACAGTTATAAATATATATGCCCCCAACAGGGGAGCAGCAAGATACACAAGCCAACTCTTAACCACAATAAAGAGACATATAGATAAAAATAAATAGTAGGAGACCTCCAACATTCCACTACCAGCAATAGACAGATCACCTAAGCAAGAAATCAGCAAAGAAACAAGAGCTTTGAATGCCATACTCGACGAGTTGGACCTCATAGATATATATAGAACACTACACCCCAGAACCAAAGAATACTCATTCTATTCTAATGCCCATGGAACATTCTCAAGAATAGACCATGTTCTGGGACACAAAACAGGTCTCAACCGATACCAAAAGATTGAAATTATCCCCTGCATATTCTCAGACCACAACGCTCTGAAATTGGAACTCAACCACAAGGAAAAATTTGGAAGAAACTCAAACACTTGGAGACTAAGAACCATCCTGCTCAGGAATGACTCGATAAACCAGGAAATCAAAAATCAATTTAAACAATTTATGGAGACCAATGAGAATGAAAACACAACAGTCCAAAACCTATGGGATACTGCAAAGGCAGTCCTAAGGGGGAAATACATAGCCATCCAAGCCTCACTCAAAAGAATAGAAAAATCTAAAATGCAGTTTTTATATTCTCACCTCAAGAAGCTGGAACAGCAACAGAGGGACAGGCCTAATCCATGCACGAGGAAGCAGTTGACCAAAATTAGAGCTGAAATCAATCAAGCAGAAACCAGAAGTACAGTAGAGCAGATCAACAGGACTAGAAGCTGGTTCTTTGAGAGAATCAATAAAATTGACAGACCACTGGCAAGACTTATCCAAAAGAAAAGAGAAAGGACCCAGATTATTAAAATTATGAATGAAAAAGGAGAGGTCACGACGAACACCATTGAAATTGGAAGGATTATTAGAAATTTTTATCAACAGCTATATGCCAATAAACTAAGCAATCTGGAAGAGATGGAATCCTTCCTGGAAACCTATAAACTACCAAGATTGAAACCGGAAGAAATTGATTCCTTAAACAGGCCAATTAATTATGAAGAAATTGAGTCAGTGATAAACAACCTTCCAAATAACAAAACTCCAGGCCCGGACGGTTTTCCTGGGGAATTCTACCAAACATTCAAAGAAGAAATAATACCTATTCTCCTAAAGCTATTTCAAAAAATAGAAACAGAAGGAAAGCTACCAAACTCATTCTATGAGGCCAATATTACCTTGATCCCCAAACCAGGCAAAGACCCCATCAAAAAGGAGAATTACAGACCGATTTCCCTAATGAATATGGACGCCAAAATCCTCAACAAGATACTTGCTAATAGAATCCAACAGTACATTAAAAGGATTATCCATCACGATCAAGTGGGATTCATACCTGGGATGCAAGCGTGGTTCAATATTCGCAAATCAATCAGCGTGATACATCATATCAACAAGAAAAGACTCAGGAACCATATGATCCTCTCAATCGATGCCGAAAAAGCATTTGACAAAATACAGCATCCTTTCCTGATTAAAACCCTTCAGAGTGTAGGAATAGAAGGTACATTTCTCAATCTCATAAAAGCCATCTATGAAAAGCCTACTGCAAATATTATTCTCAATGGGGAAAAGCTGGAAGCCTTTCCCTTAAGATCAGGAACTCGACAAGGATGCCCACTCTCGCCACTATTATTCAACATAGTACTAGAAGTCCTTGCAACAGCAATCAGACGACAAAAAGGGATCAAAGGTATTCAAATCGGCAAAGAAGAAGTCAAAATGTCTCTCTTCGCAGATGACATGATACTCTATATGGAAAACCCAAGAGAAGCCACTCCCAAACTATTAGAAGTTATAGAGCAATTCAGTAACGTGGCGGGATACAAAATCAATGCTCAGAAATCAGTTGCATTTCTATACACGAATAATGAGACCGAAGAAAGAGAAATTAGGGAATCCATCCCATTTACAATAGCACCAAAAACCATACGTTACCTTGGAATTAACTTAACCAGAGACGTAAAGGACCTATATTCTAGAAACTATAAATCACTCTTGAAAGACATTGAGGAAGACATAAAAAGATGGAAAGATATTCCATGCTCATGGATCGGAAGAATTAACATAGTTAAAATGTCCATGCTACCCAGAGCAATCTACACTTTCAATGCTATCCCGATCAAAATACCAAGGACATTTTTCAAAGAACTGGAACAAACAGTCCTTAAATTTGTATGGAAACAGAAAAGGCCCCGAATCTCCAAGGAACTGTTGAAAAGGAAAAACAAAGCTGGGGGCATCACAATGCCGGATTTCGAGCTGTACTACAAAGCTGTGATCACCAAGACAGCATGGTACTGGCACAAAAATAGACACATAGACCAATGGAACAGAATAGAGAGCCCAGAAATGGACCCTCGGCTCTTTGGGCAACTAATATTTGATAAAGCAGGAAAAAACATCTGGTGGAAAAAAGACAGTCTCTTCAATAAATGGTGCTGGGAAAATTGGACAGCTACATGCAAAAGAATGAAACTTGACCACTCTCTCACACCATACACAAAAATAAACTCCAAATGGACGAAAGACCTCGATGTGAGACAGGAATCCATCAAAATCCTAGAGGAGAACATAGGCAGCAACCTCTACGACATCGGCCAAAGCAACCTTTTTCATGACACATCTCCAAAGGCAAGAGAAACAAAAGATAAAATGAACTTATGGGACTTCATCAAGATAAAAAGCTTCTGCACAGCCAAGGAAACAGTCAGAAAAAACTAAGAGGCAGGCCACGGAATAGGAGAATATATTTGCAAATGACGCTACAGATAAAAGACTGGTATCCAAGATCTACAAAGAACTTCTCAAACTCAATACACGAGAAACAAATAAACAAATCAAAAAATGGGCAGAAGATATTAATAGACACTTTTCCAATGAAGACATACAAATGGCTAACAGACACATGAAAAAATGTTCAAAATCATTAGCCATCAGGGAAATTCAAATCAAAACCACACGAAGATACTACCTTATGCCAGTTAGAATGGCAAAAATTGACAAGGCAAGAAACAACAATTGCTGGAGAGGATATGGAGAAAGGCAATCCCTCCTACATTGTTGGTGGGAATGTGAGTTGTTACAGCCACTCTGGAAAACAGTGTGGAGGTCCCTTAAAAAGTTAAAAATTGAGGGGCGCCTGCGTGGCACAGCGGTTGGGCGTCTGCCTTCGGCTCAGAGCGTGATCCCGGCGTTGTGGGATCGATCCCCACAACAGGCTCCTCCGCTGTGAGCCTGCTTCTTCCTCTCCCACTCCCCCTGCTTGTGTTCCCTCTCTCGCTGGCTGTCTCTATCTCTGTCAAATAAATAAATAAAATCTTAAAAAAAAAATTTAAAAATGGTGCTACCCTACGATCCAGCCATTGCACTATTGGGTATTTACCCCAAAGATACAGACATATTGAAGAGAAGGACCATATGCACCCCAATGTTCATAGCAGCATTGTCCACAATAGCCAAATCGTGGAAAGAACTGAGATACCATTCAACAGATGAATGGATTAAGAAGTTGTGGTCCATATATACAATGGAATATTACTCCGCTATCAGAAAGAACGATTTCTCAACATTTGCTGCAACATGGACGGCACTGGAGGAGATAATGCTAAGTGAAATAAGTCAAGCAGAGAAAGACAATTATCATATGATTTCTCTCATCTATGGAACATAAGAACTAGGAAGATCGGTAGGGGAAGAAAGGGATAAAGAAAGGGGGGTAATCAGAAGGGGGAATGAAGCATGAGAGACTATGGACTATGAGAAACAAACTGAGGGCCTCAGAGGGGAGGGGGTGGGGGAATTGGATTGACTGGTGATGGGTAGTAAGGAGGGCATGTATAGCATGGTGCACTGGGTATTATACGCAACTAATGAATTATCAAACTTTACATCAGAAACCAGGGATGTACTGTATAGTGACTAACATAATATAATAAAAATACATTAAAAAAAAAAAGAAATGGGAACTCCTATTTGCTCTGTACTTACCAATGTGCTAAGCATCAAGTGACTTACCTGAATTATCTCATTTAATCCACTTGGGTATCATTAACCACCTTCTAGTGGTGGGATTACTGAGCCTAAGGGAGGTTAAGTATCTTGCCCATGCTCATCAGTGGTGGAAGCAGAATTTGGACACATGGCTGTCTGACTTTAATGCCTCTAATTTTTTCATTAGGCCATTTCTACTTGCTTTTAAAGGGGAAAAGGAAACAGTAGTCATTTTAGCAAATTGCACTTAAATTGGAAACTTCCTTTTTCCAGGCCTAAATGCAGTTCTGACTTGATTAGAACTCTCAGCAGATGAAAGGTATTTTCCGAGCCAGGCCCCAAGCTGTAAAATACAAATGATCTTCCCTGGTGTGGTCATGTGACTTTACCAGCACAGTTCAAAGGTAATCCTGGGACCTATGCTGAAGCCATTTGGAGAGCAATGCTCTTTTTCCTTCTGGGCTTGAACCTGGTACAATCAAAGACTGAGGCTGCTGGGGACCCAACCAAGAATGAAGCTGTAACTCAGAGACAGAGCCAAGAAATGAAGAGAAAGGTTCTCAGATCCCGTTGTGTCTGAGGTCAACACATACCGGGGCTTTTCAAGTTAGGTAAGTGAACAGATCTCCTTCTGTTGACTAAGGTGGTTTGACGTGGGTTTCTATCACTGGAAACTGAGAAAGTCCTGACTAGTCCAAGCCCAATGACCCCAAAGGTTTTGTTTCATCCCCAAATTTAAAAAAAGGAATCCTAAGGAAGATGGTCAGAGGAAAAACATTGGATTTCAACTTCAACTCCTGGAAGTGAGACCTGAAGGCACCTCCATCTCTATCCAGGCACCTCTGATCACCATCACTGAGTTCCAATCTACCACAATTCCAATTTCTGACTTCAGTGAACAAACAGGTGCACCCCTGTATGGATGCAGGGAACCAACCTGGATAATTTTCCCAATAAACCAAGGTACTGGTTGGAGTTTCATCTTTTTGATGTTCTCATTCAGCACTTCCATAAAAACTTCATAGTCTGGCTTTGGAAGAACAACTCCAGGAAACAAGTCTGATATAATTCCCTGTTAACAAGAATTCGAGAGAAGGTGGAAAGGATGAATTGTCAGAGGCATGACCTCAACATTTTCTGAAAATGAGATTTACAGACAGCAGAAATCTTTGTAAAATTCCAAATCTCATTTTTCTGTGCCAAACTCATCCACAATTACAAAGTCCAACACTATGTGTAAGACACGATTTCCCTCCCAAATAAATTTAAAAGGCAGCAAATATTTAATGTTTGTATTATCTACCAATTACTGTATTTGGAATGAGTAAGATAGTCACAATTTCTATATTTATGGAGCTCACAGCCTGATTAGGAAGAGAGGCATTAAAATAATTACAAAAGAAAACTACATTTGGTTAGAACAAAAACCTATCCAAACCCAATGGCAGATATTATTCTATCAGTGAAACTATTTTTATTAAAATCAGGAAGTAGACAGGGATAGTGCTATCGCTGTTCTTATCTACACTTGGGGACAGGTGTCTGGTCGTGGGGTTGCTGGCTGGAGATGGAAAGGATGCCAGGGAAACAGAGTTCATCTTCAGAAAATGAGTCTCAGCACTTGGTCAAGGTCCCAAAGCACTGCATACCTGAAACAGAGGGACATCTTGAGCCAAGAACTTGGCCAGGTTGACATCAAGCAAGGCCCGGAGCAACAGGACACTCTCATTCTCTTCAGGATACTTGAGCTTCAGGTTGCCAGCGGCAGTGAGCACAGACTTGACCGCCCGCATGCCGTAGTCATAGTGATGCTGTGAGGACAGCTGCTCTGAGCACAGGCGGTAGGTCGCGACAATCTTCTGGGCGAGACTAGGAGAGCAGAGACACCTCTGCAGACCACCAGAGAGGACCAGCTCCTGCTCAGCAGACATTCCCAACATCCCTGTGCCCTGTCCCTTCGGGAACCAGGCCAGCTCATGGACTTGATGGAGGAGCCCTATCATCTGAAGTCCTTTTAATAGTTACTATGATGAACTAAGGAAGCATTCTAACTCTTCCAAAGTTAGGAGGAAAAGAGCAAGCACACACATATATGTATATAATCTACTGTACAAGAAATTATATGTGTAATACTTCTATGCATATATGTGAATGTACAAGTACACACACACACACACACACGCGCGCGCGTTTTGGAAGAAACATCAAACTATTAACAATGCTAATCCCCAGAGAGTGGGACTCAAGGTCACTGAGAAGAAACTCCCTTTATTCACTTCTGTAATGTAACAATTTTTTCCATGTCCATGATTTACTTTTTTAAGTCGATAAATGTCATGATAACAATGTTAATTCCAAATTATATTAAAATTTTCCTCTTCAATCTTGGAATAATTTCATGTTTTAAAGTCTCACCTTGAGCTGTGTGTGTGTGTGTGTGTGTGTGTGTGTGTGTAGCAGGGCTGGGACGAAAAGACCAATTTCTTTAGCAGAAGTCCAAGCATACATTAAGAGAGAGGAGGCCCTTTTTTGGGAATCTGGGCCATTTCCTGGCCAGGTATGGGATCAGGACAAAAGCCAGGGCTATGTGCTTTCAGAATAACTAGGGACTGGAAGTCCATTTCTCAAGTTTCTCTCTTTTCTTCCAATGGGCAACCCACCTTGAACCTACCACACAGAAGGAACTCTTTCAGAGACTTTAGAATGTACTGGAAAGCCAATATAACATACCTTCTAGAGTCCAGAAACCCCATGGAGTAGAGGGAGATTTCCCCAATGAGGGCATAATCTGGCACCATCATGGCTACTGTCCGGAATAAGGCCTAGAAAAGAAATGGCCATTGAGAACCTGAATGTATTTAGTGAACACTGGAGGGGAGGTCTGTCTATAGATGCAAAGAGAAGCAGCAATGGCTGTTCAGGCCACTCTAGTGAAATCAAGGAAAGGAAAGCAGGAGGACGAGTCAATGCAGAGGGACCATCTTTGTTGGATAGATCCACTGCTCCGCTAACATCCCACCTGGCCCTGTCCAGGTACTTATTGTCACACCCGGTCCCTCAGTGGTTATGTGAAAGGCCCTACGTGCTGATATTCTAACAACACCTCATTCTCCCATGCCAAAGGAGCATCATTCAACTATTGGACCCTTCCTGTGTTCAATAGGGACAGAGGGAGTCAGTTAGGAATGCAGGACCAATATGTATCAGAAGACTCCTGAAGTCAGACAGATCTGATTTGCGTCCCTGCTCTGCTACCTACTGGCAGTGGGCAAGTAATGTAACCCCTCTAGTTATTTCATTTCAAAATGGGCCAACAACTGTACCATTCTCATGAGAACAAATGATATCATATAAGTGAAATGCTTAGAAAAGTGTGTGGCACATAGTGAGTGCTCAATAAACATCAGCTACTGTTACTACCTTAGATCTTAGAGGAGAAGTCAAGCAGTTAGAGGTAGAGCCAGGACTAGAACCTAGGCTTCCTGACACCAACCCCTGGTGCTTTCTGCTATACCACACTGTCTCATGAAAGCTGCTTATGCAACAGGCTTGTTGGCTGGGAAGGGTCTGTGTATAGGGGGGAGTCACAATGGTTGGGTGGCAAAAATAAGACATGTGGGTCCAAATTCTACTTTGGTACTCACTGCCCTGTGCTGGCCAAGAGGGGAGGAGCCATTTCCAAGATCTCCCTGACTCTTTCCCATTTGAAGGGTAGAGAGAAAGTGTCTGGATAAGATTCCAGAGCACTAATCAGATGCGTTTCTGGCAGGTTAAGTACTAATGTGGGTTTGGCTGGGTCTCTCTTGTGTCTTCCACTCAAGGGGATAGAGCAATGACTTAGAAGGAAATCCATAAAGAAGCAGGCCTGGAAGTCTCTCTCTGGTACCTCTTTTCATGCAGTTGGGGTGCTAAGGCCTCTTCCCAAAAAAGGAGATCCAGCCAACTTGTACTTTGGGGTTTTTCCTCCCATGAGAGCAGCATGCTAAGGTCATCTACAGCCTATTCCCTTGAAGATGGCCATGGTGACTCTCTCTTCCCTTCATGGGTGCCATCCTTCTCACTAGCAGCAGGACCAATAGCTATTGCAATGCTGTAACTCAAGCCAGCTCAGCAGTAGGCACTGGGGACATATATGCTTCCTTGTCATCTCTGTAGTTGGTTAGAACAGCTTGCTTTGGTAAGGACACCATCTAGGTTAACCCTAGTAATATGTGGTTTAGCCTAGGTTTTGCTTAGTTTTGTTTTTTTTAAGATTTTATTCATTTATTTGAGAGAGAGAGAGAGAGAGACAGCACAAGTGGAGAGAGGGGCAGAGGAAGAGGGAGCAGCAGACTCCTCACTGAGCAGGGAGCCCGACATGGGACTCAATCCCAGGACCCTGAGATCATGACCTGAGGCACCCAAGTGCCCCTGGTTCAGCCCAGGTTTCCCAGAGCTCTGTGTCTAACTTTTATGCTATCTTATAATTAGATGCTTTTGTTCGGCCTACATTGATTGTTTTTTGTAATCAGATAACATGTAGAAATCCAAATTTCAGGGTTTTCCTGAAAAATGAGAAGACCTGACAATTCCTGATTTGCAACAATCGACTGGGGCTAAGTAGGAGCCGTTGCCTCTAGATGGGGCATTTGTCAGAGTCCCTACCATGCCCAGCTGGTTCCTCTCACTTATATTACCTGTCTGACCCCTTGAAGATGGTAGAAATAGTGACCCTTGTTTCCTAATTGCCATGGTTCATCATGTATATACACCCCTCCCCATGAGACCTTGTTGGGGGTGTAGTTATGTTCTGGGACCTATCTTACCACCATTGTGGCTCCACTATTACTTCTCACAGCCAAAAAATGTCACCCACTATTTGCCTTCTCCGTGAGATCCTTGGTAACTTCTAGAGGTTTCTATACCATAAAGTACATATGGAATTTATACACGCTGATGTTTACCTTGAGGTTATCTGGCAGCTCAGCCCTGCCAGCATAGCCTGGGTTCATGGTGATGAAGACAGCACAGGTTGGGTTCAGAGAGAGCTCGGTGCCTTCAAAGATGAATGTCTTTAGATTCCGGATAATGGCTTGTTGAATGCTGAGGATCTGCTGAGCCACCACAGACAGCACCTCTACCTGGGGGGGAGAATGAGCTCCTGCTGTGACAGCCACCACCCCACTCTGCCAGAGGCCCCCTCACTTTGCAATGACAAAATCCAGTCATCTGAGAACCAGACCTTCACATTCAAAATTTAGGAGCATGATTTGGGCTTTTGATAAAGAAAAAGAAAATTGGGGTGCATGTGTGTGTTACTAATTTCCATAATATTTTATCTTTGTTCTAGCACCTAGCATAATGTTTGACCCATTGTATGTATTCAAACAGTGTTTATTGGTTCTAATTGCATGTTTACATTTCCTGACCTAAATTCCCCATCCAAATAGAATTAATCACCCCCCTCTCTTTTGTGATGGCTCCTTTATACCACTACTATAGACTTCTATCATTTTCTATTTGTTTCACTTAACTTTTATTTCCCTTTGCTAGATTGTATCATTCATTTATTACTTAGCTTTGTGTCATGAACAATTAAAGAGTGTCTGACATATATCTGCTGCTCAATAAATTTTTGAATGAGTGAGTGAGTGAATATGATGAGGATGCATATGTATATATAATAGGTACTGTGTCTTCTTGGGAGTGTTTTTGTTTATCTCGTTGAGTACTTACTCTGTGCAGGGGTTTTAGAGGACACATAAGGACCTATCACCGAGGAGCTGAGAGCCCAGAAAAAGGCCCCTGTATGTCCAACCCCTGCTTTGCAGGCCAGTGGCAGCATTACCTCAATCCTGTTGAACTCATCGAAACAGGCCCATGCTCCAGCCTGGGCCAGCCCCTTGAAGAACTTCCCCATGGCCTTGTAATCCAGACCATCCGAGCAGTTGAAGACCACGCACTAGAGAGAAGGGAGGATGTAGGCACCATTAGGGATGGGTTCTCTCATATCTGAATTACCCTGCACATGAAATACAGGTGGGGCTCCTTTCTTCCTATTCCACTGCCGGAACTGGGGCCCCACTCTTCCTCTTCTGCTAAACCATCTGGAACTTCATGTCAACTCTCCTGGAGTCCAGAGAGGAATGGAAGAGAGGTTAAGACTAGACAGCATTCCCCTACCTGCTTGGCCAAAGCTTTGGCCAGATCTTTGGTAGTTTCTGTCTTGCCTGTACCAGCTGGTCCCTCTGGAGCTCCCCCAAGGTTCAGCTTCAAAGCCCCCATCAGTGTCCTAAAGGGAAAAAATAAGAATTTGGTGCCCAATGGGGCGCCTGGGTGGCTGTCAGTTAAGTGAACGACTAGATTTCAGCTCAGGTCATGATCTCAGGGTTGTGAGATTGAGCCCACATTGGGCTCCATGCTCAGTGTGGAGCCTGCTTAAGATTCTCTCTCTCCTTCTGCAACTCCCCTGCCTCTCTCCCTCTCTTAAAAAAAAAAAAAAAAAAAAAAAGAAGAAGAAGAAGAATTTGGTGCCCAAGTCCTAAGACACAGGAAAGGAACTGACTTTTGCTTTATTTTGTTCTGACTCATAAAAATAGCTTTATTTTTTTTCCAATTACATGACCAACATATCATCATTGTAAAAAAAATGTTTTACTCAGCACTGTAACCTCAGAGCCTGGTGCATGGGCACCCACAAACATTTGTTTGAATGAATGATTGAATGGATAAATGAATACACACATAAATGAATCAAATAAAAGTTAAAAATCTTCATAAACTCCAGATTCCAAAGATCACCAGTGCTAATGGAGTGATGGAAATACATATATTTCTCTCACTGGATTATGAACTCTTGAGTTTAGGACCTGGATTTTGATTCAGTTTGATAAGAGTAGGGGCAAAATAAATGTTAGAAATTAATGATGTGTTCTTCACTTTTGCCTCTACAGCCCCTTGTGTGAGCCTCTTAGTTTCAGTTAACAAACCATTTTATACTCATCTGAGTACGTCTCTGTCCCCTGATCCCATTAGGTTGAGGGTTTCTGGAGGGCATGCATGGTGCACAGGAGACTTTAAGAAATGGCTACTGAATAACAGGTGAAATAAATGAATGAATAAAGACCAAAAATCACGGAACACAGAAAATAAGTGATTGAGGACTTTGAAGGAAAAAATACTCAAGAATTATCTTTATGATTATAAAAAATTCCACCTTAAAGAACATACAAAATCAAAGGAAATCTAAATATCACAAAATTGACACATTCACAGAGTTCAGATTTCTAATGATACAAACACCAAGGAAAGTGGTAAAGGGCTTTGCTGAGCGCAGAATGATTACGTCTCACCACCAGACTGGTTGGCTGAGCTTGGAGACTCCTTGCCAGAGTCCTTCACCTGGCCCCTTTTCTATCTTTCATCCATGGGATCTCCAGGCACCATCTTGATTCCTGCCATCGGAGAGCTTCCTACTTAAGTACTGCGGCATTTTTAAGGACCAGCATCAACGTTCTGGGTCCTTATTTCTGGCCTAAGGCCTAATGTCCATGCCCATCTGTGGGACCATGGTTACTAAGGGCAAAATTCTAAAATCTGAGAATATGAAATGTAGAGGGAAACGTCACAAACACAAGATGCCCCTCACCTTCTTCCCCAAAAGGTTTTCCTTCTGGAATTCTCTATTCACCCTTTGGGTCAGGGGTGGGGGAGGGGCAGAGGTTACCTGTAGCAGCGGTCAGTGAGGGGTGTAATCACCAGCCGGGGGGAGTTCCCCAGGTACTCATAGCCATACAAGGCTTCTGTGGTGATCATCTGCACCTGCACATCCTTCGAATCCCAGTAGTAACGCAGCTGGGAGATCCACTGGAAATCGTTCAGATCACAGATACTGTCCTCAGATAACTTGGCCACCACATCACGAGCTGTTGGGACAGACGCAGACATGGAAACACACAAATGCAGAGCTGTCAGCATACTCCTATGCCCACAGACTGCTCAGAGGGGGTCTGAGGACTTCATCCAGGCCACCCCTCACTCTCCAAACAGTTTCAGACTCAACTAGCCTCCCTGCCTACCCCTCACCTGCAGGTAGCAATGTCTTTCAGAAGCTGGCCTTTGCTTCTCCCAAGGAGCCAGGCAAAGAATCCACTGCGTTGTCTGCTCCCAGACAGTATAGCAGAGGCATTACAAGTGCATACTCTGAAATCAGACCGCCTGGATCCTAATTCTGAATCTGCCATTGACTAGCTGGTGACTTTGGGCAAGTTATTCAACCTCTCTATTGAGTTATGTAATCTGTAAAATGGGGACAACACAGTACCTACCTTATAGGGTTATTATAAGGTTATTAGGAGGACTAACTGTATATACAATTGACCCTTGAACAACATGGAGTTTAGGGGTGCCCACCCATGGTACAGTAAAAAATCTGCATATAACTTTTGACTCCCTTCAAACTTAATTACTGAAAGCCTACTGTTGACTGGAATCCTTACAGATAACAGCCAATTAACACATATTTTGTAAGTTATATGTATTATATACTATATTCTTACAATAAAGTAAGCTAGAGAAAATATTTAAGAAAATTGGAAGGAAGAGAAAATACATTTACAGTATTGTATTATATGTTCCAATAAAAATTCCCATGTAAGTGGATCTGTGCAGTTCAAACCCATGTTGTTCAAGGATCAACTGTATATACACGCACGTATATATACCTACACATACATATATATGTACATATATAAATATCTACACATCTACATGTATATGCAGATATTGATAGATGAAAGAAAAAGGAAGAAAGATTATATAAATATTAGCTACTGTTATCATTCCCAAATTCTTGGGGGACTGACCCAGAGAGCTTTGCAACATGTAGTTACCCCAAATGCTGTCATATCCCCACTATGACCCTTTTGGCCCTGTTCCAGGCTTCTAGGATACCCTAGGAGAATACAGTCAGCTTGGCCTGATGCAGTTGGCAAGGGAAGGGGTCTCATGAACCCACGGTTAGATATAGTCTTTCCATCTGGGGGCCTTGACCAGATGGGAGATATACTTCTGGGTTTCCTTCTTTCTCTCACAGGATTATGAGCCTAATTTTATTTTCTCACAGTGATGGAAGGCCCTGAAGTTGAAGAGTGAACAGAGATTTCTAAGAATCATTAGCTATTTTTTAGGGAACTCTAAGGTGAGAACTATTGAGATCTCAGAACTAAGACAGTAGGGGCACCTGGGTGGCTCAATTGGTTAAGCATCTAACTCTTGATCTCACCTCAGGTCTTGATCTCAAGAGTCATGGGTTCAAGCCCCACGCTGGGCACAGAGCCTACTTAAAAAAAAAAAAAAGTAGGACAGCAGTTCGAATTTAGTATCTCAGAAACATAACTTTGTAAAGGGACGCTTCTGCAAGTCTACTGCCTCTCTGCGTAGAGAAGTCTTTATGACAGTGAACTCCAAAACCCTCCAGACTCTCCCATCCTTCCTGAGGAATTTAATTCCCTTCCAGGTTCTGGAGGGAAATCATAGAGTGGTCGCAGGAGTAGGGGTCTCCATGAGGGACCCAAGAGGAAGGTGAATCTCAAGGGACTAACTTGCAGATGTCTGCATGATGCAGTGTGTATGTGTGTTCATGTTTTGTGCATGGGTGTCTCTGTGCATGTGTGTGCATGTGTGTGAACAGAACCACTCTGGGGTGCCCCGGGCAGTAACCACACCTGCACTTCCTACCAAATGAAGATAACATTCTCCCTTCTCTCTCCCTGATTTCATGCTAGTCTATCCAAGAGAAATTAGATTGAAATGAGCATCGACCTTAAGGAGAGTAAGATGCCATGAAATGCCAGTAGGAAGCTAGGTGTAAGAACAAGAGAGACACTGTTTCCAGGCAACCAGCTAGTCCAGCCCTAGTTTCCTTGGTGGTGATGGAGTGAGGGTGAGGGGGTGGTTTGTTTTATATAAAGACCCCAGTTCTTCCTCCTCCTCCCCTTCTCCTTTTTTCCCCCCCCCAGGCAAGTGCTGGAAGGCATTCTCTCTCTCCTGTTGCCTCCCTGAATACACTGCCCATTTCCAGTCTCTTGGGTTTGGAATCAGACAGACATAGAATTACAATTAAATCAATTACATCAAATTATAAAACAGCCTGTGCTCCTTAGTAGCTGTGTGCCTCTGGGAAAGTGATTTACCTAAGCCTCAGGTTCTCAATTTGAGAAGTGTGTATAAAAATGAGATAATGTACGTCAAGCACTTAGCCCAGAGCCTGGCATATGGTGAGTATTAAAAAATCTTAGCTACGGTCAGCCTCAAGAAATTGTTCCAAGTTGGTGAATCTCAGAAATGGCTATGGCTGCCATTGTCTCCGCAAGAGCCCTGCTTGGCGGTTTCCTGGAAACAAGGGTGGGAACGGGAGGGGAAAACACGCTGGAGATTCACAGCAGCTCTGGCTTCTCTCCTTACCCCTCACCTTATTCTCAGTTGGAGAAACCCCTCCCTCATAGCAAAGAGGACGCTGAACTACTCCACCCAGGGGAATGGAGAGCAGCCAACCTGGCTGCTATTCTTAGACAGTCAGCAATGCCAGGGAAGCCTCCTTTCTCACCGTGGACGTCGATGACCGTGAGGGCCCCGAGGGTGAGTCGAGCCCCGCTGCTCAGTTTCCCTCGCACCAACTGGACAATCTGTGCAATCTGATCATTGCTCTTCTTCAGAAAATCCTGGCAGGGGCATAGGAGGGGACAACTGGTTAAATTGGATTCTCCTCTGTAACCCTCTCTTGGGCAATGGCACCATCTACCATCCCATGGCCCAAACTATTCCTCCAGATCCCTTTCCCTCACCACCTTCATTAACCTCTAGACGAGTTGCAAATGCATTATGCTAATTGAAAGAAGCCAAATTTCAAAGGCTAGATACCTTGATTTTATTGTTATGATATCATGGAAAAGATAAAACTACAGAGCAGGCAGCAGATTGGTAATTGCCAGAGGCATGGACAGGGGAAGGGGTTGCTACAAGGGGCTTGAGGGAGTTTTGGGGGGGGGGGCATGGAACGGTTCTATATCCTGATTGGGATGGCGGTTACACAAATATATGTGTTTGTTAAAACTCAGAACTGTACACTAAAAAGGGTGAATTTTACTGTATAGCAGTCATGCAATAAATCTGAATTAACAAAAAAAAAAAATCTGAAACTTTTTCAGATTAAAGGAGACACAGGGGATGTGAAAACTAAATGTATGTCAGCAATTATCCTGGAATGGATCCTGAACCAGACAAAAAGACATCAGTGGGGCAAACGGCTAAATTTAGATTACCCAATTTAGAGGTGTATGGATTAGATAAGAATGTCTCTTGCATCAGTGTTGGTTTCCTGACTTGGATAATTGTACTGTGGTTATTTAAGATGTTAATATTGGGGGATTCTAGATGAAAGGTGTATGAGAATTCTTTGCGTTATTTTTGCAACATTATTTGTAAGGCTGACATTACTTCGAAATAAAGAGTTAAAAATAGAAATAAATGTTAAAAAGGAAAAAAAAATGGAGACCACCTTAGGCTCATAGCTCACCGTCCCCACTTCCTAGCTCTGTAGTTCTGGGCAAATGATATTAACCCTCTGAGTCTCAGTCTCCTGTTCTGTCGAGCCCAGATAACTACAGCTACTTCTCGGAGCTGTTTTGAAGATTAAGTGAGATGATGAAGCACTTGGCACAATGCGAATAAAGTATCCAGTATATACAGATGGTTCTTATTATTAATAAAGTACTGACACACAGCAAAAAACAAAGTAACAACCTTTTCAATGCTTCCTCATTGCCTTTGCTGTGGGTCTGGAAACCCCTTGGTGACAGGGCTGCTGCACACATCTTTCTGAACCACACCCATTCCACAGCTATTCTGAATCCAAGTGCCTGCAATTGCTGGAATGCACCATATTTTTCATCTTCAGACTTTTGCACATTCTGGTCTCTCTCTCTCTCTCTCTCTCTCTCTCTGGAACACTCTTTCTCCTGTTCTTTGCTTGGCTAATTCCTATTTCTATTTTTTGTCTCCTCTTAGACACCATTTTTCTAGGACATCATCTCCAATTCTAACCCTTTTCTTACTTCTCTCCTTCCTCCCCGCCCTTCCTGGATCCCCATACTTTCCTTTATCACTGTTCTAGTGAAGAGACTTTTTATCTCCCCCACTAGACTGTAAATCCATGAGGACAGGGACCATGTCTCTCTCATTCAACTCTAAATCCCTCTGCCTAGTAGCATCATTCCAGCATGGAGCAGAGGTCAAATAAATATTTGTTAAACAAACAATGGATGGATGGATGGATGGATGGATGGATATCTTGCACCAACACTTGCTTTCTTTAGGATGCTGAGCCACATTATTCAGCATCCATATACTCCAAGGCTGGGGTGTGGGATGGGAAGCAGTCTCTCCGTTTTACAGGTAGGAAAACTGGGGCACAGAGATGCAGTCACAAAAATCAGAATTTTTTAGTGTTTCAAAAATCTGAAATGAGATACGTGATAGCAGTTTGCAAGTGTCAAGTGCAATATGTCTGTAGGAATTATCAACATGGAATGTGTATAAATTTGAACCTTGGTCAAATGCTCATGTTCTAATTTTAAGGTGTAAAGCAAAATATAGTAAAGTGAAATATTTCCTGTTTCGCAGCCAGTCATCTATGGGGGGAAGAACAGAAGGTCTATTGAGATCATCATGGGAAATGATACCACGGTGAAAATGTTGGAAATGAAGTTACCATTCATTTGTTCAGTAAATATTTACTGAGCACCTACTATGTGCTCAGCATTGCAAGGACCCCAAGAGATATAATAGTGAACAAAACAGACGTGGTCTTGCCCTCTGGGGTTCCTAGCCTGGGCTCCAGGACTGACTAACTTTCCGGCATCTCATTTAACTCTCCCACAATACAGTACTCTGACGTTATAATACAACATGGTACACTGTGGTGCATTATATAGTCAAGGAGACTGAGACTCGGGTTAAGGAACTTGCCCATGGTCACACAGCTAACAAGGGCAAGTATCAGGATTTGAACCCAAGTTCACCCAGGTGTTGAACTCTCAAGCACTGGCCTCAATGGCAAGAGTGAATTGGAAATACGCATGTCTGGATCTGAGGACAAGCAGGACTTGAGCACTCTTGGTCTCAAGAGAACTCTGAAGGAAGAGCTGTAGGTGGGTTTGTGTTCAACTGCAGGTGGTGAGAAGTGGGTAATGGTGGAGGAGGAGGAGAAAACAGGATTATGTGGTCTTTTGGCCCAGGAAGAAGACCAGAGATCTCAGTTGGTGGAAATTCTACCAGGTTGACCCCTGGAAGTAAAGACTGATAAAAATTTAAAACACTGCAGCTTAGAATTTCTGCCTGGGAAGGACCATGAGAGGTATTACACTAGAGAACTCCAGGGCAGCTCCAACTCCAAATTCTCTATCTTGCTGTCCCCGTGAAAACTCTGACTTCTCTATGCCACGGTTGGATGTTGATTTTTTTTGTTGTTTAGAAAACATGGCTACTTTAATTATATGTCCTTCAGATCCTAATCAAGCTTGAAGCTCCTCTACAAGCTTTATGACATGCTTACTTACCGGAAGGGTCTTTTCTACCAGGGCTTGGGACACCTCCTTGGTCCAAAAGATGGAGGAGACACAGATAACCACCTGGCCAGGCCACTGCAAGACCCACTTATTACGAGGGACCTGGGAAAGTGCAGGGGGGCATGTGGTAAAGTCAGTTCATCTTGTGGGACTTAAACCAACATCTGAAAAACACCCCCCACCACAAAATACAAAATCCTCCTCCACCCCCAGAAGCTACCACACTTGACATCTTGGGATTATTGATTTATGTCTTCCTCCCTGGATTTTATGAAAAAGAAAAAAAAATCATCAACAATCTCATCAACTCTTTTTTTTCTTCTTTTTTCTTAGGCTCCCAATCCAAGGATTATAACACAGTTATAACACAGAATCAAGGTGCTATTCACAGAGTTTTCATAACCACCCTTTTTGATGGCTACATAATATTGCAGTGCTGGGCCAGTTTTCTTAGCCTTGCCCAGAACCCCCCAAACTTGTTTTAAACTATAGATTTGACAAACTATGCAGCCAGAGGGCTGAATCTGGCCTTGCTTTTGTTTTTGTAAATAAAGGTGTATTGTGACATAGCCACACCCATTCTTTACCAATCATCCAAGGCTGCTTCTGCACTATGAAGGCAAAGATCAATAGCGTGTGTGGCCCACAGAGCTGAAGACATTATAAAAACATTTACTTTACCGAAAATGTTTTCTCACTCTTGCTCTAGATGCAGTGGCATGAAGTCATTCCATACAGGTAGCCATTTTTCTTTTACTTAATTTTTTATTTAAAATAAAGCATAGGACAAAGGGCTGGCCCGTCATTTACAATACGATACTTCTAAGAGGGACAGCAGGGTCAGTACTCCGTACTTTAGTGGGAAGGTGTTAACTGAATATTCTTCTGTTTGATGGAAGGGGTCGTGGGGGTGGGGCCCTGAAAAGTTGGAAGAAAAGGCACCCAAAGTCAAGGAGCACAAAGACCTGGTCTGTCTACATTTAGCCTTGCTAGGAGCTGGCTGAAGAGTGATCCCCAACAGTTCTTTTCTTTTGGCTTTCTTCTGTCATACCTGTTTCCCCTAACACTTTGGGAGTTTAAAGAGTTGTACCATTCAGTGCATGTGTACTGTAAACAAAAAGCCTAGAGAGAGAAATGCTTAATTGGAAGGTGCTCTAAAAAGACCTCCTGCCATGAATTCATTTCACAGAAGGGACTTGCAGCTAGCAGCCAGAGGGTTCTGACTAACCATCTTGTCTTGTGTCATCTGCTTCTAACTGTTAATGTTCCACCAGAAATATGTGCATCGCCCCAGGATTCAGAGGGAAAGAAGAGAGAGGCACGGTGGGGTCACGGAGGGGTCAGGTGTTACCCCGCAGGATCCGGATGGGTTTTGGTAGAAGGAAGAGGGGTGCTTAGAATTGATCCATTTAACCTTCTCCCTAACGTTATTGTCACTGTGCTAACAGCCTGGCAGCACGTGTACCCGATTCTCATTTACCTGGACATATGCTTCAATCCCAAGTCTAATAACCTCCTGCATACTGGCAATCATCATCTTCTCCACCTGCTGGAGCCACTTTTCCACCATGCCCTACAGGGGTGAGACAAAGCAGCAGCATGTTGGCCAAGCCCGGAGGGAGGGATCACGGGCAGACCCAGCTTTCTCTCTGGACCAAGGTTGGAGGAAGGCCAAACGTCTGACACCTCTTCAAGCCAATATTCTTTAATTATGTGTTTTATATTTATTTACTTATTTATATTTTTTTATTCTAAGAAGTATGTGTGATGTAAAAGGGGAATGGGGAATTCTTAACATGCATTTCCTGTCATTTTCTGAAACACGACTTCTCAGGAAACAAATGATACATTGACGCTTCAATTCATAAAATAAATTCCTCATTTCTAATAAACAGTCCTAATTCTTGCCTTATTCCAGTGGTTCCCAAACTTTGCTGTGCACTGGAATCATTTGGAGATTCTTAAAAAATATGGACACCTGACTTCCATTCCTAGCCATTCCGATTTAATTGTTACGGGATGCAACCTGGGTATTTGGATGTTTTTGTTGTTGTTGTTTGTTTGTTTTTGTTTTGTTTTCTTTGTTTTTAAAGCTCTATGGTTAATTCAAATGTGCAGCAAATGATTTTAGAATTTCAGGTCACTGTAGCTCTTAACTTCAGGCACCTGTGAGCTAGCTGGTATCTATTTGGAAATGTGATTCCTGGTTATTAAAACTTTGATGTGTGGCTGGCAAAAATGGTTAAC
Source organism: Ursus maritimus (assembly GCF_017311325.1). NCBI lineage: Eukaryota > Metazoa > Chordata > Mammalia > Carnivora > Ursidae > Ursus > Ursus maritimus. The sequence continues at coordinate 23,365,491 of NW_024424452.1, read as the reverse complement.
AAAGTAAAGCCAAGAATGCTTGTCTATTTCTACTCCATGGTGCTGTCCTGTTCAGCAGGAGTGGGAGTAATTTACATTTTACTCATTATATAAGGACACTTGTATAAAAACCTGAGTAAAATAGCATTGATTCCATAATGTTTTATTGACCCTTAAAAACGCCTGCCCCAGCAACCTGTCTGACCAGATCACAGTTTTGTTTTGGTTTTTGTTTCTTTTGTTTTTTTTTTTTTTTTTTTTTTATTTAGAGAGAGAGAGAGAGAGAGCACACGCAGTGGCACGCAGATGATGGTGGAGTAGCAGAACAGAGCAAGAGGGAGTGAGAGAATCTTAAGCAGCCTCCATGCTTACCGTGGAGCTGACACAGGGCTCAATCTCATGACCCTGAGATGATGATCTGAGCCAAAATCAAGAGTCAGACGCTTAACCAACTGAGCCACCCAGGTGCCCCTGACCAGTCACTTTCAACTGGGCTCTGCTCATGGAGATCTGAACAGCATCAGCTGTTGGTTCTAATGTCTACTAGGGCCTCTACATCAGGTTTGGTTGAAGTCCTTCCATAAATTTAGTGTGTCACATGGATTGCAATATCACCCCCATTGTAGAGATGGGCAAACTGAGACTCAGAAAGACTAAGCAATGTCCCAGAGTTGTCCAGTCATTAAGCTGTGGAACCCAGGTGTTCCACACCCAGGTAGTATGGAACTTGAGTCCAAGTGCTTAACCAATCAATATGCTCTCTGCTCTCTCTGTATTGCTCTGTTATGGAGAAAGGAATGAAAATGAGTAAGAGGAAAGTTACTTTGGCTTGAGCAGGGTAGATTTTCTGTTTGAATGGAACGGTTTCTTTTTCTGAGCTGATCATGCCCACAATCTCCAGATTGTCTGTAAATTCTAGCTTGGCAATTCCTTCAAAGCACTTCTTCAAATGTGGCTGCACGCGAAGGGGGTCCTTTGTCTCTGACAAGATCTCCAGCAGCTCATCATTTGACAAGAAGAAGAACCTATTTCAAAGCAAAGGAATATGGTAACTGGAATGTCTTTTGAGAATGTATTTTCCCAATGAGGTGATACTCCCTAAAAGGTAGAGGACACCCCGTGAACACCAGCCATGTTTTAGAGTCTTCTTTAAGGCACACTCCCCTTCACCATTTTTCATCTGGGGCATAGAGGGTGGAGACAGTTTTGACTCAGAGCAAGAGAAAGGATGAAAGCTGGCATATACCAGCTTGATATGATTTGGGGGTAGCGTGCTTCCTCTTGGGATAAACCTGGATAGAACAGTGGTTCTCAACCTTGGCTGCACTTTAGAATCACCTGTGAAGCTTATTAAAAAAACTCCAATACCAAGGTTGCACTGCCCAGTTTCTAATAAAATTGATTTGGGGTTGGGTCTGGGGATTTTGATTTTTAAAATCCCAGGTGATTCTAATACATAGTCAGTATTGAGTAGGAGGAGAGAGAAGACCTCCTTGTCTTACCTTATCTCCAGGTATGACATGTTGCAGGTGTGAAATAAGAAGTATGCTATTAATGAACCTATCTGATGTGTAACACAAAGGCAAAAGGAAATGTAGGTAAAATTAAATTTCCTTACATTTTGCAGCCCATTGATGAATAGTTGAGACAGGCAGAGTATGACATTCCTCGAGGAACTCACAACTGATTAATGTTAAGGCTTTGCTTGAGGCAAAAAGCAACTTTAGCCAGACCTCCAGGATCCTGTAAGTCTTCTTTAACACATGACAATCCTTTCCGAAACTTCCTTTGCCTCTACCCCACCCCCTCAATTTAAAAGTATACAACCAATCGCTCCTCACAATCCCAGGGCAGCTCTTTCTGCCATAGGTCCTGTCCCTATGCTTTAATAGAACTACCTTTTTGCACTGAAAATGCCTCAAGAATTCTTTCTTGCACTGAAAATGCCTCTTGTTTGCTCCTGGACCCCACAACACATCACATCACTATCTACATGCAGAGGCTTTGACCATGTTCTAAGTTAGAAATGATAAGCTCATTCTCTTGCTCAGACCCTTAAAGCAGCAACCACAAACCTGAATGTTAAAGGTATAAACCTCTACTATAAGCACCAAGCTGAAAGTCCCATAATGGAGGGACCACATGATTATGGTCTTCACTGTATATGGTGGATTATAAAAATGGCCACAATATTTATGGCTCCTCCCTACAGGAGGTAGAGTCTGTTTTCAAACCTGGCCTGGCTCTGTGTCGGGCTTTGGCCAGTAGACTGTAGCAAACGTGAATTTGTGCAAATTCCAAGCCTAGACATCAAGAAGCCTTAAAGCTTCCACTCTTGCTGGCCTTGGGAATCCTGCTACCACCACAATGGTAATAAATCCAGGCTAGCTTTCTGGAGGATGAAAGACATGTGGTCCAACTATCCTGGCTGCCCCAGCCAAAAGGAAGCCAACCACTAAACAAGTGATTGAGGCCATCAACTACCAGCTGACTACAGTCACGTGAATGAGTCCTCATGAGACCAGAGGAACCATCCACCTAAGACCAGAGGAACCACTGGGCTAGACCAGAAGAACCATCCAGCTGATCCCAGCCCTATTTGCAAACCCACAGAATTGTGAGCTAAATAAACAGTTGCTGTTTTAAGCTTCTAAGTTTTGGGGAGGTTTGTTACACAGCAAAGCAAACTAATGCATTATAGCTGCAGTGTTGAGCAGGTAAGAAGAGCTCAATAATTACTTGTTGTCTGACTAACTTACCAATATCTAGTGATATCAATTTCTCCCACTGCCAAGTAAAGTTCAAACAGGTGATCTCTATGGATTCATCAAGTGTGGTAATGAATAAGGCTCAGTGGCCATAAGAGTAATTATTAAAAAATTTGTATAACATAAAATCATTATTTAGCACTCTGTATTTTCAAGATAAAATTAATTTCAAATATGTGAAATTATTCAAAAACATTTTTGAAGTGTTTTCTCAGAGTGCTTGACTTTATTCTATAAAAATGCATAAAGACACATTGAGATATTCATGATGGGGTGTGTGTGTGTAACTTAGGGAGAAAACGAGGCTCAGAGAGGTTAAATAACTCAGTATTTTATACAGACTGCCTGAATGAATTCTGGCTTTTCCATTTACCTGTCTCGTGCTTTCTGGCAAGTTACTATTTCCTTATTTGTAAAAGGCAGATAATAATAATGCTTCCAACCTCATAGGATTATTGTTTAATCCTATGATTAAATTTAAATAAGTTAATACAGGTAAGGCACTTAGGGCAGTATCCTGACATATGGTAAATGCTGTGGTAATGTTGGCTATTGTTCATATTTTAATAAGGAATAACAGTAATGGGAATAGGACTAAAAGCCCAAATCTCAGGGGTTTTCTCTTCCTAAGTTTTGTGCTTCCAAATCGAGGTTCTTTCCACTATTTGTGCTTATTCGTGTTGTCCAATCCTGAAGCCATTAGCCATATATGGCTATCTACATCACAAAATTAATATTAAATAAATTAAAAATTCACCTTTTCAGGCACACCAGGACATTTCTGAATCCTACACAAATTTTTGAAAATTTGTGGTGGAAAGCAAGAAACTAACTTTGTCTCCATATAATGGAACACTAAAATTTACTTTTCTTAAAAGCGCATTGGGATCAAACTTACATCCAAATGGCATGGAGTGACCAGCCATGGTGAGCCACACATGGACAGATTATCAGGAATGAGGACCCTCTTTTTTGCAACCAGCCCTCTAAAATGACTGACTTTTATGCAGAAGAACACTGGTTCTTGTGGAAAAAAAGAGTCAAATATTTATAAAAGTACCTACCAGAAACTACAACATTTGATGGCAAAAACATTCAACCGACATTTCTTAAACAGTTTCGACAGCCAAATGCTTTACATGCATTATTTCATTGATCCACACAAACAAAGATATGAGTAAGAGCCACCATTATATTTCTATTTTACAGTGGAGAATCTGAGGCTCAGATAGATTTGCTCAAGGTCTCAAGATTAGTTAAGTGAAAGAGCTGGGACTCAAACCGAGGTCTGTTTAACTCCAAAGTCTAGGCTCTTACTCATGACTATGATATCCCTTCCGTTGGGTATTTGACCATGATGGCTGGCCTAGGTGTGGATTTGGCCCCTACTGATGTCCATTCAACCTCATTCTAAATAATGACTGTGAAGACATCCCCTTCCCCTGAGAGCTGTCTTGTGGAGAATGGAGAACCAGGAAAGACTATGAAATAGGTTGGTAGAAGCCAACTCTCAGGATGAAAAATGTAATTCTACCTATGAATGGGTCAAAAAGTCGACTCCAAACAAAAGAACAGTACCAAATACCTGGGAAAAAATAGTCTCTTCTTCTCCAAGTAATTATTCAGCCCCTTCTGGATGTCCTCCAACAGAAGGTTGGCTTCTTGAAGCTTCTCAGCCATCCGTGGCTGATCTGCAGCCACCAGAACCCTGGTATCCTTCACCTAAGTTGCATCAAAAAAAGTGAGAATCACCATGGGGTTCCCAGATTCTGAGACTGATCACTGTAGTGAGTGTATGACCAGTGCATCAACTACTGACCTCCCTGCCCAGCTAACTTAGCCTCCTAATTCCACAAGGGTGAAGGCTCATACAACATGATCCTATTCCTCTGGATGTGGTTGACTCCCTCCTTCTACAAAAACCTTCCATTTTGTACAACTCCTCGGAATGTCCCTTTGTTAGATGGGAGGCTGCCTGATTTATGAATTGTTTAATAAAGCCAATTTGATCTTCAAAGTTTAAAATCAGCCAATTTGACCTTTACAATCTAAAATCAGTTGAATTTGTGTTACTTAATACTTGCAACCAAAGAATCTGAACCAAAACAGAGTTGGAGGAAGGAGGATATCATGAAAACCGGCTCTACTTGCTGGGCAATATAAATGCCCAATGGAGCAGATAAATTTTGAGATAAATTCTTTACAAGGGAGCCCCAATTGAGCACACTTGACTTCAAAAAGGAAAAAGATATCATCTCTTAATAGATAGTCCTGATTGCCTTGTACACCCAGTGAACTCATTTGTCAAGGCTTGTTTCTAATGTTGCCCCCTTTGGAGGCCTTTCTTGACGCTCGCAGGCAACTAAATCACTCTCTTGTGTTCTGAAAGCTGTTTGTATATACTTCTACTATAGCTCTCCTGTTTACCTAAGACTCTCTCCTCCCAAGACAGTGAAGTCTATGAAGGCACAAATCATATTCTAGTTTTCTTCAAGTATTTTCTGTTAATTCAATGCTGGGTACCAAATAAACATTTGTTAAACAAGTAACTGAATATGGGGGCGCCTGGTTGGCTCAGTTGTTAAGCGTCTGCCTTTGGCTCAGGGTGTGATCCTGGCGTTCTGGGATCAAGCCCCACATCAGGCTCCTCCGCTGGGAGCCTGCTTCTTCCTCCCCCATTCCCCCAGCTTGTGTTCCCCCTCTCTCTGGCTGTCTGTCTCTCTGTTGAATGAATAAATAAAATCTTAACAGAACAAAACAAAACAAAAAAACGAGTAACTGAATATGGAGGAGAATTTGAATTCTAAAATAATCCTCAATCTATAGACGTTTTACTGCATTATCCTGTGACAAAATCTCCTACCTTGTGAGGAATGAGAGCTGAATTATACAGACTGCTAACAGTGGCCTGTAGGAAGGTGGGTTTTCAAAAGGCCTCCATTCTCTTTATTACATATTTCTATGTTCAAATTTTTAGTAACAGTAAGTTTCAAAATTAGAAAAAAATTTATAAAAATATCGAATTTGAAAAAAAATCTAGTCTACTTAAAAATTTCAAGGGACATGGCTATGATGCACCATCAGGAACATCTGTATGGCATCCCACATTCCTGATGGTGAGATGTGCTAGGGAGTAAAAACTTACCGCTTGGGACATGAGCGATTTCCAGTAACTATCCACAGTGGCAAATTTCCTGCCCTCTTCTGGCATCTGGGCTATGATGTCCTCTGAACTGAAGATGGGTTCCAGGTAGAGCCAGGTGGCTTGGCATTTCAACCAGGCATCCAAAATTTCCTGCACACGAACCAGCTTTTCTTCCCACTTCTGTGAATGTAGCATTTGATATCTGAATCATTAACCTGCTGCTCTGCAACACAGGCCCAGCAACTGAACAAATCGGATGGATTTATTCATTCATTTGTTCGTTCCCTTGTTTAACAAATATTCATTGAGTATTTGCCCCCCTACGTTCTGGTCATTGCTCTAGGCAACGTGGATTCAGCAATGAAAGTAACCAACAAGAGTCCTTGCGTCATGTAGTTCTTTTTTTAGAATAATAACAATAACAGCAGCCATAATACTTACTCTTTGACCAGTGATGGGTCTGAGTGCTTTATGTATGTGAAACCAACGAATCCAACAGATTTATGAGGGAGGTATTATTACAAATCTCACTTTACAGATGCAGAAATGGACATACAACAGTTCAAGGAACTTGTTCAAGGTCAAACAACAAGGGGTGAAGCCAGAGTTTGAACCCAGGTAGTCTGGCTCCAGACTCTGTGCCCTTAGCTTATGCCATTTCTATAAACAATGAGCAGAGGAGGCCAAAACCCGTACCCTTGTGCAGTTTACATTCTAGATTACTCTAGCCCATAAAATACTTTCCAAATGTATTTTTATTCAGTGCATTAAAATCATCTCATCTTCTCTTTTGGCAGACTGTTGCAAAGGCTCAGTGTGCCATATGCTTACTTGGATGGTTACTGCTTTCAGTCTTGTGTTATTTATTTTTTCCAATCAGGAAAAACTGAGCTGCTTTGTTAACTGAACTTAAAAGTCTTCTCCCTCCTGCAACAAACCCGGAGCTAATGAGACATCACAAACCCTCAACCTCATTTCCTCTTACCCGGCATTCTGCTTCTATTGGTTTGATGAATGGGGAGCCACACATGGTCTGGGTCTTTATTACGTGATCATCAAGTAACAGCTGAATGTCATCAACTGCACACAAGATGCTTGTATCCTGCAAATAAAGATTTCCTGAGCTGTCAAAACCACAAGACCCCCCACTTTTCATGCTGATCTCCAAAGGCCCCACAGCTCAGATGTCCACCCAAGTGGGGCAGAAATCTGTCTCACAGAGGATGGAATTTCTATTTTTCTTCCTTCAAAGTGTTTTGTTTTGGTTTTTTTTTTTTTTTTTGAGATTTTATTTATGAGAGAGAGAGCGAGCACACCAGCAGTGGGAGGGGTAAGGGAGAGGAAGAAGCAGGCTCCCTGCTGTGCAGGGAGCCCAACGTGGGGCTGGATCCCAGACCGCAGGATCACGGACCTGAGCCAAAGGCAGACACTTAATTGACTGAGCCACCCAGGCCCCCTTCCTTGAAAGTGTTCTTAAAGACATTTATTCTCGACCTTCTTTGCAGAAATCAAATACAGTCCCAGCCCAGACCTGCAACTAGTATATTTTGGGGATGAGATGGTTCAGGGGGAGCATGTTGTTCTATTCCCTTCTCTATGTTCCAACTTCCCTGTCCACTTGCTGGCAAGCTGATCCTCAGGCAGGATAGCTGCTAATCTGACTGTTTGGGCCTTGACCTGTGGTTCCCAAACTGTGCCCCGAGGGCCTTCTGGGCACTGCAGCAAACTCAGCAATTTGCTGTTATTCAAAAATGAAATGCAATTTTTTTCTTTCAATTTATATGTATTTCTTAAAACAGTTGTTGATTGGATACAAATACTTACTAAAGTTGTTTGAACTTAATTACTTCATAAACAAAGCTGTTAGGAATTTCTTTTGGCCCAGGGAGGGGAACTATGAAAAAAGCACTAAGACACTAAAGGCGCCACAAGCAGAAAAAAGTTTGGGACCCTCTGCCCATGCTCTAATGGGGCCATTTTTTGCTAGCAGTTAAGGTTACTGTGCCTTGAAGGTCAGCTCCTATGAACGGCACTCTTTCTCCTGGGCCACCGTGGTGAGCAAGCTGAGAAGAGTCTGCTCCTCTCTGGCAGGTCTGGCCTTTTTGGCTCTGTTTTCACTTCCTTGAAGCCTACATCTGGGTGGTTAAATTTGGGCTAGGATATACTTTCTCATCTACCCTCTACCAGTAGCTCTGCACTGGAAGTTGTGTATCTAGCTCTTAATAAAAATGATACCGTGACTCCCTTTTGCTGTCAATCCTTGTCTATTAGCTGCATTACTCAAAAACTCTTAAGATGGGCCAGGTGCAATCGAGCTGTTCCCAGGTTGCCCAGCTCAACCCCCCACCCCAGCCCAACAGCCTCCAGCAGTATCTAATCCCATCAGGCGGTGTAGCACTGAACTGCTAGCATCCTCAGCTACCTGGTCCTGCTGAGAGAGGCCCCAGTTCTTCTCCTTTCCATTGGCTCAGCTACAGTTCTTATTCACATGAAATCAGTGCATCCTGACCATTCAAACTAAAGCAGTGGAGAAGTCACAAAAAGATAACATGAAGCCTGGGGGACAGGGAGATCCTCAATCTGCACTTCACATTAGAAAAAACAGGGGTGCCTGAAAAATATATATTTTTTTGTTTTGAGATGTTTTAAGCATTGTTTACCCAGGTATGCTTCTGAAGGACAGGGGTGGGGAAGCCCTCCCTGGGAGATGCTAATTCGACTGTCTTGTTCAGTTCCTTTGCACTGAGAAAGCTTGTGGCTCTGAATCAAAAGGCCTTTCTCATTTAAAAAATGCACCCTTCCTGTGGGGCCTGGAAGGAAGAATGACTGGCACATGAAGGCAGATGGGAGGAAACGATCTAATGCACAGGATAGTGATTACAGACAACAAGACCACATTAAAAACTCCAAAGTTGCTAAGAGACTGATCTTAATCGTTCCCACCACAAAAAAGAAATGATAATTATGTGACATCACAGAGCTGTTAGCTAACACTAGGGTAATGACCATATTGCAATACATAAATGTATCAAATCAACACTTGTACACCTTAAACTTATACAATGTTGCATGTCAATTATATTTCAATAACAATAAATAAAAAAAAAAAGTTAGGGATCCTTCCTTCCTGAGCTCTGTTGCAATTCTGAATGACTCCTTTCTGTAAGCTATAATAAATGGGCTGCTCTCAGGGGGTTGGGCAGTGGGGCTGACACTCACAGTGTCCCTGTACTTTACAAAGTTGAACGTCATGTTAACCCAGTCTGACTTCATTTTCTCCAAGTTTTTCTCCAGAGAGTATTCCTTACTGGCAGCTGCACCAATGGGTTCCAGTCTAAAGAGAACACAGCAACAGCAATGTCAACAGGAGGAGGGCAGGGAAAACATGGCAAAGGAGGAATTCAAAAGGCCCTTAATTTTACTAAAATGTTTACTAACCAACTCTAAGATGTGCCAGCTAGCTCTGATGTTTTACAGGGTTTCTTACCCTCAGCACTAGCAGCCTGTGGACTATGTTATGGGCTGAATTGTCTCCCCCCTAAAAATCATGTGTTGAAGTCCTAAACCCCAGTATCCTAGAATGTGAGGTTCCCTACTTGAGATGGGGTCTTTAACGAGGTAGTTCAGTTACTGAATAACACAGAGTTGTTGATCACTATATTGTACACCTGAAACTCATATAAAATGGTGTGTTAACAATAGTGGAATTAAAATTTTATTATTTTTTAAATTTTTTATTTAAATTCAATTAGCCATCATTAGTTTCAGATGGAATATTCAATAATTAATCAGTTGCATGTAACGCCCAGTGCTCATCACACTGGAATTAAAATTAAAAAAAAAAAAAGGTAGTTTAGTTAAAATGAGGTCATTAGCATGGGTCCTAATCCAATATGACTGGTGTCTTTATAAGAAGAGGAGATTAAGATAGACACACACAGACGGAAGACCACGTGAGGATACAGGGAGAAGGTGGCCTTCTGCAAACCAAGAAGAGAGGCCTCAGAAGAAACCAATTCTGCCAACGCCTCAATCTTGAACTTCCAGTCTCCAGGACTAGGAGAAAATAAGTTTCTGTTGTTTAAACCACCCAGTCTATGGCATTTGCTACAGCAGCCCTAGTGAACTAATACAGGGTGGATAATTAATTCTCTGTTGGGATGGGCGCTGTCGTGTCCATTGTGGGGTGTTTGGTAGCATCCCTGGGCTCTACTCACGAGATGCCACTAACAGACTCCCCTTTTCTCACCTCTTGTCAATTGTGGCAACCAAAACTGTCTCCAAATATTGTCAAATGTCTCCTTGGGGGGGGGGGGATTCCCCAGTTGAGAACTACTTTTTTAAAGCCATTAAAACGAGACCTCTCTTTCCCCATTTTCATTTAGTCCTTACTCCAGAATTATTATTCTGACTACCTATTTGAATCTTAGAACTTCTGCTAATTTACATAATGGCTTTGCTCTACTTCCTGTCCCTTCTTTTTTTTATTATTACATAATCTCTACACCCAATGTGGGGCTTGAACTCACAACCCCAAGATTAAGTCACATGCTCTTCTGACTTCATGAGCCAGCCAGGTACCTCTGTCCCTACCTTTTTAAAAACCACTGCTATTTTCCTGAAATGCTGGGTCCACATCTCTAGCCCCTCTGTTCCACAGAAAGGGGGGAGACAAGTTCCTTTCTTCTTGCTTCCACACAGAGAGATGGGTCCTAAACTCAGGTGTGGCCTGGGAATTGGGAAGAACCGTGAAGCCAAGTTCTTGGAAGGAGAAGCAAGGATTATTCTCTCTGCCTCAGTACTTGTCTTTCATTGCAAGCCCGACTGCAGAAGAGACAAGCTGGTCTTTACATGTAGGTCAGGAAACTGAAGCAAGCGACATGCCCAGAGCCACACTTGCAGCTGGGGAGTGCCGGAACCAGGTCTAGACACCAGTTCCTTTGGCTTCTAATCCAGTGTTTCTTCCACCCCCCACAATGTGCCTTTTCCCCTCTCCTTGTAAGAAGGAACAAGAGAATTATTCACATGTGGTCAGCCAAATAGGGCCAACTACACAGAGCTGAGAACCCTCGTGTAGCCTCATTCAGGGCTGTGGATGAGGCACATTCCAAAGAATGACTAATCAAGACCTCAGCAGCAGGGTCATCATCCTAAATGTGGCCTTCTTGGGAGATGACCACAATGAGTGTGCATGTAGGAAATCATTAATAGAGGCAGGTGTCAACCCAGGTGGGTGTGAGACAAGGAGGCTGGCTGTGTGGCCATGACCAAGTCACTTGACAGGCCTTAGGGTCCCCATCTGCATATATTGGGGGTTGTTGGTATAATTAAAATGTTTGCAACATGCTTTGCGACTTATAATTATGCAAATAATTGTACGGGGGAAGGATTAATGAGTTTGGGAGTCCTCGAAGGCCATCAAGGTTGACCTTACCCCAAGGTGCTAAAGAAGGTCATGGACAGTGAGCCACATGTGATAAAGCTGCATTAACTGTGGGATGGTGGGGCACAGGGGATGTCACATCTCACTCACTGGTGGTGGCTGAGAACTTCGATGTTAACTCAGTTCAGGTTATATGTCTTATGTCATAATCCCCACCATAACTCTAATCACCCAGCTACTATTCTTCTTCCCATTTTACAGATAAGGAGACTGAGACACACAGAGGTTAACAACTTAGCCAAGGTGTTACTATGTTTGGGTTTGTCACAGTTGAGCCCACTGGCATGGCAAGTGGCAGACTTGCTGTGTGTTTGCTTGGTTTCTGTCGCTTTAGATGGCTTATTATTTAAACGGTACAAGGTAATGGTTAAGGCTCTGGAGTCAGCCAAGTCTGGGCTCAGGTCTTGGTTCTTTCAGTTTCTACTGTGACCTCTGGCTAGTTACCTATTCACTCGAATCAACTTATTTCCTCATCTGTAAAACAGGAATTATAATGGTAGCTACAACATTAGGTTATGGTGATGGATGAATTGGTTAATGTTTATTAAAGGCGTGGTACAGCGTAAATGTTCAATAGTTGGTATCTCCTAGAACCATCTTAAAGGGGACTAATGTGGCCTTAAGGGGGACAAATGAAATAACTTAGACCTGGTAGAAAGGCATGTGTCTCTAGGTTGCTCCTCGAAGAGAGCCTATAATGGTGGTATTGGGGGGTGGGGAGCATCAGAGCATTCAGGTGGCAGAGAGAATTAGAGGCCTGGGAGCACCTTAGATTAGACCCATTATTCCCATGGGAATGGAGAAGGGATCCCAAACTCTGGCATGCATCAGAATCACCTGGAGAAGCGCTGCCCATTTGATATAAAAGTGAGTCACGTACCTCACTTTTAAGTTTCCAGGAGCCATTATTTTTAAAAAGTAAAAAAAGAAACAGGGGAAATGGATTTTTAATAATTTAACACAGTATATCCAAAATATTATCATTTCAACATGTAAGCAATATTAAAACTTACTAGGTATTTTGCTTTTATTTTTTCCTTAATAAGCCTTTAAAATCCAGCCCCTATTTATAATCCCAGCACCTCTAACACAGAATAGTTTCATTTCAAGGGCTCAGTAGGATTTGTGGCTGGTGGCTCCCGCACTGGACATGCTGACCTGAAAAACTGGTTAAAACACAGATTGCAGGGTGCACGACCAGCATTTCTGATTCAGCAGATTGGGGTGGGGTCTGAGAATGTGCATTTCTAACAAGTTCCCAGGTGATACTGAGGCAGCTGGTCTGGGGCCACTCCCGGAGAAGCGTGTGTGTCCAGTTAGACCTGAACCCAGCTGTCTAACAGGGACTCTGGTCCAGGCAATACAGCATCTCCCATCCTCTGCCCTGAAGGATCCATCAGGGTCCTCAGAATATCTGGTCCTGAAAACAGCAATTTGAATAGCACAGATTCCCGCACACAAGACTCTAGGGACATTTGGAGAAAAGGAGAAGGCAAATGAAGAATGCTCTCACTTGACCGTGTTTCTTGGACTCCTAAGGGCTCAGAGAGCCACTCCTGTTTACTGTTGTTTGTTTAAAAAGAGGAAACTGAAGCCCAGAAAGGTGGAATGGTTTTACCTGAAGTCACTGGGCTTGGAGCTCGGTTTCCAAGCACTTTTTTTTTTTTAATTTTCCTTTGAAATAAAATCTCTGACTCAATTTTCTAGTCACAATCCGTCATCCTCTCGGCAACTGAAACTGAGTGTCACCAGTAGCTAGTCACCTGAGGGGGAGGTTACTAAAAACACGTAAGTCACCCTGAACCAGAAGGAGAAAAACAGCCTGACAGGAGGCCAGTCATATCCTGTAGGAAGTCAGACACTTTGACTAAGAAGCTTCCTGAAGGGGGGAGGAGGAGTCTTACTTGTCAATGAGTTTGCTGAACCCATATTCCAGCATATTTGAGAGGCAAGTTGTTTCTGTGGGCTTTATTTCAGAGCCAACAATCTCACTGATCTGCAGAAGAAAGAGGAAAACAAATGCATGTTGTTCAAGGTAGCACTAGCCAGTAGATTTTCCATAATGACGGAAATGTTCTAGTCTGGGCTGTTCCTTACAGTAGCCACCGGTCGCATTTGGCCATCGAGCCCTGGAAATGTGCCCAGTGTGACTGAGGAACTGATTTTTAATTTTTATTTCATTTTACTTAAATTTAAATAGCTGTGTATAGCTAGTGGGTATTGAATTGGATGGTGCAGGTCTAAAAATGTGGGAGGCAGCCTTGGGCCCACACTGCATTCTATCTGGTTTACTGGGGATCACTGCCCAACAGCACTCGCCTAGTACTGACCTGTGAGCATCCTAGGGGGTGGAACAAGATCTGGTTTGTTTTTGTGCTCCCAGAGCCTAGTGCAAAGCCTGGTCTATGACAGAAGCTGCAGTAAGTGTTTGCTGAGTAAAAGGAGAAAGTCATGAGTACATGGGACAGGCAGACACCCCAATTCTATGACCTGAGGATGTTAGGAAGGGAGGAAAAGAAACCCCCTCTGTCCAAATATCTTCCTTTCCACCCCAACATGCTAACTTGTTGGACTGGTTAGCACTCGTTCTACCCATTCCTTTGGTGTAAATGCTACCCCAAGTTTGTCTTTCAAGTGAAAATATCCCTGAAGGAGGTCTCACGTGAAGCCTCTGATGGCTTTGATCACTTTTCTCAAGGACTGAGAGATCTGGGGAGGATGAGGGTTCCATGCACTCAGGAGGAGTAGGAGGACCTGAGGGAGAATGAGGCCCTAGGAGAAACCTCACCTACTGCTCAATGTTGTCTCTGTCCAGCCCCAGGAGGATGACGGGATGTCCGAGAGGGAAGGAATATGAGAGCTGGGGCCTGCTCTGTCTTATTTAGCCATGTGTCCCTGAGGCCTGGCATTCAGTAGGCATCAATAAGTATTTACAGAGTGACAGCATGAGTGAACCAGATAATTCAAACGGCTTATCAAACAGTGCCTGAGGACACCTGGAGGACCGCTAAGATAATGGAAATCACAGAAGTAATTAGCATTTTTGGAGGGCTTACTAGGAAGTAGGCAGTGTTTTAAGAACTTTATGCACTTACTTCATTCCCCCAATATGATGAGGAAGATACTAATGTATTATTATTCCTGTTTTACATATTAGGAAACTGAGACAAAGAAAATAAGTATCCTATCCAAGACCACCCAGCTAATAAATGGCAGAATTGGGACTTGGACCCAGTTCTGCCTAAAAAGCTTTTCTCCATCACATCTAGTGAGTCTCTCAGGTTGTCTATGTACAGTTGTGAAGGTTATACACTGCATAACTCTAAAAAGTACAATTTACACTGTAGTTCACACAAACTGCATTCCCCAGAGTTGTGGAGTGCACAGCCTACACAACTGTTCCTGGTGACCCTGGGCTTTGATTTATTCTCTAATACCAAAGTACAGCTTAGAACACATTCTCTCTCTAGGATTAAGTGACAGAACTATGTAAAGCACTTGGCATAGTACTTGGCCCATAGGAAAGAATCAGAGATTGGTAGTTTTGTGTTTTTTAATTGCTTTTGTTAATTACAGAGACTAACAAAGCATCTGGTTTTCTAATTCTAAGAGCCTACAGCTGCCCTGTCCCATATGGAGCCACCAACTTATTGTGGCTATTGAGAACCTGGAATGTGACTAGCCCAAACTGAGATGTGCTCTAAGTGTAAAAACATACCACATTTCAAGGACTTAGTATGAAAAATGTAATGTGACAGATCATAATAACATTTTCACATTGATTACCTATTGAATAATAATATTTTGAATATGTTTGGTTAAATAAAATATATTCATAAAATTTATTTCACCTGTTTGTAGCTTTTTTTTTTTTTAAAGATTTTATTTATTTATTTGACAGGGAGAGAGACAGCCAGAGAGAGAGGGAACACAAGCAGGGGGAGTGGGAGAGGAAGAAGCAGGCTCATAGCGGAGGAGCCTGATGTGGGGCTTGATCCCATAACGCTGGGATCACGCCCTGAGCTGAAGGCAGACGCTTAACCGCTGTGCCACCTAGGAGCCCCTGTAGCTTTTTTTTAAAATGTGGCTACAAGAACTTTAAAATTAGACATATGGCTCGTATTATTTTCATTGGGCAGCACTGTCCTAGAGAGCCAGCTTTGGTACACATCAGTATGGTTTCCTCTTAAGGTCAAACGTCACCCTGTTCCATCTTGTTTTAAGCCACAGTTAGCAACCTCTTTGCTGATATGTGTGCCCCAGACCAAGGGACTAGCCCTTCCTGCTTAAGTTCTGGGAAATGGTCAGAAACCACAGCACAGCCGCCCCACACCCCACGTTCCCCAGAAGATCCACCCTGTAGCCTTAAGAGCTAGAGGTGGTTTAACCCTCAGAGTCCCCTGCCAGGGCCAGAACCCGTGCAAATGGATCTCCTGAGTTAGGCATTAGGGCAGAGAATGGCTTCCCCAGGCTGGCAGCTATCACTGGGGTGGCTTGTGGTTTGACCTACAGTGCAGGCAGGAAGGGGCTCTGAGTGGGGGCAGCTCTGTGGGTCTCTGATGACCTCTCTCCTCTCTAAACTCACTGTTAACTGTTCAGGCCACTGAGTTTCCACTTTAGGGGCTCATTACTCAGGAATAACCATCCTGGAGCTATACTCTACTCTTATCTATGGCGTACTATCCCCTCCCCCCCTTTTTTTTTTAAGATTTTATTTATTTATTTGACAGAGAGAGATAGCCACCGAGAGAGGGAACACAGCAGGGGGAGTGGGAGAGGAAGAAGCAGGCTCCCAGCAGAAGAGCCTGATGTGGAGCTCGATCCCACAACACCGGGATCACGGCCTGAGCCGAAGGCAGACGCTTAACGACTGAGCCACCCAGGCGCCCCCGTACTATCCCCTTTAACCTAATATTTCTTGTCCCATTTCCCCCCAGTCAAACACACCTAGATTCCAATTCCCTCTCTCACCACTTACTAGCCACGTGACAACTTACTTACTCTAAGCCTCAGTTTTCTTATAATCTGTGACATGGACACAATGATAGCTCCTGCTTCAAAAGGCTGTTGGGAATCCACACAAAGTATACAACACAGGACCTAGTTCATAGTTGGTATTCAATATGTTCGAGCTATTACTATTATTGCTCTTTTAATTCTAAAGAATTTTTCCAATCTGTCCATCTGAGTGATCTGTAAATAAGAATTATGAATGTCTAGGAATAGTTGGGATTTTTCAAGTGCCCACACGTGAATCATCATCACGGGGAAAGCACCAGGGAGAAGAGACTGCCTTCCGAGTCTCTGGGAGGGTGTTTAAATGTGTCACTGACAAAGGCACTTTCTATAGTGTCATCTCATGGAGAGACCTTGCACTACCAAAGGCCACTTGTCTATCCAACCTCCCCAGCCCTCCAAATGGGTCAAAGCTCTAGTCGGGCTTGGTCCATGGGGAGAGGCACCCTGTGAGCACCTATAAGTGGGGGCAGCTAACCCAGGGCAGACCCCTCTGCTGGGGTAATGCAAGACCAGAAGTCTACTCAGATGACCGCTCCCCTGCCCTCCTTTACACCCTTTACTTAGGTGTTGAGTTTCAAGGCTTTCTGGGAAATTAAAAGCAGTTTTTCTCACAGAAAACTCCAGAATCCCTCACGTATCAAGATCTCTGTATTCCCAGAGAGATCAAAATGCTCCTAGCTCAGACTTCATTCTCTGAAAGGTAATGGGTGTGCTCTCAGATTGGGTCCTTCCAGAGACTTGTCCTCAGTCTTGTGCATGGTTCCCAGAGAGGGATTCCAGGCCAAGTCATAGAGAAATCTGCCTACAGGGAGCCAGTCTCATCTCTACCTCCACACAGAGCAACTCCTCGGTAGAGGACGTTTCAAGGCCATCGCTAGCCCTTGAATGTGATGATTATTTTAGAAACACAGTGAGTTTTCTTTTTTCTGCACAGTGTTCACACCGCACTTATCACCCTCACACTTGGTTGCTTATAAAAGTCCCAACTATTTTTAGGGAGAATATTTATTATTCTCCTTTATAGACTCAAAGGGCTGAAAGAAGAGTGAAATGTTATTTCTGAACATAGCCTGTTGGATAGTGAGGCTCTACAGTATAGTCAGCCCAAGCAGAAATCATCTGGCATTGTCAGGAGGCCCCCAGGAAAGGTGTGGCTTTCTTTTTTGTCTGTCCTAGGTCAATAGACAAATCAAGGTCCCTTGCACTGTAATTCAATGCCCTTATCACCCTTTAGGACCCCGAGCAGCCATTTGCTTAGGCAGGCAGATAAGGAGGGACTTTGTGGCCGCTGGCTGAAGCAATACTCAACCATCAGCAATGGGGTCCCCAAAGAAAAGGGTCAACCTGTTCATGTGAAGAGGCAGGCAATTCACCCCCTATTCTGCCTGTTTCCTGCCCTCCCTCCCATTACTGCCCCTTTAGCCTCAAGTAGATTCTCCCTTTCAGAAAGAAGCTTGACCCAGAATTGGTTCCTGCCTTCCAAAGAGCTAGCAGGACCAGGTATAGATTGGGTATGGGTTGGGCTAGGTAGGGGAGTGCCAGGGACCTGTTGCCAGTGCCGATCCTTCATTCCTGGATTGCAGGAGATGCTGAGGATAGGGATGTGCTGCTTGAATTTCTCAATCTTGACTTTCACATTCTCTGCTAACCGCCTGGGTGCAGGTACATCAGCTAGGGTCTTGGTCAATTTATATATCGTTCTCCACATGTTCCCTATTTCCTCTGCGATCTCCTCAGCATTCAGCAAAAAGAGGGGTCCTGAAATAGAAAACATGGGATGAGGGAAGGATCAGAACACCAAGCGGATGTTAGTCATGTGCACCTTTAACTTCCTGAAGTTAGAATGGTGTCTGTGGTATAGATGTTGGAATAGGCACAGGCTTTGGAGTTGGGTCTGGATCTGAAACCTCCCCTTAGCCGATGAAACCCTGGGGGTATTTTCCTGAACTTTTCTAAGCCTCAACAGTATCATCTATGATACAGGGGTAATTATGGACACCCTGGCAGGTGATCATGACCACTAAGTGAGCTAAGTGGCTGTTTAACACAATGCCTGGCATGTAATGCAAGTGCGGGGGAATCGATTGTTAGCGGTGGTTGCAGATGCTATTACAGAGGCAGGAAAGGTACTCCACAAACACTGTGGAATATTGACAAGTGGGGGATGGGGGAGTTCGTACAACTCTGGCAATTTTTATCTAAGCTTGAAATTATCTTAAGATTTAAAAAAAAAAAACAAAGAATGACCCCTCATTTTTTAAGAAGCACTCCAAAATATTAATTTCCTTCTCCTCCTTTTCTTCATAGGGATCTTCTAGTATTTGGGTTTCATATTCAGTCGAAATCCTTCCATGATGCTGCTTTCTTCCCCTTGGACATTTCAAATCGGTATTAACTCTTGCATCATGATGTTGCAAATTTATTCAGAAACACTTTTCTTTCATGGCTACTGAGACTAAATAAAGCCTTGTTAATTTTACATGCTTCATCAGCCTCACATTTTGAGGTGAGTAATCAAAAATTAAGACTTTTTGAAAAGAAGTAGTGTAGTGTTCAGGCAATATATAAAAATAATCATACATCATGTCCAATTGGGGTTTTTCATGGGAATGCAGGGCTGGTTTAATATTTGAAAAATCAAACAATGTAATGCATTATATTAACAGTCTAGAAAAGAAAATCACGTGATAATATCAATTGATGTGGAAACAACATTTGACAAAATTCAGTATCTTTTCATGATAAAAACCTCTAAACCAGCTAGGAATAGAAAGGAGCTTACTCAGCTTGATAAAGGGCATCTATGAAAAACCTGTACTACCATAATACTCTTGTATACTGGAAATATGCACAGCTTTTTACACATCAATCATACTATAATAAAGTGCTTTTAAAAAAACAAAACCAAAAAAAACTAATCCCTAATACTTAATGGTAAAAGATGGAATACTTTTTCCCTAAGCTCAGGAACAAGGCAAGGATGTTCACTCTCATAACTCCTAATCAAAATCATACTTAAAGCCCAAGACAGTACAATGAGGCACGAGAAAGAAATAGGCATAGAGATTGGAAAAGAAGAAATAAAATGTCTTAGTTTTCCAGATGTCATGACTGTTTATGTAGATGATCCAAAAAATCTAAAGAATAGCAATAACTGGGGCGCCTGGGTGGCTCAGTCGGTTGAGTGTCAGACTCTTGATTTCAGCTCAGGTCATGACCTTGGGGTCATGGGATTGAGCCCTGCACTGGGCTCTGCTCTCAGTAGAGAGTCTGCTCAAGGATTCTCTCTCCCCCCCCCCACTTCCCCTCCCCCTACTCACATGTGTGCATGCTATCTCAAATAAATAAATAAATAAATCTTTTAAAAAAATAAATAACAGCAATAAAATCTTTGCAAGACAGCAAAAACACTGTAACAGAAATGGGAAGATCTCTGATGGGTCCATTAGTAGACTGGACACAGCTGAGGAAAGAATCTTTGAGCTTGAGGATATATCGTTAGAAACTTCCAAAATCAAAAAGAAGAAAAAAAGATGGGGAAAAAATGGAACAGAATGGCTAAGAACTGTGGGATAACTACAAAATGTGTAACACACAGGTAATGGAAATACCAGAAGGAGAATAAATAGAAAGGAACAGAGAAAATATTTGAAGCAATGACTGAGAATTTCTCCCAAATTAATGTCAGGTACCAAGCCACAGATCCAGTATAAATGCCAAAACCCACATCTAGACATATTATATTCAAACCACAGAATATCAAAGTTAAAAAAAATTGAAAAAAGCTGGGCGGGGAAGACCACCATACCTTTAGAAGAGCAAAGATAAGCTTTACATTCCCCTTCTCCTCAGAAACCACACAAACAAGAAGAGAGTGGAATGAAATTAAAGTATTGAGAGAAAAAACACACCAACCTTAAAATTCTCTATCCTGAGAAATCACCCTTCTAAAGTGAAGGAGCATCAAATATTTCTCAGACAAATTGAGGGAATTTGTTTCCAGTAGACCTACCTTGCAAGAAATGTTAAAAGAAGTTCTTGAAAGAAGGAAAAGGATTTGTCAGAAACTCAGACTTAGGTAAAGAAAGGAAGAGCATTAGAGAAGGAATAAGTGAAGGTAAAATAAATACTTTTATTTTTCTTATTCTTAGCTGATCTAACAGTAACAGTTTGTCCAAAATAATAATAGCAAAAATATATTTGATGATTACGGTTTATATACAGATGAAATGAATAACAGAAATGACACAACAGATGGAAGGGAGGAATTAGGGATACTTAACTATTACAAGACATTTTTGAAGTAAAGTTATATATAAACCTTAAATACAGCCCAGCAATCTACTCCTGGGCATTTACCCCCAAGGAATGAAAACTTAATGTCAACATGAAAACTCATGCATGAATGTTTACAGCAGCTGTATTCATAACAGCCTGAAACTGGAAACAGCCCAAAAATCCACCAATGGGTAATGGGTAGACAAAGTGGTATATGGATGCATGTATTGGATCCATGCAATGGAATACTACCCAGGATCAAAGGGAAGGACCTATGGTTATAACCCGTAACTTGGATGAATCTCAAAGTAGTATGCTGTGTGAAACAAGCACTCTCAAAAGGTTACACACTGGATCATTCCACTTATAAAACAATCTCAAAAGAGGAAACCATGGTAACGATGAAGAGCTCAACAATGCCAGATTTTCTGGCTGGGGGTAGAGTGTGACTACAGTGGGCAGTACAAGAAATTTTATTGAAGTGATGAAACTTCCGCTTTCTGATTGTGGTGAATCTATATATGTGTGAACGTTTATAGAACTATATGCCAAGAATATCCTTTTTGCTGTGTATGAATTTAACATTAAAAAATTAAATGCAAAAAATTTTTCATACAATATCTCTCCCTAATAAAAAGACTTGGTAAGCTATAAATATTTCCCTAAAACCATAAAAATTTATATCTCAAACCAACAAAAAGCATCATGTTTAAAGGTGACACTCTGCAAGAGCTCCCATTAAAATCAGGAGTAAGATGAGAGTGCCCATTATTACCACTGTTTGTTTTGGAAGTGCCAGTCAACACAGAACAGTGAATTAAAAAAGGGTATACAAATAAATAAATAAATAAGGTAAAATATAATTGTATAGATACAACTGATTACTTGGAAAAACGAACACCAGTGAAAATGAAAATTTTTTAAATAAAAAATACCAATTTAAAAATTAAATCAGCAAAACATAAAAATAAAAATTAATCGACAAAAACAGTTTTCGAAGCTATTATTCCCAGGTTTGTGAAGGGTGTGAAGAATGGGTACTTTAAGTACTGCTAGAAGGGTAATAAATTAAAACATAACCTTTCTGGAAGATAGTAACAACAACAAAAAAAGCGGTTTTTAAAATCCTAATAATTTTCATCACATGACCTTTGATCTAGCCATTTCACTTTCAGGAATTTATCCTAAGAAAATGATCATAATTGCATCCATTAAAATGGCGACAAAGATGTTCATCACAGTTGTGCTTATAACACTGAAGGGCTAGAAGCAAACTCCAAGTTCAGCTCTAAGGGTCTCAGGAATTTGTCCTCTGCTCATATACACTCTCCCCAGGTGACATCATTCATGGCTTTTAATTGTAATCTACATTCAGTTATTCCCCAATATAAGTCACCCTCCCAAACATATAACTTAACTTCAGGCTGATATACTCAGCTGCTAATCCATATTCTCATTTGGGTGTTTGCAGACACCTTGAACTTGGTATATTCAAGCTGATAGGTCTCTTTTCCCAATAAATTTGTCACTTCTCTTGCTCAGTGATGGCAATATCCACCAAATCGCCTGGGCCAATAATCTGGAAGTTACCCTAGGTTCTTCCCTCTCCCTCCCTGACCCCTGCCCCATATCAGATCAGTCATTAAGTCCTGTTGACTCTATCTCCTCCATTTATCTCTAGCCTCCAGGACCTACAGAAAAAAGAGTCGTTTTCAGATGTCTGTGGCACTCTGGCCTTTCTTGAAGCAGCACAGTGGTGGACTTGCTATCTTATTCTTCCCCTCTGTGCCTCTGCAATCCATGGCTCTGGGTGGCTGCCTCTTCTATTTTATCCTGGCAACAGGTCTGGCTCTTCAATCCCCACTTCCCATCATTGTCACACCAGAAAAATGTGACTGTGTGGCTGTGTTAATCCAGAGTATAAGAATATGATAAAAAATCTAGCTTAAATCTGAAGTCCAAATCCTATTCTAGAACTGGCTGGGTTGGATCCACTACCTCATCAGCTACCATGTCCCAGCAGACTGAGCCCAGAGCATACCGTTCATCCACTCCTCTGACTTGATGCTAAACTCGTATGTTGTCAGCCACAGCTGCTCATAAGGCACTTTGTGGGTCATCAAGACTTGCAGGAGAGGGAAGGTACTCTTCTCCTTTTCCAACAGTTCCTCCTCCTTATTGATCAACTGCAGGGTAAAAGGGGATGCTGTTTATTGGGTGGGTGGTTTTCTGAACCCTAGAAGGCATGATGGCAAATTCCTCAGCACTTTGAAAACCAAGTTGAGGAAGATGCTCATTCATCTAGAGAGAGAGAGAGGAAAGTAAGACATGGACTCGAGTAAGAAAGTCCCTCTGCTACCTCTGAGGGTTGTGACAGCTAAGATCTAGCTGGATGAACCTCTAGGATAATTTGCTACTTGCTCCATCATCTTTGATCCTACTCTACCATATCCGTATCCCCATTTTCACAATTTTCATATGTACTTTAGCTGTTTACATGATGCTGCCCCTTCTTATGCTGACTTGCATAAGATAAGAACTTTAATGGTTAGGGCGCCTGAGTTGCTCAGTCGGTTAACTGTCTGCCTTAGGCTCAGATCATGATCCCAGGGTCCTGGGATTGAGTCCCGCATCAGGCTCCCTGCTCAGCAGGAAGCCTGCTTCTTCCTCTACCTCTGCTCCTCCCCTCCCTGCTCATGCTCTCTCACTCACTCTCTTTCTCAAATAAATAAAATCTTAAAAAAAAAAAAAAGAACTTTAATGGTTAAAGAACTTACAAGTTGACCTCAGGGCAATTTACTTAGCTTCACCAAGCCTTAGTTCTCTTATTTTAAATAGAGATAAATGGAGACAATAACAGTACCTAGCCAAAGGTTTGTTATGGGTATTAAGTGACGTATTGCATAAGAAGCCCTTTGTACATTGTTGAGCACATAAAAATACACAATCTACGTGAGCAATTATTCTACTGTAATTTCTTCTTTGTGTCCTCAATGACTAACAAAAAAGCTGGTATAATGTAGGGTTGTAGGAAAAGGTAGTTGAAAGGACCATTGAAAAAACTGGTCAATTCACCAATCAATACTATCCACCTGACACGTGACGTTAGGAAAACACAAAATCAAGAAGCAGAACCAACAGGGAAGGACAATCATTTAAGTCTCCAACCCCAGACCCCAAGACCCCAAACCTCAAATTCCATCAGTGCTTGATCTAGGTTCTTTGAAAGCTCATTAAGCTTTTCAACATTGTTCTTCATTTCTTCTGTGCTCATCACTTCACGTTTCCTAAACCCTTCCAGTTCCTTGTTGTAGCTTTCAAGCTTCGTCTCAAATTCTGAGCACCTAAAAGCAAAGGACAGCCCAATCACATTTGGACTTTTCACTTTTGATATTCAGATTATGAGCAATTGCTCACCCATGTTCAAGCCTGGGGAGAAGCTGATCTTCTGATGCATCATATACATGTATGTATGTATGTATGTATGTGTGTGTGTGTGTGTGTGTGTGTATCTATATCTATATCTATCTATGTATCTATCTATATATATCTTAAAATCCTACCTCCCAGAGATGTCTGCTGTGACCCTATTGGCAGTTAAACATTTCCAGATGTTTACCTGTATGGGTAAATATATACGTGTGCATATATATGAAATCAATGTAATACCTATCCTATACACACATATAAAATGTATATATATACATATTATTCAGTCATCCTTTAGATATTTATTATTAAGGGCTTGATACATTCCAAGGACTGCTCTAGGCATCAGGGATACATTTTTGATATACACTATTAAGCTCCCTATCCTCGTGGAGGTTGTATTTCAGTTTGGGGAGACCTAGATAAGAAACACATGGATTGATGGATGGGTAGGTGGGTGGACAGATGGATGGATAAATTCACACACAGATAAAGATAAAATGAGGGGCGCCTGGGTGGTGCAGTCGTTAAGCGTCTGCCTTCAGCTCAGGGTGTGATCCCGGCGTTATGGGATCGAGCCCCACATCAGGCTCCTCCACTATGAGCCTGCTTCTTCCTCTCCCACTCCCCCTGCTTGTGTTCCCTCTCTCGCTGGCTTTTTCTGTCAAATAAATAAAATCTTAAAAAAAAAAGATAAAATGAGATATTTCTGATAGGCATAAATGCTCTGAAGAAAATAAAACAGGGCAGAGGGCCTAATGGATGGAAGTAGGGGGCTACTTTAGCTAGAATGATCAGGGAAGACCTTTTAGCAACAAAGCAAGTCACACAGTTACTTCTCCCCTTTTCTAACAGGGTAGACTATATAGTGTTAAGTTATAATTACTTAGCACATTATAGTTTCTGAAGTACTTTCATGTCCATAATATATATACATATATGTATATATATATTTCATACAATAATACAGTCATTAGTAAACAGTAGGCATTCAGGTTGAGTGAATGAGTCGTATTTGTGGGACTACCTGGAATCTAAGGGAGGATATTTTAGGGATTTAAAAATGTTGGATTGGTCAGAATTCTGGCATGAAATGGAATTCACTCCAATGTTCAAAGAGAGAGGCTTTAATGAAGAGACTACCTACACAGGTAAGATATGGGTAGCCTCAGAAGGAAGCCAGTATGACCCCTAGGGCCAAGAGAACAGCAGGAACTGAAACCATGGAGAAGCAAGAATTGTCATCCAGGAGGGACCAAGCTACTACCAGAGTGCCAGGGAGGGAGAGGAGGAAAGGTGATCACTGTGCAGCTCCTGAGGGCTCTCCACTGCGGGAGCCCCGCCTGGATCTAACAGACGAGGGAGCCAGAGGCTGTGGACTGTGGGTGTCAGTCGACCAGGCACTGACTGGACAGAGGAGGAAGAACACAGAAGAAGGAATTGGGGGGTGGAGATGGGGGGCAGCGAATGGAGAATAATTAGTGCCAAAGCCAAAAACTTTAATGTGGGCTGGTAAAATAGGTCAAGTTTCTTAGAGAGGGAACAGGGTTGCTTTCACAGAAGACGAATGAAACAATGAATACTGCTCAGCCCCCCTCACACACTGTTCTCAGGATTAATGCAAAAATGATGGACGTGAGGTTTAAGCATTCACTAAAGAGAGGGCTGAGCCCAGGGCTTCTGGTTATTCCTGAAGCCCCTTCTCTGCTGAACTCTGCTGTGGAGGGCTCAGGAACCGATTGGTGCCATCAGGCTAAGAGTCTCTCCTCCAAGAGGGGATAGCCAGTGCTCTTCTCCTCTCATCATAAATGACAGTTCCCATTTCTCCCAGAGCCACCCCTCACTCCTGTGAACTTTTACAGCACTTACTGCCTCTAAGTAGTCTTACAGCACTGTTCCAAAAGTACACTTGCAAGCTCATGGTTTAGAAGGGAAGCATTTTTTCTCCCCAAAGAAGTCATTATTCAAAGGATGAAGGAAGTGGACAACTTTTGAATGCCTGTCATGTGCTGGGTACCATTCAGGCACAATCTCAGGTCATCTCATTTCATCCTTCACAATGATACCTCTTACAAAATGAGATGATCTGAGATGGGCACTGTTTTCCCATTTTCCAGATGAGGACACCGAGGCTCAAAGAGATGAAGAAAAACTTGTTCCTGTTCATCTAACCTACAAATCAGTTCCATGGTGGAGACTGTTCATAAGGGGACATGGGATAAATGGGAACGCTGCAATTTCTCAATTTTGCTGTGAATTTAAAACTCTTCCAAGAAATAAAGTCTATTAATTAAAAAATATCAGCAGCACCCATTTGGCTAAAAGTTCTGGGTCGAGAGGGGAGAAGGCTGCTGGAAGAAAAAAATTGTGTGCACGCAATTGTGTATACACGCACACACAGACACGCACACACTTTTTGTTGTTGTTATTGTTTTTTCTGGACGGCAGACCTAGGCTATATTTTGAAGGTAGAGGATAAACGGTGTTCTCCTTCAGCCCCAACTCGCATTCTCTGTAGAAATCCCTGCTTTTATCTACCCTGTTCCTTTCTTGCGAATATTTGCAGGGATTATAGGACCTAAAGTTGGGCAGGGGGCATTTCACGTGTGAAGGGGATAGTAACTGGAATGACTCTACAGTTCATAAAGCAAGTGTTACAAGCTGGGATGGCTGTGAGTGCACGTATGTCTGTATCATCCAACATGGTACTCGGCCCACTTCGCTTGACATTGATTTTTCAGTAGGGTCTGTATTTTCTCTGCCACTGGATTAAAATCTTTACTTAGTAGCCAAACACACTTACACGTCTAGAATACAGCACAGCACATAGTAAAAATCCATAATAAATACTGGTTGAATTGACAAATAATGGATGAATAAATGATACAGCCACATTAGCACTGAACGAGACCAGCTGCCAAGCAATTTGTCAGCCTCCTACCACGCCTCTATTATCCCTGTCTTGCTATCTCCCAGATCTGTGGTCTCCAATGGAAGGCTGACGATTTTGGTATTATTATTCCGAGGCCATTACTCCAAGCCACTATTTTTGTCTTTTTCTCTCTGCACTGCCAAATTCCAATTGTTCAAGGCAGGGAGGGAAGGCACTGGCAGGGTCACTACAGTGAAGCAGGCTTAAAGAGAACATCCCTCAGTGGGAAACAAAAGGAAATTCCTTCTCCACCAATTGTCTTCGGCCCTCGCCCACGCCTTGCTGTGGGGGGCTCTGAGCGGAACCAGGAACCTGCAGCGTGTTATCAAGCTGGGTATCATTTTTGAAACTACCTCACACTCTCCCTGTACCTTTTAATGAGGTCCATCTCGGCCAGATCCCTCTTGCTAAGGAGCAAGTTTCGGCTGTTTTCAAAGATGTCTTCAATCTGGTCTGGCCAGAGGAACAGAGTGCTGTTCAATTTGATATCCTCTTCTGCAAAACACATACAGTCGGCTCCAGGACACTGCTCGGCATAGGTCAGCATGCAGGGAATTATTTCAGCGGAACAAAAGGTCAACAGAAGTGGGTGAGGGGGTGGCAATGAATGCATGGGCCCATGATGGATGAATGATAGCCACCATTTACTGAGCACTTACAAAGTGCCAGGCTAGAAGGGCAATGATATTATCATCCTTGTTTTTACAGATGAGAAACAAAATTTAGCCGAGTAGTCAAGGTCACACCGCTAGAAGGCAGCAGAGACAATTTCAGACCCAGGTCTAACCAACTCCAAAGCCGATGTTCTAACCACTATACTTCCCGCTTTCCCAGGCTGGGTCTGAGTAGAGTAGAAACCTGGGCTCAAGTTCTGGTTCTCCTCTTTAAACTGTCATCTCATCTGAGTCCCAGTCTCCCTCTTGGTTAAATGTCAGTAATAAATCAGCGCCAGATGCTCCGCCCAACCAAAGGCTCTGGTCAGCTGAAAAGTCCTAGGCTCCCTCTGCACCCTTGGGAACTTAGGAAGCAGAGGTCCAGTGTGTGTTCACAAGGTCAAGGGCACAGTTCATCAGTGTGCAGGTGTATGGTTAGGGCACTGTTTTCCACTCCCAGTCCCCATCTCTCCCTCCCATCACCCTTCTCCCCAAACACCATGAACACCAGGTAATTCACAGGTATTTTGAGATGGAAGAAGGCTCTGAAAACTTGGCTTGTGGATAGTGTATCAGTTTTTCCTTCAGAATCTAGTCCCTACAAAACTCTACCTTGGACCAATAAGCCTTGAAGGGGCTCTGGCCATTTCTTTCCTTTTGAGATACGCAGGAACATGTAGGAAAGCGCCCTGGTAGCTCCTCAAAGGCAGGACTGTATTAAGATTATAGATGAATGAAATCTATCCGTTTATAAAAGGACTCTGCATTTAGAAGTGACTTCTTCAGAAACACCAGCCACAAGATACCAAGACAGGCATCTAAGAACTCATCAAATCCCTAGATATTTCTTCTTTTTGTCTAACAATAAGATCCTCTTGGTTTGATTAGAAGTCCTGTGGATAAGAGTGTGGAATTAGTGCCTCTAACATATGGGGACGCTTGAAAAGCAGCTCTCCCAATATTGGCATTTAAGTGGTAGGACTGCTAACTCTCCTTCCCAACTCCTTATCTCTAAAAATATAAATAGGCTTATACATTCACATATAAATCTATAGGGCGTTGGACTTACGGGGCAAGTCTGCATAGTCCATCAGAAACTCTAACCGTTCACTTGCATCTCTAAGTTGCCTCCTGAGTTTGAACACGGTGACATCACTGGATTTCTTTAAAAATTCAATGAGGAATACCAGCTCCTCAGTGTTGGCAGGAATCTCACTGACTTTGTCTGCGATGGTGCTGTACTGATTACAAATGCTACAGAGAGAGACACAGCCACTATCACCATTACCTCAAAAATCACTTTCTTATAAGATCTATTATGCTAAACAGGCATGGTTCTTATTTGGAGACTAGAAAAAATGGTTTCCAACTTTTCTCTACCTGTAAGTCCGTGATGGGTAATATTCACATGCACACCACTCTTCAAGAAAAAAAAAAAACAGTAATAAAGGAAATAATAACTCATGGGTTTACCATGTGCCATGCCCCATTCTAATCACTGGATATCTATTAGCTCATTTAATCTTCCCAACAATTCTAAGGGGTAGGGACTATTATCACCAACATTTAAGAATGGAAGAAAGTGAGGCTGAGTCACTTTATCCAAAGCAACATGGGGTGGAGGAGTCAGAGACCAGATGCGAACATGGTTCAGTCAATTCCAAAGCCTGCTTCTCTTAACAAATGTACCATGGGTAGAATCCAGATTTAGACCAAAACAACACGAATATCACCACCACCACCATGCTGACTCCTTGAATTTTATGTTAATTGGTAATCACTACTCTTCACAGTATGTCAGCAAATTTATGCTCATGTGCTGGAGGTAGTTCCTGGACGGCAAAAAGAAACTGACATTCAACCACCAGGATCATTAGATCTAACTACCCACTTCCCAAACACAAGACTATGAAAAAGGATGCTACTTGAAAGATAATTCGAATGTGCTCTAATTTATGCAAAAATCAATGATGAGGGACGTCTGGGTGGCTCAGTTGGTTAAGTGTCTGCCTTCAGCTCGGGTCATGATCCCGTGGTCCCTGCTGAGCAGGGACCCTGCTTCTCCCTCTCCTTCTGCAGCTCCCCCTGCTTATGCTCTCTCTTTCTCAAATAAATAAAATCTTTAAAAAAAACCCCAATGATGACTGTCATCAGTATTTTAATTATAATTAGGAACAAATGATCTGCAATACATCCACGCCTAAAACAGAGTGGCCCCCAAGAAACGTTAGTAATAGCTATCACAGCTGTTGTTATTAGCAAAGGATCCTTACATGATGACGTTCATACATCATAGATAAAAACCACTTCCCTGTATTTTCAGTCCTCAATATACCTTTTTGTTTTGTTTTAATTGTAGTTGACACTCTATATTCCTTTTTAATGTATGGAGACTTCTCCATAGTGAAGCTAATTGCATCAAACTGAAGAAAAAATGATTAAAACATCTTTGCAGATGCTGCCAGGATTTTAGAAATGAATTTTTATACAATTTAGAAACTTTCTGCAGAGAAAAATTATCTACTGCACTACTGCATAGTAGTCTCCACTTCAGAGCCAGATGACATGTCCAGCCTCCTTTGTAGTTTTAGTTGGGTATCTTACTCGTCAGCTTGGACCACCATAACAAAATATCACAGACTGGGTGGCCTAAACAACAGAAAATTATTTTCTCACAGTTCTGGAGGCTGGGAAGTCCAAGGTCAAGGAACCAGCTGATTTGGTTCCTGGGGAGGGCTTTCTTCCTGACTTGCAGACAGCTGCCTTCTCACTGTGACCTCATGTGGTGGAGGGGTAAAGAGCTCTTGTGTCTCTTCCTCTTCTTATTAGGGCAAGAGCCCTATTGGATTAGGGCCCCATCCTTGTGACCTCATTTAACCCCATCATCTTCTCATAACCTTTGGCTTCAAATATAGTCACACACTGGGCACTAGTGCTTTGCTGTAGACTGAATGTGTGTGCAGCCCCCAAATTCTTGTGTTAAAAACTAATCCCTAATGTAATGGTATTTGGAGATGGACTCTGGGAGATACATAGGTCATGAGAGATTCCCCTCATAAAGGGGTTTAGAGCTTTTATAAAAGAGACCCCTCACCCATTTTTCCATGTGCGAACAAAGTGAGAAGATGGCCAGGTAAGAACCAGGAAGCAGGGACGCCTGGGTGGCACAACGGTTAAGCGTCTGCCTTCGGCTCAGGGCGTGATCCTGGCGTTATGGGATCGAGCCCCACATCAGGCTCCTCTGTTAGGAGCCTGCTTCTTCCTCTCCCACTCCCCTGCTTGTGTTCCCTCTCTCGCTGGCTGTCTCTATCTCTGTCGAATAAATAAAAATTTAAAAAAATTAAAAAAAAAAAAGAACCAGGAAGCAGGTTCTCAGTAAACACCAAATCTGTCAGAGACTTTATCTTGGACTTCCCAGCCCCCAGAACTGAGAGAAATGAATTTCTGTTGTTTATAAGCCATTCAGCCTATAGTAATCTATTGTAGCATCCCAAACAGACTAAGACTTCAACACATGAATTTTGGTGTGGGGGGGAGTTCAGTCCCTTGCAGGTATGGTCATGTGATTGAGTTGCAGTTACTGGGAAGCAGGAAGCAGGGCTGAGTATCACTCTCAGGGGCAGTACATAAAACTGTCCTTGCATATCCTTTCATGCTTCTTCCTCCTTCCAACGGTCTAGGATGTCAACACTTAGAATGACCTTGAAAAAGATGTAAAGTCACCATCTGCTTGAATTTCTGGATGTACCATAGGTCTCCCCCACCAATCTGGAGCTACCCTGAGAAGAAATAAAACTTCTATAGTGTTCATCATGATATCTTAAGTCTATTTGTTATAGCATCTAACCTAGCCTAATACAGGTAGGTCCTCTCAGTCTGATAGACTCTTACCTCATAAGAATCCATCCTTCCTCCCTTTTGTATGAGAATTCAGAGTATAAATATTACGTGGCTACTAGTTATCAGCTTCTTGCAAAGGCCCAGAAGGGTGGTAGCAAACCCACTACCTATTAAACTCTCTAAGAGGTCCTTGATATGGGTCATTGATATCAGGCATCTGACCAACATAACACCTTAGCAATATCCAGGGATAAGCTGAGGACAGAAAACATTGCTTTCTACATATACAGATGATGTTATTTAAAATCTAAAAGGCCAGAGGTCCCATAAGCACAGGGCTATTCTCTGGTGTAGGAGAAAGCATAAGGGAGACCGATAAATCTTGCATCAATCCGTGGCCTCTCTCTACCTGTTGTCATTATTTGTGTAAGAGTTCTCACACTGAAGGAAACAAGTAGGTGGACCACAGGGATAATTTTACGTATCTCTATGCAGGTCCTTGAATTTTTCGTCAATATTTCCGGTCCCTGCTTTAGCACCCTTAAACCAATGAACCTGTAGTGGGTACGACTGGCATGCCCACTTTCCCACCAATGCACTCCAAAGTGCCCTCCCTGCCTTTATGTGCAGATCACCCCCTTATAGGGTGCACCCAGTCACTGGCAACAGGAAGGCACCCCAGTCCTAGTAATGGCAGCACAATGAAATGGCAAGGACAGTGTTTAGGATGAGAAGACTCAAATTCAAACCCACTTACTTGGGCAAGAGAGATTTTCTTTCTGGGCCTCGTTTTCTCTTCCATTCAGTAAGGGATCTTACTTCTATCTGTCTTACCTACTTGTGGGGTTGTTGAGAAAGTCAAATGACCCAGAGTCATCATTTTTAAGGCAGAAAGAAAGAATCTTAGCCACCAACCTGGGGCTTCTGCGTCCTTAGAAATCCCTGGGTTCATAAGGAGACCTTTGTTTTCACTTATATCTAAAAGACCCAATTGTACACTTATTTTGAGGGGGATGGATGATACACTGACCAGCCAAGGCACCATGTTGCTTTGACTTGACATGAACAAATGGACTATTGCCCACAAAATAAATTTTCTTTGAAGCTCAAACCTCCCAAAGAAAGTGTCCTACTAGTTTGAAGTACTTTTACTGTCCTGGTCCCAAACCTTTATTTTATAAGCAAAGACACTGAAGATCCAGATGGTAAATCCAGAGGACACACAGCTAATAAATGAAATGTCTTAGATTCAAACCCAAATCTTCTGGCTCCCAAACCAGGAATCCTACCATTTCATCACTCTGTGAGAAAGCTGAGTGTGGTGAGTGTGGTGGTAGAGAGCACGGACTTCGGGGTCAAAATAAACCAGGTGAAGCCCTGTATGTGCCACTTGCTAACCTCTCAGGAGTCTCAGTTTCTTCATCAACATAATGGAGAGAATAGCGAATAACCTTTTAGGGTTGTTGTAAAGACTCGAATAGATCTATGATGTTTGGAATGCTTACACTGTGCTAGAAAAATGGTAGTTTACTATTAACCAAAATTTGCTCATGAGTTTCTGAAATGTATTTTGTAAACTTAAGGTGCTATCAAATGCTAAAATCATTATCTATATCTATCTATCTATCTTTCCACATCTAATAAGAATAACACAACATATACCACTGTTAGTAGTGGTCATGCTTACTAAATCATTTTAGTCTATAGTTAAAAGCACTCTGAAGAAGAGAGTTAGAAAGGCGTGGATTAATCATTTTGTAACTTTCAAATAGTTAGACCATGGCGTTTGGTTCAGTGCTGCACAAAAGACCCAAGTCAGGCTGATGTCACGCAGGCCAAGACTTTCTGAGGCAACTGGAAAGGGAGAAACTGTTTTGCCCTCTGGATGGGAACCTGGGAGGATACAAGCCTGGAGCTGCTGGGCCCACAAATGGGACAGTGCCTGTGAGAGAATGAAAGCCGAGTAGAGGGAGAGACACTGCATGCTACCTACAGTGGTGAGGGCCCAAAGCTAGCAATTCCTGAACTTTTCAACACATGAGCCCCAAGTTCCCTTTTTCACTTTAGCCAGTCTATCTGAGCTTCTACCCCTTTGAACCCAAAACGTCTTGGCTAATATAGTCTCACCGGTGAAACGAAGGTACCACATAGAGCTTAAGACTGAATGACAGAGTCCTCAGACCTATACAGCAGAAGCCTACACAAGAGTGATTCCAGGGGGTGCCAAAAAGCACTCTGTGTCTCTGAATATGTGCTAGATGGCCAAGGAGAGGGCCTGTGACCTCAGACAGTCAAGCCCATGAGGCGGCATCTCCCCGAAGATGCCTCCAATAAAGCAATGGCTAAGGGATCGGAGATGGACAGTTGTAGGATGCTTTCCACCGTCCTGCTCCAAGTCCCACATTCACCTTCTAGCCTGGGCCTGAATTCCCCACCACCCTCACTTTGGGGCAGAAACAACTTGAGCTAGAAGTTCTGGCTGGGGGGCGCCTGGGTGGCTCAGTTGTTAAGCGTCTGCCTTCGGCTCAGGGCATGATCCTGGAGTCCTGGGATCGAGCCCCGCATTGGGTTCCCTGCTCTGCTGGGAGACTGCTTCTTCCTCTCCCACTCCCCCTGCTTGTGTTCCCTCTCTCACTGGCTGTCTCTCTCTCTCTGTCAAATGAATAAATAAATTATTTAAAAAAAAAAAAAAGTTCTGGCTGGTCAATGCTGGAAGGTGAAAGTTCTGGCCATGTTTTCATTCTCCCGTTCATGCCAAATATTGTTGCTGTCTCTCTGTCCACAATAACAGTACCTGGTATTGGTGTTCCGGTTTACGTCCACTTGGAATTGAATCAGACGGTCTTTAAGATTTTGGGCTCGCTCACAGAGGTCGTAATTTAGGGTCATTGTGTCAAGGCAGAACATGGCCAAAGGCACGGTAATGTGCATGGATGCAATTTCATTTCTCCGCTTTTTTATGCTACCGATCCTCTGTAGAAAGGAGCACAGTTGGTAGCTTGATTTGCCTCTAGCCCCGCGCACTTGGCCCCAGCCAACCTAGTCCAATGCTGAGCACAGCATATATATTAACAAAATACACTGACTACATATTGGATTGTCTGCAGCACGGGTCACCAAGATATGAAGTATCAAGTGATATTTCCTACCGTCACGAAATCCTCGATTTCATGATTTTCTTTCAGGAATGCGGTGATGTTTTGTTCTGCCATGTTATCCAGTAAGTCATCATACTTTTGGTATACGTTTAGGTATCTTCCATAATCGAAGAGCATAAAATGAGACATGCAAATACAGGTCACCAAATCAGATTAGGAAGAGTTGCAAGTCAAGACATAAGATCATAAAAATTAGCCCAAGCCAGGAAAGGGAAAAAGAATGTGGCAAAAAGTATAGTGAACTGGGAATTCAGAACTTTGGCTGCAAATTCCAATTCTGTCACTTCCTAGCTGCATGAACTTAGGCAAGATATTTCTCTTTTCCAAAGATCGGTTTCTTTAGTTTTAAGTGGAAATAGTAAAACCTCATAGGATTGTTGTAAGGGTTACCTATAATAATGTACATATAAAGCATCTAATACAATGTCCGATTTACAGTAAATACACAATAAACATTAGTTCCTATTCCTTCTTCCAGCTCTAAAATTCTATGTCTAAAATTTAAGATGAAAATTTGGAACTAACGAAACTAATACCTTTTCCTCTCTTATCAGATCATGCAAAAATGGCTGGACAGATTTCTCCCAAATTGGAGGATATAGTCAGGATGCTGTGATTTAAAATAAATTTGAATTAGGGGTGTCTGGCTGGCTTAGTTTGTGGAGCATGTGACTCTGCATCTCATGATTATGAGTTTGAGCCCCATGTTGGATGTAGAGATTACTCAAAAATGAAGTTTTTTAAAAAAGTTTGAATTAAAATAAAGAGGA
Source organism: Ursus maritimus (assembly GCF_017311325.1). Lineage (NCBI taxonomy): Eukaryota > Metazoa > Chordata > Mammalia > Carnivora > Ursidae > Ursus > Ursus maritimus. The sequence continues at coordinate 23,330,077 of NW_024424452.1, read as the reverse complement.
TATGGGGGCACCTGGCTGGCTCATCCAGTACAGCATGTGACTCTTGATCTTGGGGTCATGAGTTCAAGCCCCACGCTGGGCGTGGAGCCTACTTTAAAAAAATAATAAAAAGAAAGAAAATAAAATAATAATAAAATAAAATAAAGATAACGAAGTAAGCAGAATTAGTTTTGTGGGGCCCAGTGGTACACTTCCAGGCACTGGCCAATACTTCAGAGATTCTAAAACTGAGATATAGTATGAGGAGCAGTCAGTCCAAAAAGACACACTAGGTGTCAGTCTCCAAGAACAGGGAAAACAGAGGTTTCAAACAGATGTTCCCAAATCAAATTCATAAGGACAGAGCTTCCAAATCCAAGGCTAGGATTTTCAGACTAGATTAGAAGTAGTTCTTAACTGGGGGTGATCTGACCACTCAGGGGACATCTGGCCATGTCTGGGGATGTTTTGGGTTGTAATGACCGCGGGAGGATCCTGGGGGCATCTAATGGGCATAGGTCAGGGATGCTGCTAAACATCCGACCACGCACAGCAGCTCCTCACAGTACAGAATTTTCTGGTCTAAAATGTGGACAGAGCCACAGTCCAGAAACCCTTGTATCCTGGTTTGCCTGGGGAAGCCCAGATTTACATTTTTGTCCCACGGGAATTGAGAATAAAGCCCTCTTCACTCTCACAGTGTCTCGGTTTGGAAGCTGTATTATATGATCCCCCTGAACTAGGGACTGCTCACATGAGCAACTGTGAGATATTCTATAGTATGATGATTAAGGGGCATTCAGATAACGTGTCCTCCATCTCCTTTCTTTAATTCCTAAGTCCAAAAAGCTCTGAAAACAGCCGCTTCAACATTCATTTGATAGCAAACGTTGGCCTAAACCAATGTGAAGCTACTTGGATGAACAGTCATATTTTTCACTATAGAAATATCAACACATTTAATTAAGGGGTGCTTCCTGAGATCTTGCTGAAGCTGCGTCGTCATACATCATATAGGCATTCTGTTACTTTTCTAAAATCCAGAAATTTCTAAATGCCAAAAAACCTGTCTGGCCTCACAAGTTTCAGATAATGGAGGTGGACCTGTAAATGAATTTGAATTCTGGCTCTCCTATCTATTTGCTGTGTAATATTGGGAAAGCTTTCTCATCTGTAAAATGGGGATGAATACTAATACCTGTGTAAGCATTGGCTATTCTCACTATGTATGTTTCTGATGTGTTGGAACAGCAACTGTGTATTTGATGACAAACAAACCAATACTCAAATGGCTAAGTTACAACTCAACCAACTTACTTGCGGGGGCCAACTTGATTTTTCTGATATACCTCAAAGGTTTGATCCACAAAATCAGAAACTAGTTTTTCTTCAGTGTTAACGGTTCCAAGAATCAGATCATAGCCTTTCAACTCTGGGAACAGGACAGATTCCACCTAAAGAACAGAAACCACTTTTGATGTCACAAGACATCCATGAGACACAATAAGGGAAATGGCACCAAAATGCAAAACCTTTTGCAACAGACACCTTTCTAGGGACACCAGCTACATTTTCACTCTTCTTCCTCTTGGATAGTGCCAGAATCACCCTCTTGTTCCCTTTACCTCTCTCCTCTCTCCTCTCCCTGGTTTTGGATTACTCATCTTTCCCTCATCCTTCCAAGTCTCCGGTCTGTGGAGAGGCCCCCTGGGCCTCCAGTTAGGATGTTAGGTTTCCCTGCTTAAAGTTCACATTCTGAACTTTTTCCACTCAGCTCAATCATAATTAAATAATGTGTAATGAGCTGGTCTGGGTTTGTCATGGGATTAAATACCACGAGGGCCTGGATCGTATCTGACTTCTTCACTATTGTGAAGGGTCCAACAAGAGCTTGGCACATAGTAAGTGCTCAATAAATCCTGTGTGACTGAATGAATATTACGGTGATGCTCCCTGTCCCCCATCCCCATCAGCTTTTACTAATGAAAAACTACTAGAGACATTGGTTCTAATTCTGATTCTGCCACTAGCTAACCATGCAACCTGAGTTAAACTACTTCTCTCTGAACTTCCATTTTCTCATCTGAAGAAAAGGAGAGATACTAGATGTTTCTCTCAGCTTGGAAGTGGGGGGAGGAAATCTATGGCTTTATCGTCATGAAGCTAGAATAGTATCCTTTCTGATAACTCAAATTCTCTAACTTCTTAATGGCATGTGTGTCCCTGAGAAATGTTCTCACTTGCATGACTCATGAAGATGGCCAAGTCCCTGCTGGGGACCCACTGCCCTCCTTGCTAAGAAAGCTAACAATGATTGGTCCCAGAAAAGACTGTCAGAGTGCTCCACTTGGTGACAGCATTTATATACCACGGATGAGAATGCACTGATTTAGAAAGGGGGAAAAGCTAGTGCAAATTGTCTGTGTCCTCCCTCTTTGGACAATCCAAAGGTTTTTAAGCCAGTGGAGGAACAACCTCTTTGCTGTGGCCACGCTGCAAACAGTGGTTGAAAGCAAGGAGATGGAGGATCTGACATTGGTCAAGTGTACAGATGAAATGGTTTAGGGACACACAACTGATCCACCCAGGCGATGCAAGAGATTATATGTGGGCAGCATAAGGGATTGTTTCCTGGGAAGAAGTCTTCAGTTGAAAGAGGAAGTAACACCTTTTATTGCCCTTTAAATGTGGCTGGTAGAGCAGTCTGTAAAACTAAGCTGAGATCAATGGTGCCTTTTCCAGATAATCACTGTTACCATCTGCTAATCTCCCTGGCTTTCCAGTCCCTGACGTCCTGGTCTTATCATGACCCTCAGCGCTTACACTTGCACGCTTCTCCAAGTTCTGGATTTCCCTGGCACTTTGAGTAAGAAAATTCTCCCATCAGGAGAGAGACTGGCCCAAGTAGCCCCTTTCCATAGTAGTGTGTGTGTGTGTTTCTGATTATGAAAGTAATGCATTGACATGGCTGCTAATGCTGATTTAATTATTTTTAAGAGATTTTGTTTATTTATTTGACAGAAAGAGCACAAGAGAGCACCAGCAGGGGGAGCAGCAGATGGAGAGGGAGAAGCAGGCTCCCTGCTGAGCAGGGAGCTTGACTTGGGGCTCCATCCCAGGACCCTGGAATCATTACTTGAACCTTAGGCAGATGCTTAACCGACTGAGCCACCCAGGGGCCCCTGATTTTAATTTTCCTTACTGCATTTTTAGTTTTAGAAAACCCTTCCTTATTTCTCCCCACCTCATTTATGCCTCTCATTCCCTTCTTTTCATTTCAATCAGTATTATAGCATCCATGTCTCAATTTTTTTTTGCTAAGACAAGTATTTTCTAATATTTACTTTGGTTTCCTTTAGTAACCTTCTCATAAATAGGCTTCCCTTCTGCACCTTGAAACTATTATTTTCAAAGCCTGATGCTGACGTTTTTTCCAACTTTTAAAATTTATGTTTATGGGGGGCACCTGGCTGGCTCAGCTGGCGGAACATGGGACTCGATCTCGGGATTAAGTTTGAGCACCACGTTGGGTGTGGAGATTACTTAAAATGAAATCTTAAAAAAATAAATAAAGGGGTGCCTGGGTGGCTCAGTTGGTTAAGCATCTGACTTCAGCTCTGGTCATGATCTCAGGGTCCTGGATCGAAGCCTGCATCAGGCTCCCCACTTAGCAGGACGTCTGCTTTTCCCTTTCTCTCTGCCCCTACCCCCACTTGTGCTCTCTCCCTCACTCTCTCTCAAATAAATAAATAAAATCTTCAAATAAATTAATTAAATTAAATTTCTATTTAACCATAAAAAAGGCAGGTCTGGCAGGGGTTGGGGATACTGTCTACCTGTTGCTGTTCTTAGATATTCTTATTAGATATTCAACCTGAGGGGCTATTATTTTAAAGTTACAATACCCAGTTCAAAGAGGGGTTTGAGGCAGGAGCCAGTGCTGTGGGCATTTCTCGATGGAGAATGCTAAGCCTGGGCTGCATTTCCTCATAGCCTGATAAAGTCCCACTGGCATTCACTTGGGCCTAGCTTTCAACCCTGGTACACCCTGTGACCTGCGACTATATCTTCTTGTCATGACAATCCACTAAATCTACTACCATCCCTGCTGGGTGTTTGCTGGAGCAGCCACATGAGCCCTGGGCTCTCCCAGCCCAGCTGCTTGCAAACATTGATGATCAATAGCAGTGAAAGAGAACTTGAGTGGTGTGTACTTTATCTGTCCCCAAGACCCACACTTATCCTTCCAAATTACAGGGTCTTCTCTTTCATTTCCTTCCTAGGGTATGGATGGTAGGAGAGTTGCCCACTGTTTCTTCCCCCCTCCACACACCCAGTTTTCTTGATAACCAGGCTTGGTTGGGTTCGAAATCCCAAATTTAGAGTTATCTGGTGAAATAGACCGGAGCATTTGGCTTCATGTGCTGCCCCACAGCCCCCAACTCTAATCTTGAGCTCTTAGAGACCATTAAGTATAAGACTCCAAAGAAAAGAGTATTTAAGAGCATCTAAGCATCACACATAATGCCTGGGGAGGGAAGGTGGGGAAGAAGAAGAGAGAAAAAAACATCCCACGGTTCCCTTCCCTACGGAGGGCTGGACACTGGTTTTGCCACATCAACCACCCAGAGGGAAACATCAACCACCCAGAGGGGGCTGCCCCACAGCCCCCAACTCTAATCTTGAGCTCTTAGAGACCATTAAGTATAAGACTCCAAAGAAAAGAGTATTTAAGAGCATCTAAGCATCACACATAATGCCTGGGGAGGGAAGGTGGGGAAGAAGAAGAGAGAAAAAAACATCCCACGGTTCCCTTCCCTACGGAGGGCTGGACACTGGTTTTGCCACATCAACCACCCAGAGGGAAACAGAAGATAGATCACGAAAGTCACACTCATGTGGGTGATCCTGCCCAGCACTAAAAGTCTGCTAAGTGTCTGGAATATGATTAGCAATGCCACCCTGGGAAGGAAACCGGAAGGGGCTTGGACCAAGAAGGGAAGCTTTAATCTTTCCCTTTGATGCCTTCAGTGGTTAAACAAACAAACGTGAAACTTCAAGAAGTAAATTAGATACCGTATTATGAAGATTCTTGGAGAGTTCATGGAATTGTTCCATCGTGAATCAATCCAAGTTGGATATGGCTTGGGACACATCTGCCCCTTTGAAGTTGGATCATGGTGGGCTGAGGGCTGGGGAGCAGGGACTCTACTTGCTCACAAAGTAACTCTTAATGCTCTTATTAAAAGTACAATTCTTAGGAGACCTGGGTGGCTCAGTCAGTTAAGCGTCCAACTCTTGATTTTGGCTCGGGTCATGACCTCAGGGTCCTGGGATCAAGCCCCACGTCAGGCTCCATGCTCAGCAGTGAGTCTATTTGAGATTTTCTCCCCCTCCCTCTGTCCCTCCCCACCGCTTGCACTCTCTTATTTATAAATAAATAAATCTTTAAAAAAATAAATAAAAGCACAATTCTCAAATACTGGACATTTCTTTATGGCCCAAATATTTCTGGGGCCAAGGGAGACATACTCCCCTTTATTTTGGTATTTATCTCCTAATTGAATACTTGGTTCAAACAGCCATTTTAAATTTATTTTATTCAATAAGTAAATATAAGTATGAACAAATGATTAAGTTGATACTATACCTTAGGGATCTCCCTAGAGTTCTTAATAATTTCCAAGAAAGAGTTGTGTATTAATTCCCAGCAGTCATCAAAAGATGGATTAAAGACGATAATGGGTTCACTGACTTCAAGTTTGATCATGATTAGTTGAGGCATGAAGAACTCCATCTCTTGGTAGGGCTCCTCAAAATCATTCCCATCCTTAAGGAGACATAATATATGGTGGCTGTCAGAAGGTGGGCCCTTCCAGAATCAAAGGAGTGATTTTTTACCCATTCACAATATGACACGAACACCAGAAAAGGAAATGCAGAATCTCACACACTGTTCATGTTCAAATAAGGGCTGGGTATGGCTCAGCCCACCCTGAGCTCATCCACTCCCCCTTGCCCAAAGCTTTTATTCAGTATGCTTACTTTGCTAAGAAATTCCTGGATTAGTATTTCCAAATTCTTCCTATCCTTCAAAATTCAGCTCAAAATCCCCTCCTCTGGGAAGCCTCCCTGTTCTCCAGCAACATATAATCTCTTCCACTGCTGAGCTTCTAAATTTCCACTTCCTTCATGGTGTTTTATCTTTCTTTCTTGCAGAGATGTATATGTACATCTTACCTTCTCTACTCTAACCTCTAGGGCAGGGTCTGTGTCTGAACCCTGTACTTCCTCCAAAATATCCAACACAGCATTTAGCACATAGTCGGTGCCCGATAAAAATTTGTTGACAGCATCCAAAAGCATAAACAGTTATCTGTATGCCTCAAATGGAGCTTGATAATGACTGAAAAGTCTATTTTAAGCATTCAAAATGTCAACCTTCCTACAGCAGAAATATTGGCGTGGAGATATCTACAATTCCCTATCAGGCTAGTAATATAAGTTACCTCTCATAAACTACACTGCTTAATGAAATTGTCATAGTGCAGCTGTGTGGTACTTTTCTAAGTTAATGATGTTAGACATTTCCAGATCCGTTCGAGGATGATTGATAAACATTTGTTGAATAGCTATCATGCATCAAATACCCATGAATTTCCCCTTCTTTCAGACATGTAAAGATTTTACTTTTCCCTTTGCGTGGAATTTTAGAGTGGGATTTGCTCCCACATCTGAGTCTCTTCTGCTTAGCAAAGTAGATGATTACAGTGACATCTATAGATTGGTTCTTGCTAGAAAGCTAACATCACAGTCTAAATTCAGCAGCACTGGCTTCTACATTTTTTTTGAGCAAAAGGTCAATTGTTCATCCTTACTTCATTTGGAAAAATACTTAGAATTTAACCTTTTATAACCTGGCAATTTTATATTTTTATTACTCTTTTTTAAGGTAAAATGTGCATGTGGTATAAAATCCAAATGAATCTTCCTTAATCCTGAGGCTACCTAAGTTTAGGGGATGCTATGAGGTATTGAAAACCAGTGCTGTTAGCTTTCATTTTGACTTCACTGAAGTAGTCTCATGAAGAAAGTTATTAATTAGGTCAACAAAGCCTTTTGTTTTCAGGGATGCCCCCTTCAAAGACCAAAGAACAAAAAGTCAACATCTGCAATGATACACACAACACTCGTAAGTATCAAGCCAAAGATTTATAATAAAACTTTTTCAACTCCTTCCTTTGGAGGATCAAAAAGTGACCTGTTTCCCTCCTATAAGGGGTAAGAATTCCATTTTACTCAATCTTTCTTTAAATAATTTTTAACAATTTTGCCGCTTCCAGAGAACTTGGCCAATTAGGTAGTAATTATCTCAGGAAAGCTTGCTGTGATTCACAGAAATCATTTTCATGAGCTAATAATGACCCAATGTGTGTGACAATCAAGAATTTTTTTACTTTTTGTCCTTGGCTCACAGCTGAGAACCTACGTGACGGAATTCTGATTGTCTCAGTTGTTTCCCCTCAAAAGGGCCTACTGCTGGTCCCCTACGTACCTTGTGTATCATGAAAAAGGAGACGAGGTCCTCAAGAGACTTAATGACCAAGTCCCTCAGCTGGAGTGACATGAAGGAACCAACAGAAGCAAAATATTCCTCAATGTTATGAGAGGAGTCATAGTCACTCTTGGGAGCAAAATGGACCCACTGCTCCTTCTGTGAGATGAAAAGCTGGGCACAGGTGGGGATCCACCTGTAAAAACAGGAGGGCACCCAAGTAAGAAGTGCTTCTGAGCTCGGAGAACTCTGATCAGACATTCCCCACTCTCTGTGACCAGGCAGGTGGCTCACTTCCCAGCTAAGCAGCTTTCCAAATCAGTATTTTCATATCCTTGGCCACCTCACCTGCCAACAACCCCTTTCCTGGGAAGAAAGTAGCAAGATTTGAATTGAGAGACTGCTCTTCCATTAGCAATACCCAAATACACAAGGGATGCTGGTATCATGTCCTGCTCCAAGACTCTCTACTTTCTTCACTAGAATCAGAGATTATGGTGAAGGGGCATAAAGAACTGGAATGTTCTGTCCAACTTCTCTCCCTGGCAAATGCCTGGCCTCTGTTCAGATTTTATAGGGGGAAAGAGAGAAGAGGAGAAAAAGAAGAAAATGTAAGAAGAGAAACCCCAGTGTGATGGTAGCTGCTCAGAAGTTGGGACTAAAAATAAGAAAAGCAAAAGAAGAAATGGATGCCTCCTTGTTCTTTCTTCCTACTTCTGCCAATTTCTAATTCCCAGTGGGAACCACCCGCCTTTTCATTCTATCATATCTCTTTTCTTATTTCTAGAAAAGTATTCCTCTAATGACCAGAAAAGTACTAGGAACAGCCATAGTTGTAAATACAATAACTAGGATATTTATTGAGCAGCTACCATGTGCCAGCACTTGTGTATACATTGTCTCTGATAATAAAAACCCATTGGTAGGTATTACCACCATCATTTTACATATGGGGATTTCTCTGGCTCTGGACACAGTCCTGCATGCATTTGCAAAAGAAAAAGGAATTATCTAAGTTACTGAAACCCCCCTAACTCTGGAACCTTGCAGTTGTTTATCTGGGCCACCTGAACACAAGTCATTCAAATGCACTGTCATGTAACCTAGCAATGGACTTCAGAAGAAGGGAAGGGAAGTGGTACCCCCAACAAGGAACAGTAATGAGAATTTCAGAAAGGCAGAGGGAGACCAGGAGTGAGGGTTGAAGAAGAGTGGACATGGGGAGACACAAAGACCATCAGGGGATAGAAAGTGGAAGGAAGGGGAAAGAGGAAGTGGTCAGGGGAAAGTCAGCAAACTGTGCAACCTCCAGGCTGGGAACCAGTTTTCACTCCAGAGAGTTTATGATACTGTGATGCAGTCCCATTCTGAGGCCAGATACTGACTTGTTGAGAAGAATTTGGCGTGCTTCCATGCAGTGTTTCTGGATCACATCCTGATATTCGTGAGGCTGCAGAGGCAATTTTCCTGCCAGTAATTCTGCTGTTCGAACAAACCTGAGGTCTCTAAATCTGCCAAAAGAGAGGGGGATATGTCCTGGGCTGAGAAGACAATTGAAAATGAATTCTGTAGGATAAGTTCAAAGGGTATATATTCTTATTTTTCAAGGAGAGTAAAACTAATTATATCTGAAAAATCTGAGAGTCTGGGGAGGGAGTAGAAAGTCCAGAGGAACCTTGCAAACAGTAGACAGATGAGCGAACTCAGCTGTTGTTTGCCGAGACTTCCTACGTGTCCTGCTCTCGGTAACCCATCTGAGGAGGGGGGTTTTTGCCACCAACCTGGTATTTGCCTGGCTGGGAACTGGGATATCAAATGGGCAATCAAAGTTCTTTAACAGCAAAGACAGAGAAGACAGGTCAAGAGAAGCAACAGCTTCATGATCAAGTGGCTTCCATCTAATCCTCAATGTGGCCCCCAGGTGAGCTACTCAGGACAACTCGGAGGACTGTTTTGGTCTAAACAAACACAACCCATCACCCTATAGACCTACCCTCGATGGCTGCCCGGCTCACCCAGACACACACAGTATCCCTTGGCACAGTGCCTTACACACGCAGGCACAGAATAGATATTTGTGGAATGAACACAAGAACCTCCTTCCACCTTCTCCTATGAGGCTCTTATCTTCTACTATTTCTCTCAGATCAATGGATGTGTTGTCCTTGCCCATATTCCCTGAGGCCTCTTTTAGCTCAGACGGCCGCCATATCCCTCCCTGATGTCTACTCCATTTATTTATAAATCGCTCTTTTAAATCATCACTGCCTTTCACTTCCCCAACTAGATCTTTGCTGACTTCCTTAGCTCATCTCATTTCTTGCTTCTCATTTCCATCATCCACTGGAATGACCTCTTGGGCACTTTTCCTCATCCTTCTTAAATCCCGCAGCCTACATTTCTATCCCTTCTTGGTGGAGGTGGTGAACTTGGTCCCCATCGTGTCTGGGCAGTCACAAAGCACTGTTAGGGAAGGCAGGCTAGAACTTGAGATCTCCCTCACCACACGTTTGATATCTAACCCAAGTATGGCCCTTGTCACCACCTAATAACCACATTACTTATCTTTAATTTAGTCCTAACAAACTTCCTACACTGGTTCTTCAGACTACAACTCTCTTTCTGGTCCCCAAGCCCCTCACCCTTCACCGATCACTAGGTGACTTCTTAGAATTTTTTAAATTAAATCATGCAGGGCACAGAGAAAAGCTTTCTATATCATTTCCTTAACAAACCTTTCTCATTGTTGTTTTTGTTGGTGGTGGTGGTGTTCAACTGACAAAAATCTCTTAGATGGTTTTGCTTTTGTTGCCTATATAATCCTTAGGGAACCCCTAAAAGCAAGCGGTAAGAATCCTTTCTTTTCAGAAGCTATAGGTTCAATAATTTGCCATCTTCACTACATGATCAAAGTAAATGCACATATACACCTTCTTGGCAGTGAGCATTTGGCAAATTTTACCATCCCTGATACTGATTTTTTTTGTTATTTTCTAGCTTATTTTTTGAGGCCATAAACATGCTTATAGTTAAAGCAGTACCTTCATTTATTGAACAACTACTATATGACAAAACTGTTCTAAGCAACTCATCCAATAAACCCCACGAGGTATGTATTATTATTATTCTCATTTTACGTATAAAGAAACAGGCGCCTAGAGCGACTAGCTTCCCCAAAATCACAGCATTTGTTATTGACAAAGCAAGAACCAGAACCTAGTCGTGTAGTTTGGGAACCCATTCTATAAATTATTACCCTATACACTTCTGCCTCATTAGAAAATGACTTTTTTTTTTTTTCCAGTGTCCTGACTGGCACATCCAATGACTTAGAAAACTGAATTCAGTCCAAAGAAGGGAATGTGCTTATTTCTTATCATTGGTGGGCTCCATTGCCAGCTTGACTTCCCCCTCAATTCCCTTTGGAAATATAGGTATAACTAAGAATGTGATAAACAAGTAAGTTCTCCAAGTAACAGGGCTCTCTTAAGACTAAAAACACATTCGAAGCTACAGAGCCTCCCCAAAATAAAATATCTGAGCTACTGGTAAGTTCAGCCAATCAAAATTAAGTAAGCATATTTGCCTCTAGTTTTTCTAATAAAAACTCAGATGGTGGCTTCTCATGATGTCATCAGCCTGACCTTTCACTGAACTCTGGCGGCCTCATTCTCCCACCAGGATTTACACCTCCCTTGACGGACACCCCCTTCACCAAAATGACAGTCTTTCTCTGCAGCCGATGAATGGATAAACTAAACATGGTGCAGCCATGCAGTGGGGTAATATCCGGCCGTAGAGCTGACGAAATACTGATACATGTTTCAATATCTGATGAACCTTGAAAACATGATACTAAGCAAAAAGCAGCCAGACATGAAAGGTCATGTATTGTATGAGTCCATTTATATGAAATGTCCAGAATAGGTTAAATCTGTACAGACAGAAAGCAGATTAACGGTTGCCAGGGGCTGAGTGGAAGGGAGAAGGGGTGGGGGTGGGGGAGTGCTAATTGATACAGCGTTTCTTTTTGGGATGATGAAAATATTTTTGAAGGACAGAGTGATGAGAGTTGGACAAATATGTGAATGCACTAAAAACTATGGCACTTCAGAAGGGCAAATTTTATGGTGTATGGATTATATCTCAATTTAGAAAAATGAAGGAAAAAAAAAAGTGGCTCATGTATCCTCCAAACTCCTCCATTTGCTGTGGCTAATTTAGTCATTGATGAACATAACTGAGACTCTTGCTTGCCATCACTGTGCTGGCACTGAATTACCTAAGGAATAAGACCCAATCCCCCATACGTCTCGGAGGCTAGAGAGAGACAAACCAGCACACACACAATTGTAATTCAGCGATACATGTCCTCACAGAGGTAATGGCTCATTCACACTTAATGGGTACTTACAGTTTGTCGGGCACTGTTCTACGTACTTTTCATGTATTAAGTTATTTAATTCCTCCTACCAACCCTATGAAGCAGGAACTCTTATCATCCCAAATTTAGGGATAAGGAAAGCAAGACACAGAGAGATGATGTAACATGCCTGTGTTACCTAGCAGCAGAGTTAAGATCTGGGCTTGAGCAGGCTGGCTCCAAATCTGTGCTCTTTACCAGTATGAGCCAGGGCTTAGAGACAGGGTCGGGGTGTCACGGGAGCACGAAGATGGGTCACTTCACTGGATGGAGAGCTGTCACTTACAGTTTCTATGTACTTTGGGTCTAGGATTCTCGTCATTTCCCTTCAAGGGCATGGCTACCCCCACTGTGCCCAGCGTAAGATACTGTCTTTTGTGGGCAAACAATAAAGAAAGGGAAAGAAAAGGGAGGGGAGGAACTTCTTACTCTTTAAACCACAGTTCTTTCAGGCTGAGCACCATGGGGTTCACTGTGTGCAGATGTTCCTCATTCCACTTCTTGGCATTCCTGTAGACGCTGTGCCAGGGCACAGGGGCCCGGATCACTCTTTGAGGAAACATGCGGGGAATGTTCTCGATGAAGAGTCTTTTTCTCTCTGTTGGGTCCATGAGGATGTAATCAACTATATAACCAACAGAGCAAACACTTTGTCAGTAAGTAGGGACCTTGAACACTCTGTGCTCTTAGCTGCACACTTAGAATGTAAACGAGCTTCTGACCATTTACACTGATAATACCCATTATGTTGATAATCCCCTGGATATAACTAAATTGGGGAAGCTCCACTCTGTTGGTTTGTTTTCTTTCTGAAGATGTTTCAGGGAGGAGGTTCACGGTCTGAGGCTCAGAACCTGGGATTGAGCTCCATTTGGATATCTAGCATCATGTATGACAATGAACTGGTATTTGCTGATGCCTCATTCAACATTAATTGGTTTCTCACATCTAAGCAGTCACACAAAAAATTCAATGCAACAGATGACACCAGATACTTAGAAATGGAAATTCAGAGCTGCCTGGGTGGCGCAGTCAGTTAAACATCTGACTCTTGGTTTCAGCTCAGGTCTGACCCCAGGGTTTTGGGATCCAGCCCCACATTGGGCTCTGCGCTCAGCATGGAGTCTGCTTGGGTTTCTCTCTCCCTCTTCCTCTGCCCCTCCCTCCCGCTCTCTCTCTCTCTCTCACACTCTCCCTCTCTAAAATAAATAAATAAATCTTAAAAAAAAAAAAAAGAAACGGAAATTTAGAGACCAAATCTTTCACATGCTAAGGAAAGAAAGATTGGTAAAAGCTTCACAGACGAAGTGACATTTGAGCTGGACTGGGAAGAATGAGTAGGAATTTGTAGACAGGATAGGAAGGGAAGAGCACAGGGGTCAGAAGGAACAGCATGTAATAAATCGCCATTCTAGGACTTTTGTAAAACGTGCTTGAGGTGCTGTGAGTTATCTTGGGGCAGAAATATCAGATGCAAGTGGTAGAGTTCAAGGTGATAAGACTGCAGAAGTATGTTGAGGCTGGAATTTGAAGGACTTTCCATGTTTATCCTTATGAGTTTGGTTCTATCCTGGCATAGACAAGAGGCCACTACACTGACACCATTAGGAAATTGAGTAGGAAATTTAAAGTAACTAGACAACCTGGTAAAGACAGCTATTGTCCAGATAAAATAGGAAGGCAAGGAACTCATATGATCACCATTCCCCTTTGATATGTTTCTCACGTTACTCACTATCATTAAATATTTCTCAATGACCTACTGTGTGTACAAGACACGGGCCGAAGGATGAAGGGGAGCTAGGATCAATAACACGTCCTTCATCATCAAAGAAATGACAGTCTAATACGGGAGCCAAGACCCGCAAGAAATGAAAAGACAACACCAGTGTTACATAACAGAGGAGAAATAATGGCCCAGGAGATGTTCCAAAGCAGGGTGAGTTGAAAGTAGACACAGGAAGTGCTGTGAATGCAGAGGATGGAGGGATCACTGAGGGTGGCAGAGAGAGAAAAATACTTAAGAGGCAGGTCTTGAGCTAGATTTTAAAACTTGGGTAGACCCTTGCTATTCCTAGTGCTGCCCCCGGGGTGAGCAGCATCCAAAGCTCCTGGGAGCTTGTTAGAAATGCAGACTCTCAGGCCCTACCCCAGATCTGTCTAATCAGAATCTGCATTTTTCACAAGATCCCCAAGTTATGTGGATGCACATCAAAGTACAGGAAGTGCTTGCCGGAGTCCATAGTCTCTTGGGGGAATGAACCACAAGAGACTATGGACTCCGGGAAGCACTTCCTGTACTTTGATGTGCATCCACAAACTGAGGGCTTCAGAGGGGAGGGGGGTGGGGGAATGGGAAAGGCGGTGATGGGTATTAAGGAGGGCACGGATTGCATGGAGCACTGGGTGTTATACGCAAATAATGAATCATGGAACACTACATCAAAAACTAAGGATGTACTGTATGGTGACTAACATATCATAATAAAAAATTTTTTTAAAAAGTACAGGAAGGGCTGGTGTCGACATGAGAGATGTAGGGGAGATCATCTGAATGAAAAGGATGACTTTGGTGTTTTGGGGGGAACCAGGGTGGACTATAAGTGAGAGAAAGATGGTGCCCTCCACAAAGGAGCCCCTTGCCCCATTTACACCCAGCCTTACCAATGCTTTTCATGAGGCTACTGTAGTAGTCATTTTCCTTCTCCTTCACCAGGACGATCATCAGGGGTTCCAGGAAGGGACTTGTCAGCAGTGTGTTAGAAATCAGCTTTGAAATCCGATGCATCACTTCATCGTCCTCGGGGGCAATCATGTCTCTTTGGATGCCATTGGTCAAATAGTAATAGTACCTCTTCCATAAACAAACCATCAACAAGACAATGACTATGATTGGTTAACTGTGCCCACCGGCCCACACCTGTCAGCCTCCAAGGGGCCCTGTTCACACAGCACCCGTCCCCATCCTTCACCCGCTACAGTCGGGCTATCTGGGCCCATCACCGCACACCTGCTGCAGTGTGATGGCGGGCAAGTTTTTCCTTGACTCTGGAAGATTCAACCAGAGCCAGAGAGCTCGGTGGGGTATAAAGATGGACTTGTGAAATGCTATGCAGATAGTAACAATGGAATGAGTACTATACTTCGCAGGCCAGGATGGAGGGAACCTATCTGGTGAACTCTAAGAAGATTAACAAACTCCTCAAATGGACCCAGAAATTCACCCTCCTCACCAACAATAATGGCTTACAAAGCACTTAGATCCTGTGGCTTGCCGCTGCCAGTGAGAGAAAATTCCCCAGAGTCCAAGTGAGACTTACAATACTTCTAATCTGACCATGGGCTTCTGAGTTTAGAAAAGCAACACAAACACACAAACTGAACAAAAATGGCCAATGTGACCTGGTGACTTCAGGAAGTTTTGTTTGTTTTGAGCACTAAGCTGCTGGATGGCTGATTAGTTCTAGAAACGAATACTTTAAGATGGGATGAGAAGCACGAAGTGTAGGAAATCAGGTTTGACCTTTTGTGACAATTGTCTGTGGTCAGAAGTGGCTGAGCTCACCTTTCTCCAATCTTAAATGGAAGATCCTTATAGAGAAGAAACTTCCAAACTTCCCTCATTGTAAGAACTGCCTGGGGTGGGGAGAGAGGCTCTTACTAAAATGCAGATCCATGGGCCCTGCTGAATCAGTTTGGAGTTTTTCAACAAGCACCCCAGGTGATTCTTATCTTCAGGCAAGTGTGAGAAATGCTGCCACAAGGACTTTAGTATCACCCAGAGTGGGTCTAAGTTCTAGTTGTGCCTCTTAAAGACTGTGTAACCTTGGGCAAGTTGCTTAATCAAACCTCACCCCAATTCCCACACCTGCACAACAGGAATAATCATAGTACCCAAGTCTCGAATGGGGTCAAGCATCTAGGGGGTTTAGTATGGAATTTTGCCAACAGCTCATACTCAGTTGCTGTCACTTTTATTATAAATCATTTTATTATACACACTATAAACTCATAAGCTATTTGCTCTAAAGTTTTGTTCCTCTTCTTTTAAAATAGATTAGAAACTTAAAAGTCTTCCTAGAACCAAGCAGGTAGTGTTAATTAGTGAAAGTTGGCTGGACATAAGACAATAATACAGAATACTGGACACTCTCACAAACTGGAAAATGTATTTTTCATCTAAAGGAGGTAGATACTTCGCAGCTTCAAATATCTTAATTTTTTCAAAAGAGGTTAGAAACCCAGCTTATGTGAGATTTTCCTCATTTTCAAAACACAACCATAGGCCAAATTCAGCCTACGGTAGAGTTGCCAGATAAAATATAGGATGAAGTGAGATATATGTATACATTTAGTATTTCAGTATAATTTTAAAAATTATTCATTGTAAATCTAAAATTCCAATTTAACTAGGTGCCCTGTTTTCTGTTTTGTTTTTCAAAATCTGGCAACCCTAGCTCATGGGTCAGCACATTGCAACCTATGTTCTAAGAGGACCCAAAGTTTTCTAAGACTTACTAAAATAATTGACACACACACACACACACACACACACACACACACGTGTGTTATGGGGTCTGGACTTCGGTATTTTAAAACATTCCCTGAGTGATTCTGCTGTTCTCCCCGAGTTTAGAATCACTGAGATGCCAAGGATAATACTCAGCCAATTGAGAGAAAGGAAGCAACAAGAACGTACCTCTAAGTCTGATTCAGATGGCTGGGTTTCTTTACCTTCTATTTCCAACTCTTGTTGTAACATCACACCAATCTGTTCTTCTGGACTCATTGGCCTGCTTCCTGGAAGGGTCGAAGATATCGCCACCTCCTTCTTTATGGGTGATGAGATTGAGATATTGCAGGCCAGCTTCGTCCTGAAAAGTAGACACAGCTCAGCTCTTGGTTCTCTGCCAAGGTGCTCTGCGTCAGGCCCTACTGTCTCCAAGCTGCTGAGAGTCATTCTGCAGTGCAAGCCCCTCTCCCCTGTGTCATCTACTAGCATGGATGTGTCCTTCAATGACAACCTCTAAGCATGGAACACCCATAGGTATGCTAGCATTGGTTTTGCTCAGTTTGTTAATTTCGTTTTATTCAGAGCCTGAAAAAATTGGGTTAAGGGGACTGATGGAAAAAACAACAACAACATGAGTTACTTGGAGGCTGAGAATGCTTGGAAATCAAGATACAGAGCATGGCTTTAATGAGACCACAGACTTCTGTCGTTTGGCTTGGTGTCCTGCAATCCCCAACACCCACAGGGACACTTACCTGGTGGGATCCTCTTTGCCTCTAGGGGAGAACTTTCTTTTCTTCTTGTTGGGTTCTGAAGAGTAGTTAGCTGCTAGAACCGTGGAGAAGAAACACATCAGGGATGGCCAGTAGCCTTGGGCCAACCTTTGTCCATAGGGACATGACTCTCAGGACAGTCCCAGAGCATACCAAGGGGAGTAGACTTGGTGCAGTGGGATGAGACAGGAGATGGGCCACCTGGTCCCACATGCACCGCTAAACATCTGTGTGACTCTGAAGAAGTAATTTCAACACTCCGGGACTCAGCTTCCCCAAATATGAAATGGGGCTGCACATACCTTCCATTCATTCATACAACTGACAAGTATGAATAACAGCCTACTTGATTCACTCACTAAACCTGTATGCCCTATTTTCTAAACATTGGAAATTACTGTTTACTGTTTTTCTTTAAATAGGTGCAGACTTTTAAACTTAGTATATTTATTTTAAAGGAAATACTGATTATTACAAATAGAAAAACCAATATCATTTGCAGTAAATACAAGGTAACTACAAATGAATTCAGTAAATGATATAAAACTATATTAGTAAACTATAACTAGATACTGTTACTTGCTTAAGTCTCTAGCCTAAAAAAATTAACAAGTAACAGAGAAGTGTTAAAGACAGGATTTTAAATTGATATTTTGGCAGAATCAAAGAGAACTGAAGACTCCTAATCTAGATGTATTCTTTTTTTTTAAGATTTTATTTATTTATTTGAGAGAGAGAGAGCACGTGCGCATGAGCACGGGGAGGGGTAGAAGGAGAGGGAGAAACATACTCCACGCTGAGCAGGGAGCCTGACACGGGACTTGATCCCAGGACTCTGGAATCATGACATGAGCCGAAGGCAGACACTTAACCGACTGAGCCACCCAGGTGCCCCTAGATGTATTCTGAGTTCATACTTCGAGCTCCTCAATCTACTCCAAATACAACAAGAACAGACTCTCTAAAAATTAAAAAGACATTACAATATTCAACAAGATGCTTTTCTATGTGGACCAGAAATGCACAGAGTATGAAGTAAAAATTATAAACTTGGCTTCTGTATCCAAGAGCAGGGAGTAGTTAGGTATTTGATACCTGGGGATTAGAGAATCCAGAAACACTCCATGATTGTAGGGGACTGGCACGAGGCTCAGAGCATAAAGCCAGGACTGAAGCGAGGCTGCCCTACCCGTGAAGACACAGCAGCACTGCCATGCAGATAAATCACAGGTATCCTCAATTCATACGGCAGCCAGAGATAACAGAGAAAGCCTGATAATAACGAGGCCGGGCTTCACACAGCTCAGGGACCACATCTACAAGATTCAAATATCACCTCAGGATGGGAGTCCTAAACCACCAATACAAGGTCTGGTACTAATTTGAGGTGCTAAGACGACAGGTGAAGGCACAAAAATCAGAAAGTCGGATTAAAAAGGATGTGTCAAAAGGGTGCACACTGATTACATTTGTAAGTGAAAACAAGCCAAACTAATCTATGGTAACAAAAATCAGAAAGTGGTTACGCTGAAGTGGGATGGTCTTGGGTAGGGGAGAGAACTCATTGGCAATGAGTATAGGAGAACTGTCTCTAGTGTGGAAATGCCCCATATCCTGTTTGGGTGGTGGCTATGTGGTATAAACAACTGCAACACTCACTGAACTGAACACCTAAGATCTATGCATCTTGTTGTATGTGAATCACACCTCCATAAAAACAATGGAGGGGGGGACGCATGTAGCAAGAAGGGAAAAAACTCTCAACACAAGCCTGCAAACTAAAATCCTCAGAACATACGAGAAAAATCAATACTAAGAAAGATAGGTAATTAACTCAACAATCAAGGGATTCACAAAGTGAAAATAATACAGTGTTACAAACATTGCTCCAAAATAAATGTTTAAGATCTTCTCAGGAATTGAAAGAGCTATGCCCATAAGAACAAAATGAGAAATTGGCAGGGGTGACACCCATGAGTAGAACCAATTAGAAAATCTGAAAATGTAGAGATATTGCCATGATAATTAAAAAAAAAAAATTCATTAGACATTATAAACTCAAGGCTCAAAAGAGTTGAAGAGCAAATTAGTGAATTAGAAGATACATCTGAGGAACTCACCCAGACACAGCAGAGAGAGAAAAATGAAAAATATGAAAATAAGTTTGAGACAGAGGGCAGATGAAGAGTCTCCAACACCCATGTAGTAAGAATTATTGAAGGATAAGCAGATTTAAGTATACCTAGTAGGATTAAATAAATTAATACATATAAAGTACTGTGGTAAGCTGCTTCCAAGATGGCCCCCAATGATTCCTCACCTCCTGGTATCAAGCCTTTGTGCATGTGGGCTAGACCTAGTGACTCACTTCTAACAAACAGAATACAGCAAAAGTGATAGGGATGTCACTTCCACAATTAAGTTCCCAAAAGACTGTGGTTTCTGCCTTTTTGGCTCTCTTCTCTCTCTTGTTCTCTCCCTTGTTCCCTCTGAGGGAAGCCAGAAGCCATGTTGTGAGCTGCCGCATGGAAAGGCCCATGTGGCAGGAAACTGATGTCTATGGCCAACAGCCACCAAGGAGCTGAGGACCCGAGTGAGCATGGAAGTGGATCCTTCCCTCGGTGCCTTTAGGTGACTGCAGTTCTGACTGACACCTTGATTGCACACTTGTGATAGACTCTGAGCCAGAACCATTCAGTTAAGCCATACCCAGATCCTTGCCCCACAGAAACTGTGTGATAATAAATACTGGTTGTTTTAAACCATTAAGTTCTGGGGGTAATTTGTTACGCAGCAATCAAGAACACAAGTGTTTGGTGTGGTAAATGTAAGGGGTGTGGCATATGGTCAAGGTAATGCTAGCTATTATGATCATTCTCATTCCATGGATGAGGAGACTGAGACTCTATGAGGTTATCCAAGTTTAGCTGCAGCAAGCAAAGGAGCCAGAACTAGAACCCAGGACTAAAAATCCCCCCCAATGCCCCATTCTGAGCTGGCATGACACATTGCTACAAATACCTAATGGCAGCCCCTGAACGATCTTTTCCCTAGGGATGTTGACGGTGATCGGCTGGTAAACCTTCAGCAGGTCCTTCAGCTTCAGGTCCTGGGCCATCAGGGAGTAGTTGTTGGCAATGGAGTCGCTGGGTCCACGATAGTGCTGCTGTTCTTTGAAAGGTGCAGCCAGGGTCCACGATGTGCGTTGCATCAAGGGGGGATAAAAACTGTGCGACATGATGGTCTAGAAGGGAAGAAATGCAGAGTAAGACACGGCGAAGGACACCTCTGGAGTAGCTTAAGTTCCACTCACATGGAGACTCAGGGAGTCCCATGTGCCTTATGCTGTTTCTCTCTACAAACTCAGGCAAATTCTTCTTGGATGGTCACCAATCGCACTTCTCTGTCCACGGTGAGCATGATTTCTGATGTCAAGGACAACAGCTGGCTTTCAGTAACAGTATATTTGTGAGTCAGGTAATTTACTTCCATCGTCTTTATTCTTTATGGGCATGGTTATAGTGTAGAAATAATGGAAGATGCAGAAGTTCAGGAAGGTTCAACAGCGCGGCAGGCAAGGGAGAAGGCCGGATCCTAACTCACCTTTGTGTTACTAGATAGCTTTTTTTCCCCACACAGTTGGAGTCTTTCCTGGTAGCAGAAGTGACCCAAGTGCCATTGATCCCACTTGTCAAGTCTAACTCTTTGTCTTCCCGCCCCCCGGGGAGTACGAGCAGAAGAGCAGTAGCCAAGTAGACATACCTGATAGAGTTCAGATGGTTCCTCCTCAGCAGAAGCAGGCAGAGGGGGCAGCTCTGGCCGCATCTGGGAGTGGCTCATGTGATGTATCGAGTCACTCTTGGCGATCTGTGGGAAATGGGAACAAAGCCACTCTTTAGGAATTAGGAAAGATTTCCAAACCTCTAGGTTAGCATGGAGTAAAGAGATCCCCAAGAAAGGGGTTAGGGACCGAGTTCTGCCCACTAAACACCCTTCTCACCCCCGTCCATCCATGGTATAGGTTTTATTTTTTTAATTAGCAGTCTGTCTCTCCTCCAGTGTCTTCTCCTTGGCTACCTCTCTATGAGCGAATTAACATATATTTTTTTCCCCTGGGAAGATTCCCACGTTACCCTATCCTGGGTCATGATTCAAGGGGTTAACTTTAAAAAACGGCCTGTTGCATTTCACAAGTACACAATTCCGAGTAGAAACTGGCTTATGCAGGGCATTGTACTTTCTGTGTGTTTAACACACACATGAGCAACTCTCTGAGCTTCCTGTGAAAAGAAAAAAATATCACTTAAATAGTATGGGTGTCTGAGTCTGCCAATCCATTCAGTGAGTGTGCACTTAGGGGTAACCCTCAGGTAGCGGTGAACTTGTGGCTCCCATGGTCACTCTCAGTTCCCAAGCACCTCTCCTGAGCAGAGCTGAAAGTGACTGCAGTGTTGAGTGATTCTATGTTTCTGTCCTAGGACTCAGGCCCTATGTGTATGACCACTACTTATCTGGGGCTGTGATGGAGAAATATGTCTCAACATAGAGGAGAACTGCAGGGCTGGACTTACTGAGAAGTATTTCAGATGGTTTAAGGGATTTTCAAGGGCACTTTTGACTCTCCATGATTTTTCACCTTAGGCAATGACTTTGGACTGAACTCTGTAAGATGAGACATTCCTGGATTGATTTGATTTACTTGAGTCAGCAAATTATGTCATGCAGGGTAACTGGCAGGGGGTAGGAGATGGGGGGTATATGAAGCAGATGTAAGCCACCCTCATGCCCTAACCAACTGCTCACTGATGACTCAACCTCAGAAAATAGTAACACTAATAACAACACCATCATTATTCCAAATTATTTCATTCTAGGCACTGTATAACCTTGTGAGAGTTTTTTATACCCATGTACAACCTGAAAAAACTAAACCTCAGAGAATGTAGGTAACACATCCTAGCCACACAGAGGTGCTTTTAAATACACAAGACTCTGCAGCCCAACACATTGGGAACAGCAAGTATCACTATCATGATAAGCTACTTTAGGAAGATGTTGATCTTAAAATTAAATGAAGACCTGAAAACCCACAAATAAAGCTGCACAGTAAGCCTGAGATCTTTAAAAACATACAACAGGCCCACTGGTCTAATCCAGTTATTCTCAAAAACTGTGGCGTATCAGACTCCCCAACAGAACTTCATTAAAAATAGGGTAGGTTGGGCTTCAGTTCAAACGAGATGAATTTGAAACCCACAGACCTTGCTGTTTTTAAAGAATTCACTTTGTTGATTTAAACATCTCTGTTTGTCTCTCTGCTCTTGACCTCAATTTCAAGGATCTAGAAATAGATTATTATCTCCAAGATGATTTTCGCTACGGATATTAATATCAGAGGGCGCCTGGGTAGCTCGGTTGAGTATCCGATTCTTGGTTTTGGTTCAGGTAATGATTTCATGGGTGGTGAGACTGAGCCTTGAGTTGGGCTCCACGCTCAGTGGGGAGTCTGCTTGAAGATTCTCTCCCTCTGCCCCTCCCCCTACTCATGTGCATGCACGTGTGTGCACATTCTGTCAAATAAAATAAATCCTAAGAAAATTAATATCAGATCTGCACCAATTAGTTGAACAAAATGAGAGAATTCTGGCATTATCCTGAAAGGAACCTGGTCATGCAAAGTAGGTACCACACCATCTGAAGTAGATTCTGCCAACAGCACTTTCAACACTAGGAAGCCGTTTCTGATTTCCTTCAGGACCCTAGATGGACAACATATACTGATTGATAAGCTATGGATGCCTGTTTCTCGTCTTTGCAAGCAAGAAGGTTTTGTGGTCAGTGGCAATCTTTCCCTTAGCCTAGCTTTTAAATCTGTTTCAAATAAAAATCTTCATTAAAAGAGCAACAAGCAAACACCACAAACTTTGGACATCTTGAGTAAGTAACCAACAAAAGTGGTAACTAGTAGCTAACCCCCAAACCCTGACCTTTTGCACTCTCGAGGAGGATGTTAACATTACTCAGGAGGAGGTTCCTTGGCCTTCCTGCTTCTGCTCGTGGTTGGAGTAAACCTGACATCAGCCCTGACACCAACTGGGAAGTTACTCTTTCTACCAAGAAGTAGAACACAGCCCTAAGTGGACATAACTGGCTCTTCTCCAATTTCTGTCCATGCTGTGCAATAGGCTGATACCAGACCCTGGCTCCAGGGAAGGCCATGTGACACACGTCTGGCCAATCAGGGCACTCCATCCTCCGAGACACTGATTGTTCAGGGACAGGCCTGTGACCTAACCTGGGCTGATTAGAGTCTTCCCGACACTTTCACCAGACCTACTGAGAAAGAGGCACTCTCAATAGCCATCTTTGCCTGATGTGAGAATAAAGCTTTCCTTAAAATAAAGCCAACATAGAAGGAAGCATAACTCCCAGAAGGCGAAAGATGGCTCCCAATGACATCAGCTGGACTCCTGGATCCAATTTGCACTTCTCAGTTACTTGAGCCCAGAGATTCCCTTTTGGGTTTGAGTCAGATTGAATTATATTTATGCTCCCCCATACTGAGAGATGGTCATCCAAGGGGCAGACACAGAGGAAGCTGAATCATCATACAAAGAGATAAGCCATTCTTGGGGAAATAAAGAAAGCAAAACAACATTTTGCAAGAAAGACATGAAGAATTTTATAGAACGTAATAGAGCAGAAGCTCTGAAGAACAAATTAAATTTGAGCTAGTTTATAGGCACAGACTAAGACTTATACACACAGAGCCATAAATTCCCTGAGAGTAGAAAACATCTCAGTGCATGGGACAGGAAGGAAAACGTGGGATACGCACAGGATCAGCAGATCTAGAAATCAATTCCGGAACAGAACAAAGATACTTTTCTTGATTGACCATACCTGGCTAAGAATTCTCTGTGGCATTTTCAAGGGGAAAGAGTGATTTTTGTAAGAACTATCCAGTATGCAAAATCGTTTGTTAAAAACGTTAACGTTTAAGTGTTTTCTCTGGTCAACTGCAGGGAGTTTTCATTTCAATTTAAAATGCTCCTTTGGGCACTTCAGTGTGTGTCAACCTAGTGGATCTTGGCTTTTAAAACCAAGATTCTGACACCTAGATCAGGCAGAACTATTATTTTCAGAGGGCTGATTTCTGACTACACATGTTGTTTGCACATTCTTCTTGGAGGCCATTCCCAAATGCTCATCTGAGGACCTGCTATAACAGAGGCACCCAATTCTTAGTTAAAAATACAGATTTGGGGACCCCACTCCAACCTTTCTGGATCAGAACCTTCAGAAGTGAGGCTAAGTGTCTGTTTTCAAGAGGCTGTCTAGGATATTTTGATGTACACCCAGTGTCGGGAATTGTTGGATGGAAAAGACCATCTAACGGCCTTGGAAGGGAAAGGAAAGGAATAACAGGTGTCTATTCCTAAAATTTTCACAGCAAAACCTGAGGATTTTGAAAAGCCTAATTGAGCAAAAAGCATAATTCAAAGGACACACCATAAAAATGTAGTAAACACACTTGCTCAGTCAAGAGGATCTAACATGACAATTAGTCTATGATTGAAACATTCCCTTCTGGCCCACCCCCCAATTCCCTACATGTTGAAAATACAGGTTAAAAAACAAAACAAAACAAAAGAAATACATCTTAAAATTCACACCTACCTTCTGTGATGAGCAACCCATGTCATTCATGTTGTCCATTCTAATTGAACCTGTTACAAAATGAATAAAGAGCTTTCAGTTTCTCCGGGGACGATCCTCTCCTACCAGTGGCTCTGAAATTCACACTTCCTTACAGCATAATGGGTATGACACAGAAAATGGAACTTTCTAAATGTTCTGAAAGCTCTGTTCACAGGGTTGCCCCTCTGAGGTCATAGACTTCGGCCCCCACCCCTGGTAGAAGAAGAAAGAAAGGGAAGCTAGAGAATGAAGGGAGAGCATTGGGGTTCTGCTGGGCTTTTCGGCTGTGGTTCCAGCACCTCCTGGTCTGGCCACTCTTCCCTTCCACTGAGCAGCTCCTCTCTTGGAACTTTTCCAGGAACACACCGAGCTCACTGTAGAGGAAAAATTGAAGCACAGTTACATATTAATACAGAGAAGAGGGAAGAAACACCCCACTAAACAATACCCTGGAAGCCTGAGCTCTTCTCTCTCCTCCTCTCTGGGCTGTCTTAACATTGGAGGTGCTTCCTTGCACCCAGGCCCTGGGGTCCGTAACCAGGCTTCAGCGTCTGTTGCTAAGGAAGGAGGGGCCTCAGCTGTGGCCAGATACAAGACTGGGCTTGACTCAGCTGGTGTCTTCCTTTGCTGGAGGCCTGGCTGGGCAGCAGAAATTGTTGATGACAGAAGGGGAGATGGGAGATAGCAATGATCCGGGAACGTAGAGGTGAGTGGCAATAAAAGACTGTGCCTTTGGTGAGGCCTAAATGCAAACAGCATGGTGGTTAAAGTCTTGGACTGGACACAGCTTGGTTCAGATCCCGCCCTTCCCATTAATTAGCTAAGTGGCTTGAGCAAGTTGCTTAATCTAAGTGTCCTTTTTAAAAGTAAAATGGCAACAATGTGAGCACCCACCTCATAGGGTAGGTTTAAAGGTTTAATGAGATAATGTCTGTAAAGCAATTTGCACAGAGCAGGGGGATGACCAATTCGTCCCAGTTTGCCTGGGACTTTCTGGGTTTTAACTGTAAATCCTGCATCCTGGGAAGCCCCTCAGTCCTCGGCAAAGTGGGATGGTTCGGTCACCCGATACCAGAGGCACTCTATACATGTTGTGGCTAACGTAATCCTTATTATAAACACAGAAACACACACACACACTCGCACACATGTGTACTTACAGGTTACAATATCAGCTGCTGCCCAAAACATTCAAAGCACGTGTTACTTGGGGTGCCATGCTTGCATATCTGTTATTTCATTCAATTTCCCCCCAAACTCCATGTTGTTCCCATTTTATGGATGAGAAAACCAAAACCGAGAAAGATATATAACTTTCCCAAGGTGATGCGACTCCTAAGAAACACTGATCCAATTTGAAGCCTGTCCTCACAACCCGAGTGCAGTGCTCTTTCCACAAAGGACCTGGCCCGAACACAAACATTCCTGAGATCCTGCCATGAGCACTGCACAGCACCAAGTACTTCCCTTGCTCCTTTTTCTTACTTCTTCCTCAAAGTTGGTTTCTCCATACTTTCCAAATAACCTTGTGGTGGCTCATCTCTTATATTTGTACTCTCTATCAAAAGACATATAGGTAGAGGCTGCTTTTAGGCAAACAGGCTTGAGCAATGGAATGTAGGCGGGGACCACGGAGACCCCCTGGTTGAATACAGACAAGCCCATGAGATGACCCACCTCAAAATATCCATAGGCCCTAACTAGCCAATGGGCCACTTACAACCAGGCACAGTTACCAAAAAGGGGAGAATTGTGTATGTCCCCACACCTCCCCACCTTCCGCTTTAAAAACAGCCCCCACCCACTGCGTCCTTGCAAACAGCCTCTCCTCTGTGGTCCCTGTCCCACCCAACCCTCCTTTGCGGTATATTCAATAAACTTGTTTCCTTTGTTCTGCCTCAGGTGAGTCCTCTCAACGCCTGTGCCACCTGGTTTCACCCGATCTTTTGGGTAGCCCTATCGAATCGGACGTATACTACATTTAGACGCCATAATATATAGTTTCAAATAGTATCTGGAATGAATGAACTAGTGACGGGGTTTGAAACTTTGGTTTAGACAGAAATGGGGCTACTACCAGGCCTCCTATAATGGGCCATGAAACCCAATGTCCCACAAAAACCAGCAGCTGTAACTCAACAAAGTGAATTAGTAGAAAGGGACTGGTAGATGCTAATGAGCCTCAAGACCCTGTGGGTGATTAGGAGACATGTCTCCATCTGAAAGTCAGTGTACTTTAATCCACCTGTGTTCAAAAATATCAAAACAATGATTATGGCTTTCATGTATTGAGCTATATGCATCTGCTAGCACTGCGCTAGGCACTTAATGAGTATCATTTCTAAATCTACTCAACAACCCAGAAAATAAATCCAGTTATTATCCCAAGTTTTATAGTTGAAGAAACTGAGACACCTGCCCATAGTCACTCAGCTAGGTCGGTGGCAAGGTTGGGATTTGAACCTGACTATGGATCTGCTCCCTAGCTTCAACCAAAAACCTACATACGGTCTGAAGAAAGATAAAAAATAAATAAAATATCTACTAAGGAGAATGAAAATGCCATGTCCCCCCCTACACACCCCACTCCAACCCCTGGCCACGTCATCCGCACCAGAATTGTCTGATTTAACTTTCTGTTTGATAATTCCCAAGAAGGATGCAGGTTTCAAGTCCCTCAATCCCTCAACTCCAAGTATACAGGGTTGTTAGATAAAACACAGGATGCCCAGTAAAATTAGAATTTCAGGGTAAACAACAAATAATTTTTTAGTGTGAGTATTCAATATTTGGGACATACTTACATTAAAAAAGTTATCTTCACTTTGAACTGCGTGTCCTGGATTTTTACTTGCTAAATTTGGCAATTTGGGGAGAAGTCAGCTAGAGTCTGGGTTGTCTCCATCTCTGTAATATAAACAGCTTAGGGTCTCAGTGTGTTGCTGGGAAATTTTCACACATTTCTTATGCAGATCCCAGTGCTCCTGGCAGGTCTTTCCTAAGACCTGAAATAGTTGCTTAGCCAGAGTACGTAACCTTTGAAAAGCATAGAAGAGGCTGCACGTTGCTTTGTTTTATTGACCCATCAATGGTCGTCATGAGTCAAGTCCTGATGATATGGAGATAGCTAGGATCCCAGCCATTATGGAAGCCATAATAGGGTGGAGAAGGCAGCCAACACACAAGGAAAAAGCAAAACCTGGCTGTCCCTAGAATGACAGAGGGTGTGTGTGTGTGTGTTTGTGTGTGGTGCGGAGGAAGTAGAGGATTCACAAAGGCGTCCCTAGATGGCACCCTTGAATAAAAATCCTGGGGAAGGCTCCAATTCAGCTTTCCAAAGCAATGCCCAGCAGGGAATAACAGTTGTAGTGTTTTGTTCTAAAGGGTGGGAAAAAAACCCCACAACATTTTCTTAGGTGGGGCACCCATTATACTGCAGCAGAACAAAATGCATGAAGTCACACAGGATTGCCTGAAACTTAAAAATTTAGGGGCATTTACCTGTCCATGTCCTGTCTCCACCATTAGCGCCCCTTTTCTTGGCTGTTGTGGAGTTAGGATCCCGTAGCTTCTTTTTATTATCATTGTCCCAAGCTTACTTCTTCATCCACCAGCCTGTTTATTTGTAGAGATATTAGTTGGTAGAAGACTGTATCACTGAATCTTGAGTTCCTCCTCCTATACTCCAAACAGGTACTAACTTCTTTACAGCTATTTTTGCATCCCTGCTCCCTAAAAGCCTGTGACTGTTTCCCAGGCTGCTATGAACGCGGGTCACAGAGGAAAGGTAGGTCCACAAAGGTCCCTGGATGGAAAAGCCTGAGAACTATGCAGTAGCAGGCCAATGCTCAGGCCTGTCATTTTACAGATGAAACCCAGGCCCGGAGAGGTAACTCACCCAAGGTCACACAGTAAGAGTCAGCCCTGAAATCAGGGCCCAGGACTGTTGGAACACCCCTCCTGCAGCTCATGGTCTTTACCAGTAGCTCTATGGCAGTAGTTTGTGTCGTTGTTGTTGTTGCTTTTAAGATCTATTTATGTATTTGAGAGAGAGAGAGAGAGAGAGAGAGAGAGCAGGGAGAGAGGCAGAAGGAGAGGAAGAAGCAGAACCCCCTACCCCCATTGAGCAGGGAGCCAGAGGCAGGGCTAGATCCCAGAATCCTGGGATCACTACCTGAGCTGAAGGCAGATGATTAACCAACAGCGCCACCCAGGCAGTGGTTAACGGGAAGATTGCGCCCCCTCACAGGACATTTGGCAATGCTTGGGGACATTTTTGGTTGTCACAACTGGGAGGAAGGGGATGACTACTGGCATCTAGTGGGTGGAGGCCAGGGACAGTGCTAAACATTCTACAAAGATAGGGCAGCCCCCCTCAATACAAAATTTTCCCGCCCAAAATGTCCATAGCGCTGTCATTGAGAAACCCTATTCTATGGGCCGGATTTGGGGCCAGGGAACATGTGTCCGGCTCTGACGTGGAACTGAGGGACTTGAGGCTTTTTCAATTATAAAAAATAGAGGAAATTACCGAACCCATCTTTAAGGATCTCGCTGGTTCATGATATCTGCGTGAGAAGTAATGGCTAAAACCTGCCGGTCAGGGCCGTACCTCATCCTTGGGTCTCCTGGGCTCCAGGAATGCTTCCAAAAGAGGTGGTTCAGGTGTAGGTATTTAGGCAGGGGACGCCCTAAGACGCTGCGCAAACCCGTGCTCAGAGGCCAGCCCACCTGTCTCGGCGGTGGCCTGGGCACTCTCACTTCAAGCCAAGAGTGTAGGACGGGCCTCAGTTTCCTCATCTGTAAACTATTCGGGGCCTGTCAGGGTGGCTCCAAAATGCCGAGGGGGAGAGCGCGCTTTGGGGAGCGCGCGGCCAGAGGCCTCGGTGCGCCTTCGCGGGCTCCCTCCAGCCGTGGGCGGGGAGAGCCGCACTCGGCGCAGCTGTGGGAGACGCGGGCTGCGGAAGGCGGAGGAAGGGGCGGGGCGGGGGCGGAGGAAGGCGGCAGCCTGGGCGGGGCAGGAAACAGGCTCGCACTCCCGCCCTTGCCCACAAGAGTTCCTCCCTTCTCCTCCCTTCCCCTCTTCCTCCTCCCCCCGCCTCTCTCCTCTCCGCCTGCAGACCCTGGTCAGCGCGGCCTCTAGGACCGGTGAGAGCTCGCAGCTTGGATGCTAGGGTACAGCATGCCCGGGCTGACTAGACCCCCTCGCAGGGAGGGGCAGATGGAGGGGCGCCGGGGCGCGGGTTGAGTGGGCAATGGGTGTCCTGTGCTGTGGCCCACTGTCCGCAGTTTAGTGTAAAGGGAAGTTCTAGGGAACCCAAGCCCTCAAGACCGGCTGGGAGCGCACGCACACACCCTCACACCCACCGCTAGATTTGGTAAAAGGGTTGCCAGCCCCATCCCACCCCCGAGACCCTGCGCTTTCTTGGAAAACCTGGCGGGGGAGTATCCAAACCCTCTCCCCAGGTTTAATGAAAATAGGTACCCTCCTTCCCACAGGTCCCTCTTCTCTACCGAGGGACACCCCCTTCCCCTGCCACTGCAGAGAGGGGCGCTCTAAGTAACAAAGGTGGACTCTTCTCCACAAATTAATGACTCCACTCCCGCGTGAACGCGCCCTTCTCAGCCTCCGTGCGTTCTCATGCGCAGACCCCCTTTCCACCTGCCTCCCTTCCACTTCCTCTCTACGCATGGATCCCTAGAAGGGGTGTGGAGGCTCTCCTCGCGTCTTCGAAGGCCGAGAGACTGGAAGCTGATGGGGAGGGGGTGGCCTGGGTAGGCCCGAGTCGCCCAGCATTCCTTTCCTCCAGCCGGAGGTGCGCCCCCTCTCCCTTCCAGCAGGAACGCTCAGGGTGGCAGTTAGCCCCAGGAGGGGCGGGTTGGCCAGTGATCTCTGGGGTCAGTCTGGAGGAAGCTGAGAAGGCGGGAACTTGTGGGCCGCGCGGGAGGTTAAAGGGTTGACGCCTCCCTCCAGAGACTTCTCAGTTCCTGGGGAGACTCCTCTGTAGAGTGAGTGACTAGAGGGTCCGGGGCTTGGTAGCCAGGTGGATGTATTTGATGGCTGTGGCCCGTGGCTTTCTACCCAGGTTCATTCCCATCGGACTCCCCAAACCGGTCTGGGTGGCTCTTGGGTTCCCTAGGCCTCTGGAGACCTGTAAGGAGATCTGGGCTTGTATCTGCCTGCTGCAGAGATGTGATTAGGGGAGCCACGTCCTGGGAACCTCCCAAATCCAAGATCTGTGCCAGTTGCAGCTTCAAAGACAGAATATGGCTGTGGAGGGGTTAATCCTTTCCTGTCCAAAGGGTTCCTGTTTGACAAACGGGGTTGTAGCAGAGGCTGTCTAGCTGGGGTGATGAAAATGTACTTTAAGTCTGCATTCTAGACCCTGTAGGTGTCAGTAAAGTAACTCCTACCCCCTTAACTCGTATAATTACCATGTGGTATAGTCGATATGGTAAACAGATGACAGCATCACTCAGTTAATTTTGGCCACTGTGACAGGATCTTTGAGGCTTTTTTACTATCAGTAGTCAGGAGGTCATTTGTAAGGGAGAAATTGTGTCCATCCTATGGTTGTTCTGGGAAATACAAAATACGAACAATATATTTGTTTATATGAAAATCCAACAAGGGTTAAAAAATAGATATCTTATTGAACAAATTGGTTTTATAATGATGTTAACTTAGGACAGTCCTGAAAATTAAAGGCTGTTGAGTCACAGAGTATTAATTGTGGCTTGGTCTGCCCTTGAGACACCTCACCCATTAAGAGGAGGCTTAAAAGTAAATAGAGAATGATTTATGTGGTTGGAAGCCAACCTGTTTAGTGTGGGTAGTAAATAAAGAAATTGGCCACCATCACTGTTTAAGAATGGCTTTCTGAGGGAAAAAAGGCAATGGGACTTGAAATAGTGTATTCAGCTTTCTACTATATTCTTTGCAGCAGTTTGTAAGGCTAAAAAAAATAAACATAAGTCCCCAGAGATAATACCATTAACATTTTGGTATTAAATGATCTATATCTTTCTAGGTCTGTTATTTTACTATGGAATATAAACATAAAATACATGTATTTATGTAACCATATGGGATATCTTACAGTTTTTTTCACTTATCATGGATGTATGTTCATGTCACTAACTAGATGTCCACATTATAATTTTAACAACTATGTGATACTCCATTTCATGAATTTATCATTATTTAACCAGTTTCCTGCTGATGGACAGTTAGGTTCTTTCCAATATTTTGCTGTTTATTATATACTATATGAAGAATTGCACTGCACATCCGTTTGTATGTTTTGATATACCTACTTGATTATTTCCTTCAGATTCCTGGAAAATTAGTTGTTGGATGAAGGTGTGTGCACTTAGAAATTCTGATAGATATTGATAGACATTGCCAAGCTACCCTCCACCTGCACACCTACCATCAATGTGTGAGAATAGTAGAAGCTTTTGTTGAACGAGCTGGGTGAATACGACTAATGGTTCAAGATACTTTTTGTTTCACCAGTGACAGCAAGAGGCTGGGTGACATGAGAGATTCGACTGCGCCCTGCCCTGGACAGCTTACTGGTAGAAGACTTAATCCCTGAAGAGACTGGAGTGAGTTTCAGGATGGCAAAAGAGGAGCCCCCGAGTACCTCAAAGGACTTGAAGGAGCTGCAGAAGAAGCTCTCTTTGCTGGTAGCGTCCATCCAGAATAACTCAAAGGTCAGTTTCCAATCAGCCTTGTAATGGAAAATCCCAAAATAACAGCAGCTTAAACACCACAGAAGGTTATCTCCTCTCTGAAGTAGGAGAAATTTGGAGGTAGGTCAGGAATCTCTGTTAATTCACCCCCCTGCCAGGGGTCTAAATTGTGATCTTCAAACTCATTGTCCAAGATGGCTGCTGAAGCTCAGCCATTGTATTCACATTCCTGGCAATAAGGATGGAGGAGGGAAGGGGAGAAAGACTCCTAAGCCACCACTAGTTTAAGGTGACTTCCTGGAAGTCACACACACAACACATTTACCTTGGGGTAAATGCAATTCTTTAGTTGCATATAGAGGGTGGGTCTCAGTCTGTGCCACAGATACTATACTTTCATGTTTTGTTGTTAATTTTGCCCTGTTCTCTGAGACTGAGGGGCTAAAGCCTACTCTAAATTTGAGTCCAGTTTTCCCCTAGAAACCCAGAGTCCAATAGAAGTATGATATGAGCCACATACGTAATTTAAAATTTCCTAGTAGCCACATTTAAAATGTAAAAAGCAGGTGAAGTTAATTTTAATAATGTATCTTATTTAGCCTAATATATCTAAGTATCATTTCAATATGTAAACTTATAAAAAGTTATTAATGAAAATTATTGAGATGTTCTGCATTCTTTTTTTGTAGTCAGTCTTCAAAATCCAGTGTGTATTTTACACTTAATGGCACATTTCCATGTGAATTAGCCACTTTTCAGGTGTTTAGTAGCCATTCAGTGACAATGGGGCTTGAGATAGTATATTCTACTTTCTTGAATTTTTATCTTTCTTGCTTGCTTTTTTATGTCATTCAGCATTTTGTGGGGGGAAAAGAATAGCAGCTCTCAGAGATAATATTAACATTTTGTTGTATTTCCCTGTAGATGTTTTTTCCTATACAAAATACCCATAAAATACATATGCGTCTGTAACAAAATGAAATGGTTTGTGATCTGTTTTTTATATTGGACACCACAGTTCCCCTCGGGTCTATTTGAAGAGACACCACTTTGCAGTCTGGAGCAATATACTCTATAGAGATCTTCCCTGGACTCATCCCCAAATGCCTCTGGCCCTCTTTGTGGATTTAGCAAGCTATTTTTAAATTGGCCAAGCGGCTTGTCAGCAGGCTGAGACTCTTGTTACTAAAAGTTAGCTTAGTAAGAAAGGTCCTCCTCATCTACCTGTGCATTTGGTTCTCACTATATGTGTCCTTGTGTTCTCTGAGGTCACCTCAAACAACGAATTAGCAACTGCTGAACAATTTCTCCTAGGCGATCTACAGGATTAGGTTCTGGCAAATTTCTGGTCACAACGTTTTCATCAACTGATAAATATATAAACTGGTGTATGTGTATTTATGTTTAAAGACAACTTATTTAGTATATGTTGTTGATTCATTAATGTTAAACTCATGGCCAATAGCCCTATAGCTCCTTCCTGAATGAAGATTATCTAACACACCTATTTTCTCTTAAGGCGAATCACACCCTTCTTACCCTTAAGAACACCAGCCAGTTTTTCTGCCATTTTAAATGGTGAAATTACCAACAAAAAACACAAGCTGTGAGAAAAGGTGGTACTAAATATGCCTTGGAAAGGACAGCTGTTTAAAAAGCTTTGGGGCGCCTGGGTAGCGCAGTCGTTAGTCCTCTGCCTTCGGCTCAGGGCGTGATCCCAGCGTTCTGGGATCGAGTCCCACATCAGGCTCCTCAGCTGGGAGCCTGCTTCTTCCTCTCCTACTCCTCCTGCTTGTGTTCCCTCTCTCGCTGGCTGTCTCTCTCTGTCAAATAAATAAATAAATCTTTAAAAAAAAAAATAAAAAGCTGAAATATGAGCACTGCCTAGTTTGACCTCAGCTGGGAACATGCGTGTCAGGTGACTTAAATTTTCCCATGCTCTGTACATGTTCTCGAAAGCACCACAAATATTGATTTTGGGGTTACAGATAAATTTTGGTGAGTAGGTGAATTTGCAAATATAGAATCTGCAAGTAAGAGGGTTTGGCAGTAAATTGATGAACCGTGATTGAGCCCTTCCTATATGCCAAGCGCTGTGTTAGGCACTGGACACGTCTTATTTAATATTCATATCTACATTCTGAAGTAGACGTTTCAAAGCATATGAACTCCGGCTTCTTGGCATTTCTTTACTTCATCATCGTACATCCTCAGTCGTGGTCACTGGAATAGATTTGGGCTGGATAACTTCCAGATCAGCTGACTCCCAGAGTGATGGGACAGATTATCAGCTGGCTAAGCGCTGATGTTCTTTGGGTCGTCCTAAGGTAGAGCAGTTTCTTTTAAAATTTTGTATTATGTTAATTGAATTAAATAATATGAGTTGTATTCACTCGGTAGAGTAATGTTGAGGAAAAAGGAAAGCAAGTCACCTGGAAACCCATCAGTAACAGATCCGTTGACGGTGATTATTATTATGAGGCCTCCCTTCATTATGTAATTTTCATATGTGGTGGTTGTGATTGTGGCAGATGTAGTCCTGTATTTTTATTTTTGCTTGATATTGCATGTTGGTGTTTTTCCATATTGAATCTTAGGTCCTCAGAACAGTTGCTTGGTAGTAGAAACTTCCATCAGGTTGACATAACCATAATTTACATAAGCACCTCCTTGTTTCTGGGATATTGGGATGATTTCTTTCCCCCAAATAATTTTTGACCTTTCCTCAGAGTTTAATAGGCCCTTTAAGTTCCTGAAAAGACCAGATGGGCTTCTACATGGAGTGTTTGTGAAACAACTCCATCATTTCTTCTAGGAAGTCTCCGGAATGTCAAGTGCTCATTGACATAGGCTGAGAGAGTCAGAAACCCACTTGAAATAGCTTAAGCAGTAGAATAGTGAGACCTGCTGGGACTTTGGGGAAATGGGAGACTATCTTAGAAACCAAGGGCAGGAAGTAAATCAGGATCTGGCAGGTCACTGGGGTCAGAGGTAACTCTCAGCACGCTCTCTTGGGCCATGTTGTTTCTGGTTGTAACTTTTCCTTGTGCAACAGCTTCATTCTTCTCTCTCTACATCTTGGCTTTCTTGCTCTTCCCTTCACATGGGCCATCGTGACAGCCCAGGCTGGCACCTTCAACATCCTATGTCTCCCTCAGCTCCCAGCTGAAGCCCATTAAGGGGCTTGCTCTGGGAATGCCTAATTCCTAGGGTCAAGAATCTGGGCTTAACCAAGTTACCTGTGGCCAGAAAGGTGTCAGCTGGGCTGGGACTTTTCATTTCATGGACAGAAACATGGCTTCAGGAGCCTACCCCTGCTGTGGGAGGGAGCAGGGTTCAAAGTGGAGAGAAGACAGAAGGAACATGGGATGGGCAGATGCCTCCTGATTACCTATGACTAGTTTTGCTCCCATGCTGGTCCATTCCTTCCACAAGGGATGTTTTTGAACTATGTCTCTGGCATCTTTGTGCCAACCCTGAATCACATGCCAGAGGGCACCCAGGGTCTGTGGTCTGGGAGAAACTGTTAACCTTGGACTTGTCATTACCAGTGGTTTTTGTTTTGTTTCTAAGATTTTATTTATTTATTTGAGAAGAGAGAGAGGGAGAGCGCAGAGGCAGAGTGAGTGGGAGAAACAGACTCCCCCAAGCAGAGAGCCCTATGTGAGACTCGATCCCAGGACCCTGAGATCATGTCCTGAGCCGAAGGCAGGAGCTTAACCAACGGAGCCACCCAGGCACCCTTACCAGTGGTTTTAAATAATCCTGACACTTTCATCCTCCTCCTATGGGTAGCAAGGGACAACGGACACTGACTGTCTTTTGCACTCTGACACCAGGGAATTGGCCTGTCTCCTGAATAGTTCCAGATGGAGCCTCCATGTCCTTCAATACTGGCCTCATTACCCCTACTTTAGAACTTTCCATACTCGTGTGAATTTTAAAATAAATTGCCTTTGTCTGACCTTGGGTGAGTTGCTTAGGCCACTGAATCTCCATCGCCTCTTCTCTAAAATAAGCAATGCCAGGCTCACTGGTTTGTTGTGAGGATAATCTCAGAAGCTGTTCGACAAGGCTGAAGCACAGAGCCTGGCATATAATGGTGCTAGTCTGTCCCAGCCTGGCATTCCTGAGTTCTTCAGCACAGTACCATGCCTGTAAAATCCAGATTGGATGACCTGTGTCTGCTTCCAGGATAGGGATGGAAAATTGCAGTTCATGTTACTGTGTAATAAGCTGTCTCACTTTCCATCCTCCCATTGTGTCCCTCTCTGTTGCCATGAGAATGAGAAGTTAATTGCTATGTTCTAATTCCCTGGATTTAAATAATGTTCCTCATTACCTGCTTCTGGGCATTGAAGGGAGAAATAAATGAGGAAATACATTGAAAGTACTTAAAACAGTGCTTGGCTCCTGAGTGTTTAATGAATGTTCTCCATTATTAGGTGTGGTCCTCTTCTGTGATAGATGCTGGCCTGAGCAGGCCATCCTTCCTGAGGGAAGACGATTTCTGCACTTAACTGCATCTTAAATGGTCTCTCTGCATGTCTGAATGACTTTCTATTTTTTGGTTGTAGGGCCCCGACCCAGAAGAGGCTAAGAGAAAAATAGATTCCTTAGGGTCTGGAAGAAGACCAGGCGTGCAGTGGACACACATGGCTGTTGTGC
The DNA here is from genome assembly GCF_017311325.1 of Ursus maritimus. Lineage (NCBI taxonomy): Eukaryota > Metazoa > Chordata > Mammalia > Carnivora > Ursidae > Ursus > Ursus maritimus. Next base: position 23,292,767 of record NW_024424452.1, on the reverse strand, counting down.
TGGGTGGTCTGGGTGTAAACTCATAAGCCTGGCCTTCTAGTGTTCCAGCTTTATCTGCTCCCCACTGTGGTTACTGGATCTCTTGATAATAAGGATCAGAGAGAACAGTTCAGTCTGTCAGAGGATGCCTGGGTGGTTTTACTAAGAATATATGTGGACTAGAGCCGGAAAGCAATCAAGACTTAAGACAGCTCCAGGGACCAGCCCCACTCCCTTGACGCCTCCTCTCTTCAGCTGCCTTAACAAGAGAGTCTCATTGGGTTCTGATTATCTGAACCAGGCATTCCCAGTATAGTCACCTCTGGCTAGAGAAGTTGAATAGCCAAGTCTGGTAGGGTTTCTCAACTCGGAGTAGCTAGAGGCAGTATAGTCAGTGGGCATTGTGCCATTTTTTTTGTGGCCTGAGTGGAAGTGAAATTTGTCATGCCTGGAGATTCTCCTAATGAGGCAATGCTAAGCCCCAAGACCAATGGCCGTGGCTTCTTGGAACAACAGCCTTTTCTAGTTAAGCAGCATGAGCCCTGCACTTTGATCACCATCAACCTGAACTACAAAGCCCTCCTGTCTTCCAGCTGACCCCCAGATTCCCACCATTGGAGTCACTAGGAGGCGCATGTGTTTTGGGTAGTGGTACCCATGATCGCCTGAATTTCCTCTTCATTTCAACTGCTGGCCTGTAAGGCCTTAAGGAATGAGACCTGGGAAGGTTTTGATGGAGAAGAGTTCTGGAAAGATGGAAACTTTTAAGAGAACAGGAACTAACATGTCAGTAATGAGGAGAGAGACAGAATAGGGCTTAAGAAGACGGGGGTTTGGGGGGAGCCCATCCTTCTGGATTTTCTAGGGCCAGCTCTGCATTAAAGCAGCCCTCCTATGTTGAGCCAGATCCAGAAACTCTCTTGCCTGGTGAAGGAAGATAGCTTGTTCATTAACACAGCATAAGCTTGCAGTAATCATCAGGCTGTGGCCTGACTGTGGTATCCACGTTGATGACGTGAAAGTATTTTTTCCCTAATAAGATGGCAGCCATTGCAAGCGTTTGACATTTCAAGTGAAAAGATTCAGCTTTGAGTGCCTAGATTTTGCCACTTGGAAACTGTGTGACTCTAGGCAAGTCCCATTGCTTCTCAGACTTTCATTTAGCAGGTCTGAGGCAGGGCTTGAGATGTTGCGTTTCTAACAAGCTCCCAGGTGATGCCACGTAGCTAGGACTTAACCTCTCTGTGCCTCGGTGGCCTCAACTATGAAGCCTCAACTGTGAAGTAGGAGATCAATTGTGTGGACATGACATCCATGTGCACGCATGCTGAGGGTCTCTTGAGAGGGTGTGTGTGAAGTGGTGGAGCCATGACCAGGACTTTCCTCCTTTCACAAGACTTGAGGTTGGGTGGGACCCTCAAACTTGCTGTCTGTCTACAGCTGCCTTAAGTTGTTGCCACGGTAACTCATGTCTTGGGAGAATTGTTCATGTTGACTTGTTATGTTACTTATGAGCCATCCAACTTTACAGCCTCTGGGTATACTTCCTGCAGCTCCAATGGATCCGTCAACCTGGGGTTCAGACATGGCCTTCAGTCCCGGCTCTTTCTTCTTTGCCCGCAGGTGGTTGCCTTTATGAAGTCCCCGGTGGGTCGGTACCTGGACAGGCACCCTTTCGTGGCCCTCACCGTGCTGCTGTTTATTGCTATGTCAGCCGTTCCTGTTGGGTTCTTCCTGCTCATCGTGGTGCTTACCTCCCTGGCGGCTTTGGTGGGAGTCATTTTACTGGAAGGTATCCTGCTCATCTGTTCACCCCCTCAGAAAATGATTCAGTTGGGGGCACAGTATTTATTGGGTACCTGCCACTCTTATCAAATGTTCCTGTTCTGGAAAAGATCACAGTGACCAAGGCGGATTGTCAGAGTCGTTAAAAGATGGACTTTGGAGTCCACATTAGAATCTTACCTCCACCAGTGCGATTTAGGACAAGTTATTTACACTCTCTGAACCTCAAACGCCTTATATGTAAACTGGGGAAATGATAATACTGTCTCAAAGGGTTGTTGTAGGGATTGAAATTAAGAGTCCCATAAAATACTTAGCAGAGCCCCTGGCACAGAAGGCTCCGTAAGAATGGTAACAGAGTCCAGTTATTCCACACCTCATTATTGAACACCTGTTACATGCCAGGTGTCTTGCTAGGCAGTAATATTCCCCCTTCTCCACCTTTCCTCCTGAAGTCACACTGCCAACTGTCACCTTCTCCCTTTGTTGCTAAGGTAAAAGTACTGAGAAGGCAGATCTGATTGGCTCAGTTTGCCTTTTTGTATCAGATCACAAACCACAAGATGCTGGCCATACAGCTGGTTGCCATTGGGTCACTGGTTTATCCTAGGGCTTCCCAGAGCTAAGAGCACCCAGGTTGTTTCCCTGCCCCGGAGACTGTGGGTAAGGCAGTTTACCCCTGAAGGAGAAGGTGGGCATCGTGGATGGATGAGCAAAATACAGCCTGGCAGAGTAGCTGCTGAGTAAATACTGATGGATAGATGGACGGATGAGTGAATGGGTGGAGGAGCGAATGAGCACTGTAGCAAAAGTAAATTTAGGAGAAGGGAGCCATTTTTGGTGGTGTCATGCAAAGCTTTACAGAAGACAGGATTTAAAGACATGGAACAACTTTTGTTTCCTTTGTGGAAGAGAAGACTTTTAAATAGGAATAGCACATATAAAGCCTTTAGAACAGTAGTCTGGAATTTGAGTGTGCGTAAGTCTTATCTTTTGAAAATGCAGACTTCCCGGCCTCATCCAGAGACTGGTATTTAGTAGTTCGGAATAGGGTCCAGAAATCAGAATTTATCACATGCCTTCCTGAGGCATCCAGTTCTGATACAGTGGTTGTCGGCCACGCTCAGAAAAACACAGATCCAGGATTTTGTAAATCTTTGTCCAAAAGCAGCACATCCATTTGTATTCTCTGATGTCCTTCCTTTGCAGGGTCCATCCCTGAAATTGTATCACTGTAGCCATGAGGTTGGAGTTCTGAGCTGTTTGACCGCTGCCAAGGCAAGGATAAGGATGTTTGCCTTGCACTGAGGCCCACTCAGGTGGTTAGATTACCTCCTTTTTAAGTGATGCTGGAAATCTGGGTTTTTATGGGAGACCTCCTCACTTAAAAAGTCTGAGTGAACTGTCGAACACAGTGGCCTGGGGCTTTCACTTTGTTTTAGCTGAACGCTTCTCCTAACTATGCTCTCCTTCCAGGACTGGTCATCTCTGTGGGCGGCCTCTTACTGCTTTGTGTCCTCTGTGGCTTGAGCTTCGTATCACTAGCCATGTCAGGGACAATCCTAGTGTCCTACATCTTGGTCTCCAGCCTTGTCAACTACTGGTTTCCTCCCAGGTAAATACTTGTTAATGCAGCAGTTTGATCGTTACCATTTGGGGGATTTTCACAAATACTACCCTAACCCTAGTTGGATGTCTACAAGTAAAATTGTGAGAGGTCGGGTCGGTGTTCTGTATAGTTTCCCATAGACATCAGACATGGAGTGAGAATTGGCAATGGAGTTTCATACAAAAACATTGCTGTCATCATCCGTCACACACACTTACTCATTTTGTTGTCATGGCAACTCAGTGAAGTAATTGTTATTGATTCCTTTTAAAAGATGCCGTTAAATTTATAAAACTTCCAAATAAGGTGTTTTTGGAGGGGGGGCAATGAGAATAATGAGCCACCATTCCACTCACCATGCTCGTATCTCAGGATGATACAGGGGGCCATGAATCTCTTACTCCCAATGTCTGTCTTCGTCCTCTTTGCTCTTCAGAATGTGAGTGTCTCACCACACTGAGTGTGATCTTGTGTTGGTATGGATTTTGTTCCTACGCTTAATGGCTCCTAAATGCCAGCTACACTTCATCTGGAGCCTCAACTGAAGGAACAGTGATGTATGTAAATGCTGGAGGGAAAACCAGCTGTGTTGGAATTACTGTGAGACAGTATGTTTGTCTATAATGGGCCACCCTCCTAAGGGGTTTTCTGAGATGGTTTTATTGTAATGCTTGATTTTTATCTTTTTCTCTTTGTGCATTGTAAACTCAAGTAGGATGTGACTCCATTGCACTTCCTTCAGGCTCTTGCATAATTGATGATAGTGGCTAATACCCATCAAGTACTTGCTCTGTGCCAGGAACTCTGTTATGCACTTTCCAGGCCTTAGTGCATGTAATCCTCACTAGCTCCATGAGGCAGGTACTAGCTCCGTTCTATGATAAGGGAAATGAAGCCAAGTCCCAAAGCAAAGTGTGGCAGAGAAGGGTCTTCAATGCTGGTCAGTTAACTCCAAAGCCTCTTAATGAAGATTCCAAGTGACTCCAAAACAGGAGTCAGCAGACAATTTCTGTAAGGGGCCAGATGATAAGTATTTTAGGTTTTGCGGGCCATGTGGTCCATATTGTAATTCCTCAACTCTGCTGCTACAGCCAAAAAGCAACATAGTCAATAAGAAAACAAGTGAGCATTGCTGTGTTCCAATAAAACTTTATTTACAAAAGGAGGTAGCCAGTGAGATTTGGCCCAAGGAATTTGCCAACCCTTGCTCTAAAAGAACCAATATCCTGAATTTTGTTTTTCTATAGAGTAGCCCTTGAACTTCTTACCAAAATGTTATCCAATTGTTACTCATGTTAGAAAATAAAATGTGAAGTGGGTATAATTTAAAATAGCTCAGGGCTGGTTGTCACAGGATCGCCTGGCTTATATCCCTGGAGTTACATCCAGATTCTTATAAATTGTTTTGATCACTATTAGTCTCAAAGGAGTTAAAAGGAGAAATACTGGCTTAAATTTGGCTTATTGCAGCTGATGCTTCTGAGCCAAAATCTCTCCCTGCCTCTGAACCCTACTCTGCTATACCACAAGGAGTTACACAACCTGAATGCCACCTGTTTGTCAATGAAGAGATTAAAAAGATTTCCAAGATTTGTCCTTGATCTCCTTATACTCCCCTCCTCCTCCCAACCGAGGCACCTGGACCCATTGTTTTCACTAGGGCAGTGTTCTCAAGTTTTTTGTTCTCTGGACACATTGTGTCTTCTTAAAATTACTGAGTCTTCCCAAGGTTTTGTTCATGTGGTTTAAATGTATCAATAATAACTGTAGTAAAAATTAACAACAGATTTAAAAACTACTCATTTAAAGGGGACAGTATTACCTGTTGATATAAATAACATCTTTATGAAAAGTAACTATATTTTCCAATACAAAGGAAATGAGTGAGTAGCATTGTTTTACATTTCACAAATATCTTTTTTTTTTTTTAAGATTTTATTCATTTATTTGAGAGAGAGAGAGAGAGAAAGAGAGCGTGTACAAGCCCAGGGGGGCTGGAGGGACAGAAGGAGAGGGAGAAGTAGGCTCCCCGCTGAGCAGGGATTCCAGACTCAGGGCTCAATCCCAGGACCCTGGGGTCATGACCTGAGCCGAAGGCAGATGCTTAACCGACTGAGCCACTCAGGAGCCCCTGCATTTCACAAATAATCTTTAATGTCTGCCTTAATAGACGTCAGATGGGTTTTGAAGACCCAGACTGGCAAATGTGTGGCTGGCAAAGGGAGGACAAGCTTTTTCAGTTAACTATGGATGTTCTTCTTTGATAGTACGCCAAAACTCAGTAAGTTGTAGTTTCTTAAAGGTTAATTGAAATGTCACTTTTCGTACTTCGTTGTATTAAAATCCCCCGGTCTGTCTTGTTTTTTAGATCTTTTATCGTGCATGTTTTTGTAACTTCATGCACTGCTCATTTGCAGTACCCAAATTAGAATAGCAGGAAGGGGCCATAATCCCGACCCCTAACTCAGTCATTTTAACCTCTTGTGCCCTCAGTTTTCTCATCTATAAAATAGGTATAGCCTTAATCTGGTGTGTCTGCAAGAATCAGCTAAAAATAAACCAACAAAGAATGTCATATATTCAGCTTTGTGCACTCTCAACATTAAAGCTCTTTAAAGAGGCCCTAGAGCTAACCATTTCCTCTTGTTACCAAACAGACCTTTGACACAACAAAACTCCAGCGGTGACTGTCAGCTGGCTATGAAGTCTGCAGACTTAGAGGGGCTCCACCAGGAATGACCGGCCCAGCGGAGCCAGAGCTTTTTCCAAGCACTTCTCCAAGGCTGTGGATCATACTCAGCCCTTGGGATTATGACTCAGAACGGGGCTGGGTGGTCAAACACTCCTTGGAAGTGTCCTCTAGCTTTTTCATTTATTTGTAGGATCCCACAAGGGCCAATCTGGGGATCTTGTTGCTCTTGCATGAGTCCTGTGGTTCTGTTGGCTGACCTACCCTCACATGAGAATTAGCAGAAAACTGTAGCAGCTCAGCACTTCCTTGCCTTTCACCCTTCCTCCCCAATGTGCAGACTTGACCTTGGCCCAGTCCTGAGCCTCTAGAGCCTGGCAGCTTGACCCCAAAGACGCAGATCTTGTGTCCAAGGGCCCAGTTTGGGGCAACTGTGGATTTTTTTTTTCTGTTATTTTTTTCCTTCTTTCAGAAATGAGAGAAGTTGTTTATATATTCACTTATTTGACACAACGTGGGGAAAGAGAAAAACAGAGCAAGCTCTTCTGCCTTATTAGCTTTTTATCAGAAAAACCAGCAACATTTGGCAATAATGGCCTCTCGGACAAAGTTGGAAAATAGAGTCCAAGGTTAACTTTATGGCCAAGGGCACTTTTGAAAAAGTCTAAAGATAGAGTTTACGTGTTGAGTACTGTTAAGTGCCGTTACTCTTTAAAATATTTGTACTTGATACTTTTGTATTGTTTTAAAGAACTTGGCTTGTTAAGCCATTTCTGTAAAAAGTCCTATGAAAATGCTAAAGGCCTAAACAAGCTTTTAAAGTCCTGTGGGATTTCTCCTTCAGTGGTCTGCTGGGGCATTTTATTAAATATTTATTTAGATGAGGTTTTTTTTCTTTACTCTTTATTTCACCCCCCAGACATCAGACCCCCTTATTCCTTCTCCGTTGATTTCATGGCAGATCCCAGGTAACAGGGCTCGTGATAGACACTCCACCCAAAGTGGCGTTAAAGGGTGTGGGGGTAGGACAGAAGGGCTAAAAGGCCAGGAGATAGATTTTCAGGCACTGCTGGATCCAGGGGCTCAGGTGGCATCTCGAGGCATCTCTGTCCCTTTATCCCTCAGCATTGCTTTCCTCGTGTGAGCTGCTTTTCCTGTCAGGCTGTGCGTACGGGAGGTCCCAGCAGCTCTGGCTTTACGACAGCCTCACCGTTAGCGCTTCGCACCCGCACCAGTGAGGAAGCTGCTCTTGTCCAACAGCGTGTGCAGAAGCCCTGCGTTTGGCTCTGATTGGACAGACTTGGGTGATGTGAGCAATCCTGAACCAATCACAGTGGCCAGGAGGGCAGACTAGGCTGATGGGGCTCGGCCGGGCCATAGGGTTTCCACCAGAACCAGGGATGGTTTACGTCAGCCCCACCGGTTTCACATAGGGTCGGGGTGCAGACTCCCAGAGGACTATGAGACGGAGAGGAAATACTCGCTGGGCAGACGGAATAGAAAGCCTGTTACTTGGAATAGTAGGACATAAAAGCCCTAATCCGGAAACTTCTGAACCCTATCACAGCCACACCTGTCCCCAAAGGTGCCTTTACCTCTTAGAGAAAAAGAACTGTCTATTCCTGACAGCACATGGAGTATTAATAGTTGGTGTTTATTAAATGTTTCTTTTCTTCATGCAAATGTCTGCTCTCATCTGTCTATGCTATCTACCCAGCTGGTAGTAATGAATGAAAAAGTCCCTGGCCTCCAGAAGTTTACCTTCTAACCCAAGAGTCGCTTAACAAGTGTATTAACTGTTGCTGTATAACAGTTTACCACAAACTATAGACTTAAAAGAACATGTGTTATCTCACATTTTCAGTGTGTTAGGAGTCCTGGCTCAGCTGGCTCCTTTGCAAGACTACAAGCGCAGTGTTACCTACCAGGGGGGGGCTCTGATTTGAGGCTCAATGGGGGATGGATCCACGTCCAAGCCCACATGGTGGTAGGCAGCATCCAGTTCCTCGCAGGCTCTGTGGCACCACACACGTGGCAGCTTGCATCTTTGAAGCCACCAAGAGAGAGATTCTCTTAGCAAGACCGGCATTACTTTCTTAATGTAGTGTAATCAGGTATGTGTAATCACATGTATCTTGTCACTCTTACCGTATTCTGTGGGTTAGAAGCAACGACGGGTCCCAACCACGCTGGAGAGGGGAATCACACAAAGTCAGGTGTATCAGAGGTCGGGATCATGGACTCCACCTTATGGTCTACCTGCTACAACCAGTAGTCAAAATAATAGATTATGATAAGCATATCGGAAGAAAGTAAAAGGATGACGACCAGGGGAGGCCACTGTCATCACAGCAAGCAAGGATTTCTTTTCTTTTTTTTCTTTTCTTTTCTTTTTTAAGATTTTATTTATTTATTTGACACAGAGACAACCAGCGAGAGAGGGAACACAAGCAGGGGGAGTGGGAGAGGAAGAAGCAGGCTCCCAGCGGAGGAGCCTGATGTGGGGCTCGATCCCAGGACCCCGGGATCACGCCCTGAGCCGAAGGCAGACACTTAACGACTGAACCACCCAGGCGCCCCAAGCAAGGATTTCTTCTTGGAACCAAAGAATGAGAAGTTACTGCCATTCCAAGAGCTAGGAGCGGGTGTTCCCAGCAGAGGGCACAGGGACACAAAGGCCCAAAGACTGGAAAAGAAATGATGTCCGCGTGGCTGGGCCTGGTGAGCAAAGGGTAGATGAAAGATAGGAGCCCATCATGCAGGGCCCCACAGTAAGAAATTTACACCGAAGAGCAAAGGGAAGACAAGGCATTTTAAAGGGACATAGTCAGACTTGAATTTTTAAAGATAAATCCATGGCCAATGGATCGGGAGATGAAGGCCAGTTAAGTCTGCAGAGGATGGTTGTGGCGCCACACGGGGATAGAGGTGGTGGAGACCTTCTTCATTTGGAGAGCCAGCAGCATTTGGTGATGGATTGCATGTGCGTGATGAAGGAAAGGGGGACATAGGATGGCACCTAAGTTTTTTTAACTTGAGCCAGTGGGTAGATAGAGACACTATTTTCTGAAATGGGGCTGGATGAATATTCAAAATCTCCTTTGCTCATATTAAGTCAGGCCTTTTTAACACTAATAGGGTGTGTGAAGTAGACAGTTGTTTTAGAGTGTAGGTCTGGGCTGGGGATACAAGATTTGGAAGTATTTTCAGTGCTGAGAGCTTTACACAGCCATCTTATAGAATGCTTTCCTATAAGTAGCCAAGAGATCGTTTTAAAACATATTTCTGATTACATAAACATTCTTGCTTCAGACTCTACAAAGTGCAAGGTGCTTTCCCACTGCATTTGGGTAAGACCCATCACAAACTGCCCCTGCTGGCTTCTCATTTTTTATATCCATCAGCCTCTGGATTTTAGAGGTGAAACTAAGGTTTAGAGCAGAACTGACTCGCTAATTCTTCCAGGAAACGTGACATCTAAATCACGGCTTTGTAATTCAGGTTTTCCATCACATTGCCCGGAGCCCAAGGCCTTTGCTGATCAAACAAAGTAAAATAATGTACAGAGCCCAGCAAAGCGCCTGCCCCAGAATAGGCCCATAAAGCATAGTTGTCAAAATGCACAGTGCGCTCTCATTTAAAACTGAGTGGAACAGGAACGTGTGAAAGGCCTATTGTTAGCCAGGCTAACAGGAATGTTAGGACTCCCCGATTATTCAAAAGGTGCCTGTCTTTTAGGCATAGTTCAATGTGTGGCTCATTTGGAAAGGTAATTTATCCTTAGAGCATGCGAACTGTGACTTTATACAGCCACAATGTTCATTTATCAGTTTGTCCAGGTGTCTGTTTTTGCCATGTGCTGGGTGCTATCTTAAACCGTCTACAAATCAATATACATTTTCGGTCCATCCTCACTACCACCCATTTTAGAGATGAAAAAGCTGGAAGACTGAGAGGGTAAGTTGTCAAGGGCACATGGAAACAAGGGGGATTCAAGCCCGGTTTGCCTGAGTGCAAAACCCACCCTTGTACTCAGCATGAGGTTCAGTGTCAACTCCTCTCCCTGCCTTTGAGGGCTTCTGAGATTTAGACCCATGCCCTATATATGCTGTCTCCAACAGCACCCATCACCTTTGCTGCTGTGTCAAATAACTCCAGGGATCGCCAGTTTCATAAAATGAAATGTGAGTGGTTGGCTCCCCCTAGAGTTGTCCCCATAGAGGTACCATTTCAACTAGCATCTGTGTGTGGCTTCTTTTGTCTGCTTTGCATAGAACAGAGGATTCAGGGGTGTCTGGCTGGCTCAGTCGGTAGAGCATGTGACTCTGGATCTTGGAGTTGTGAGTTTGAGCCCCACGTTGGGTGTAGAGATTACTTTAAAAAAAAAGTTAAAAAAAAAAAAAAGAACAGGAGATTCAGCCCAGAAGTTGCAACTCTCTGGCAAAGGCATGATCAGGTGTGAGTTGTCACAAGAAGGTTGAGTACTTTCACATGGGTTTTGCTGTGCTTCCTTGAACAGGAGAGAAAAGGTGGAGCTAGAGAGAGGGGGTAGAATTTGAGAATAACCTGCATTCCCTTATCTATGCCATGGTACCCCCCAAAACACATGTGCATGTGGGCATACACATATTGTGAGTGATTAAATAGGCATACACACACACACACACACACACACACACACACACACACACATCCTGAGTGGTAAGATTTGCGACAGTTATGAATTAATGAAGTGCTTTCTTTGTCTTCCTGGGGGGAAGGGTGGGGATTACATACAAATCTGGTGTGCCTCTTGGGTATGTCATTACGGTGGATAGTATCCATCAGGTGTGGCAGAAAGTTGAAAATCAATGATGTTGAAGTATTCCCCTTCCAATCCTCCCACTTCAAAACATTTCTACTTTCCACAACCCAGCTCCAGGTTCGTACCTCTGTGAAGTCACGTGCACTCTCTTTATACTTACAGCCCTTGTGGAACAGGCATGGTGAGCAAGTGACAACCTCTCTGTGCATTGACTTCTTCAGTCTGTAAAGAGAATGCCGCCCAACCGGAGTCTTTGGGAGACTGAGGCAAGTGATATCTAGATTATAAAAGTGCTACAACACAGTGAAACAATTATATCCTTGCTTGGCTGAATCATCTCTTGTTTGCTGCTATTCTCTTATATTTGTCCTTCCTTCTATCCTCCCTACCTGCCCACCTCTCCACCAGTGCTCTGGGGATGGAAACAATGTCCACATATTCACTTTGGGTACCCTACAACCTTAAACATAGAAATCCCTGAACAACATTTTCCATTGACTAGAAAAGACCAAGAAGTGTGAATCAAGAGCCTATTTCCCAGGACATTTGGCAGCATGTGGAGGCGTTTTTGACTGTCATGACTGTGTGTGTGTTTGGGAGAGGGGGTGCTGCTGGCTTCTTGGGGGCTGAAGCCAGGGATGCCGCTAACCGTCCTACAATGCACATGACAGCCCCTTACAAAAAGAATCATCTGGGCCCAAATGTCAGTGCCAAGGTTGAGAAATCTTGATGGAGACAAACAAGAATTAAGAGTGTTAAGCTAAGCAAGAGCAGAGCTCATCTGGAATGAGGCTGGAATCGGCCAGGTCTGCACTAGAGCAGCCAGTTACAGAAATGGCATCAGGAAAACTCCTTCACATTTGGGAAAGATCAGGTTTCCAAAGACCTTTCATACCCATTACCGTTTCTGACCTGTCACAACAGTTTTGGGAGTTCACTCTGTTCCATCTTCCTGCCATACTCATCAACTGGCAGAAGAGGAAACTGGGCCAACAGGTGAATCATTTGCCACAGGTCTCAGAGCTGGCTAGTGGCTACACCACGAGAACGCCATCATCGGCTGCCAGCTCGGGCTCGGTTTGCTCCCCTCTCCCTGCTTTTTTGTTAAAGCAGAAGTGGCAAGCATGAGACATGGGGAAGGTGGACTACTTGGCAGTTGGGAATCGGAGAGTCATCCAGGTTGGAGAGGACAGTGGGTGTTGGTTGGCTTTCCAAAACTTGGGAGGAAAGGCCCCATACACATGCGCCAGGAGACCTTATGCCCCTGTTTAGGTGCTGGAGCTTCAAGCCCCATTTGAAACCCTTAAAAAAACAAAAACAAACAAACAAACAAAAAAAACCCAACTACCAGAGGGTGGAAATAGAACAGAAATGTTTCCTAAAGAAAGTGCTTGATTGTTGCACCAGAAGAGGGAGCTCATATCCAGCGATCTGAAGCTGGCTCAGCAGAGAACAGCCCTGAGAACTGGAAGAAACTTTGGACTTGTGCATCTTAAACCTTAACGTGCATCTGTACAAGGGGTCCTGCTAAAAGGCAGATCCTGAGTCCGTAGGTCTGGAGCAGGACCCGAGTTTCTGCATTGCTTCCCAGCTCCCAAGCGAAGCCTTCCACAGACCACACCGTGGGTAGCAAGGTCGTAGAAGCCCTCTTCAATCCTCTCCTCCTACAGATGGCACACCTGAGGCCAGAGAGGGGCCACTGCTTTACCCACTGCCACTGTAAGTCTGCACCGCCAGGGCTGGCACCCGTGTTTCCTGTATCCATTGTTTGCTTCAGGGCATCTTTCCTGCTCCTCTGACCCTAACAGAATTAAGGGAGGGGAGGATCCATCCCTAGGTATGGAAGTGAAGAGACTGTACTGTCCGCTTTGAATTCTTAACCTCAAAAAATAGGCACTGCCAGTTATTTTACCAGCAGAAGATGTGTTTATTTGGGAATAAAAGAGAATTGCAATCTGGGATAAAGAAGCTGCAGCAAAACTGTAGGCAAGTCCAGGGAATAAAGGAAAGGCATGCTTGTTTATTTTTTTAATTTATATTTATTTATGTATTTGAGAGAGAAAGTGAGAGCACGTGAGTGGGAGGGGCAGAGGGAGAGGGAGAATCTCAAGTGGATTCCATGCTGAGTGCAGAACCCGATGTGGGGCTTGAACTCACGACCCTGAGATCATGACCTGAGCCAAAACCAAGAGTTGGACACTTAACCAATGGCACCACCCAGGTGCCCCAAGGCTTGCTTTTTTAAGGAGAGAAGGGGTAAGTTAGGAAGGTTGTTATGAACTAAAAGTCCGTTAGAGGGAACTGGGAGTTGAAAGTATAGTGGCTTCTCATTGGCTGTTGCCTGGTGGGTGAGGGTGGGGAATGAGGAAAGCAGCTCTTCCTCTGGCTGGAGTAGAAGAGTGGTATCTATGTTCACAGTCAAGTCAAGCCCTTCTTGTGGGGTCTGCAGTTGATTTGGAGTAGTAGGGCATGGGAGCTCCCCCTGCCAAAACCTTCTTTTTTTTTTTTTTTTTTTTAAGATTTTATTTATTTATTTGACAGAGATAGAGATAGCCAGCGAGAGAGGGAACACAAGCAGGGGGAGTGGGAGAGGAAGAAGCAGGCTCATAGCGGAGGAGCCCGATGTGGGGCTCGATCCCATAATGCCGGGATCACGCCCTGAGCCGAAGGCAGACGCTTAACGGCTGTGCCACCCAGGCGCCCCAACTGCCAAAACCTTCTGACTGCATTTAGTGGAGTTTCCCTTTGCTCGTTTTCATAGAATCAAGTTTCTTTGTACTATATTTTTGGTCAAATCATTTTCCTCCCTTAAGGACCAGTGGGCATCCAAAGATGAACAGAAAAAGACTCTGGTCTTCTTGTGCCTTGAGGGAGACAAAGCAAAGTAAATTTGTTTACAGAAGGTGTTCGTATTTGTAGTTTGTACAAATTTGGCTATTAATCCAAAGGAAAGCTTACATGTAACTTGGTGTGTTCTTATAGATGCAAATTATAGCCGTAGTCGTTCTCCTAAAAATAAAGCTTCTTTAATCCTGAATCATTTTGAATGCTTTTACCTACAAGAAACAAACTGCCTCCCTTAAAAAAATAGGAATCCTTAGCATCTCACTAAACATGAAAGATTGTTAAAGAACAAAATTTCAACTGAGTAAACTTGAAGATCTAACAGGTTTTATGAAGCGAGTCATGAACCCCATCTAGCATGTAGAGGGGAGCTCTGAGGAGTCGTAGAAAATGTAAGGTTTTCATAGGAAGGAGGGTGGAGCAAAGAAGTTATTAGCAAAAGGAAATTGCTTTAGGCAAGGTCACTTTCCCTTAGCGGGGAGGGCTGGGAGTCTTACGCAGGTGACCTCATCTTCCTTTGGGGGAATGGAGAGGACCCATGTGACAGATTACCTCATTGGTGTTGACTAGAGAAGTCCTGACTAACCAGTTAGGACTTCATTTCTGGGGTCGGGTGGGGGGGGGTAAAACTGCAATTAGATTAGGTATTAATCTCTGGTTTGGTGACTTGCCTAGCACGAGTTACTTCCTTTGGGGGCCCGTGGTTTTCTTTTTAACAAGATGCAAGTGATTGCAGGGTTGATTCAGGAAACACAATGAAGTAATCAGGAGTCTAGGCTTTCCATGTTTTTACTCCACCATTCTCAGATAGTGTCATTAGGCTTGTTTCCTCATGGTCACAAGATGGCTGCCACAGCTCAAAGAATCACAATATCACACCACCATATCCACAGACAAGAATAAAAGGGGCTAGCCTTACATACTTTTTTCTTTTTTAACAAGGAAGAAAAAGACAGATGCCTCCCTTCCAATATCTCTTTAAATCTCATTGAACAGAACCTTATGCCTGCTGGTAGCTGATCTGCAAGGGGAATGACACTTTATCTTGATTATTTAGCACCATAGGGATATACTATGCCATTCCAGAACACAGTCAAAGTTCTCTTATTAGATAAGAAGAGGATGGGGAGAGAATGAGGATTCTGGGACCCAGTGCTACGTGTATGTGGGTTTCCCCACACCACCAAGCTGGTGCCATTTGGGTGTCCTACAATTCAACTGAATTCGGTCACTGTCTACCTGGAGATAGCATCAGATCCTACAGGTTAAGGGCTCAGTCCTACAAAACTGTCCCTACCCACCCCACCCCGCCTCAGATGCCAGTCATGAGTCCAGGTGGTTACCTGTGCTTCTCATGGTCTGGCTATAGATGGAAGGTTCTGATGACACCCTCCTTGGGTTTGATTGATTTGCTAGAGTGTCCCGTAGAACTCAGAGAAACAGTGTACTTACTAGATTACTGGTTTATTGTTAAAGGATGTAACTCAGGAACAGCCAGATGGAAGAGATGCACAGGGATGGAGAAAGGACAAGAAACTTCCGTGTCCTCTCGAAAACACCATTCTCCCCAAATCTCCATGTGTTCTCCAACCTGGAACAGAATTCTTTGAACCCTCTGTTTTTGGGTTTTAATGGAAACTTCATTATATAGGTGTGATCAGTTAAGTCACTGGCCAAGTCCCAGAAATCAACGGGGTGAGACTGAAAGTTTCTACCCACTATTCAAGATTGGTTTCCGTGACAACCAGCCCCCTTCTCTAGGTTATCTAGGGGCTTTCCCAAAGTCATCTATTAATGTAACAAAAGGCTCCTTAATTGCTCTCAATGCTTAGGAAATTCAAAGTGTTTTAGGAGCTCTGCGCTGCATGGGGACAAAGACCAAATATATATTTCTTACTATAAATCATAATATCACAGGAAAAGAAAGGGGGAAGGAAACCCTTTTTCATTAAGCAGCCTACACTCCACTATCAGTCCCTGCTCACTCATGAGTGTTTTAGTTGTGTTTATTCACAGAGCAAGGTTTCATGGGTGTTGTGTGATCAAAGGTCAGGGTCAAGGAGAGGTTAGCGAGAACTCTAACCTCTGGCAGGGAAATCTCTCAAGAGAAGAACTGGTACTTAGGCTACCTGGGAGCCCAGCCTACACACACTGGAGTCCATTGACTCATCAGGTGGAAGCTGCTACGGATATGCCATGCACTACATGTTCTACCTTCTGCTGACCCCCTGTCCTGCCAACAGTAAGGTACCCTCCCACTCCATGCACCACCACCTTTAAGCCAGTAGCAATGTAACCCCATGGGTTTTCTGCTTCTTGGCACAGTAGTGACTGCCATGAAAGGTAATTCCCATTATGGTACCTCAGTGGGTTACAACTTCAATCCCCATCTCAGGATGGACTTGCGTTCTCAGCAATTCTTCAATTCCACCAGGATATACTATGGCTTAGAAATGAAGCTGGTTGCAACTTGAAAATGCCAAGTCCTTAAAACAACAAACTGCTCCCATGTTCTTAGTCTCTGTGTGTGAGCAACAGTGTGAGTTTGTAACATGTTCTCTGTGACAAAGTTTGCCGGCCGTGATTCTTACCCAGGGGTGTATGTCAGAATCACTGGAGGAGCCTGTATTAGTTTCCTCTTGCTGCTGTAACAAATTACCACAAGGTCAGTAGCTTGAAAATAACCAATTCATTCTGGAGGTCAGAAGTTTGAAATCAGTTCCTCTGGGCTAAAGTCCAGGTGCCAGGGAGGCTGGTTCCTTCTAAAGGCTCTAGAGGAGAGTCCTTTTCCTGAACTCCTTGAGCTTCTAGTGTCCATCTGATTTCCTCAGCTGGTAGCCCCTCCCTTGTCCTCATGGTGCATCACTCCAGTCCCTGCTGCCATCGTCAACATTGCCTTTTCCTTTCTGTGGTCAGATCTCACCCTGTCTCCCTCTTATAGGGATCCCTGTGATTGCAGTTAGGGCCCACCTGGATAATCCAGATAATCTCCCCATCCAGAACCCTTAATCATGTATGTAAAGTCCCTTTTCCCAGGGAAGGAAACATTCACAGGTTTCTGAGATTAGGACATGGATATTTTGGGGCCATTATTTGGCCTCCCACAGAACCTAAACATGCTTAGACCCCCCCTCCTTAAGGATTCTAGTTTAGTAGGTGGGGCCAGGACGTGTATATTTTTCAAAATATGTGCCTGATTAAGCATCTCTCATCTAGCACATAGCTTTATCCAACCTTCAGTTGCTTATAATTTTATCTCTGACGTTTTATTTAGATGGCTCCAATGCTGACTGGGCAGCACATACACCAAGATTTTGACTACTGGCTATCTCCTTGAACCCTCATGTGCTTTCAAAGTAGGCTTTGGTTTTTGTTAAGATTTTTTTTTTTTTAAAGATTTTATTTATTTGACAGAGAAAGAGTGAGACAGCACAAGCAGGGGGAGCAACAGAGGGAGAGAGAGAAGCAGGCTCCCCGCCGAGCAGGGAGCCCGACATGGTGCTCGATCCCAGGACCCTGAGATCATGACCTGTGTAGAAGGCAGATGCCCAACCCGCGTGCCCCAGGATTTTGTGTCTACACCCAACATGGGGCTTGGACTGACAACCCCAAGATCAAGAGTCACATGTCCTACTGACTGAGCCATCGGGTGCCCCCAAAGTAGGTTTTTCGGGTTTGGGGTTTTTACCAAAGTAGGCTTTATTCTCTTTTCACAGATGTGGAAATAGGCCCAGAGATCGTTCTACCTGTCTAAGGTTGCACAGCAAGAGAGACAGAGGTCCAGAACTCAAACCCAGCTCTTATTCTAGAACCCGACAAATTTCATAAAACTGCCTGAGTCAGCAGAACGGGGCAGGGAAGGAAAGTTCAATATTAGAGGAGATTTCCCAAGGCATGCAGGTCCATTCCCAGCCCCTGTAACCTCTACTCTCCGAACCATCGGGTAGAGTGTTAGAACCCACATGCCCCTCATTTACCTCCTGGGACCTGTATTACAATTATGGCTCATCCCTACTGCATAAGCAAGATTGCAAGCACAGAGTTTGGGTGAAGGAGCAGCCTCTTGGGATTTGAGCTCACTCTCTCCTCACAGCGCCAGGCTGCCTCCCCCATGTACTGTAGGATGTGTACCTTCAGAAGTTGAGAACATAACTTGAGTCAATCATTTGTTGTACTTGTTCCAGGCTACCATGGCAACAAGTGTTCATCCCAGTAGCTGCTCCATAGCTAGCTTAGCTTTTCTCTGAATTCTGCCCCAGTATTTGAGGCAAACATCAGAACCGAGCGAGGCCTGCTGTGGGGGCAGTCTGGAGGACAGGTCACTGTGATCCTGACCTGTCACCCTGCACAAACTGACCGACTTGGAGGAGAGAGGCTCCAGCTCCTTCATCAAGCTCTTATATCTTGGACAAGATACCCTAGGGCCCAAGTTCCTCTTTTGTAAAATGTGTGCATTTCTAGCAAATTGATGTTGGTAGGGACTCATTAGAGGCTGTATTTGTTTCCTACTGCTGTTGTAACAAATTAATACGAACTTCGTAGCTTAAAATACAGGTTATTTTACAACTCTGGAATTCAGAAGTCCAAAATGGGGCAGCAGGGCTGTGTTCCTTGAGGCTCTAGTGGAGACCCATTTCTTTGCCATCCCCAGCTAATACTGGCTGCCCACATTCCATGGCTTGTGGCCCCCATCACTCTGATTTCTGCTTCCTTTGGGACATCTTCTGACTCTGATCCTTCTGCCCTTTTTATAAGGCCCTGTCTGATTGGTCCTTATTGGATAATATCCCCCTGTCAGGACCCTTTGCCACATCTGCAAAGTCCACTGGGACCACGTAGAATATTCAGAGTCTGGGCAATATGTGGGGGACCTGTGGGGTCATTATTCACTCTACCACAGGGGATCAGGAAGCCCCTTCAGTGGCCAACTTTTAAATGCCATTTAAAAAATACAGCACATGCAAGGTTTCTGGTTCTAATGTGTAACACGTACCTTGTCAGTCACAGAAAAGCTGGACTCCAAGACCATTTATCATTGGCCGATTAAGGCCTTATTCCCTTCTAAAGCAATATCCAAAGCATGGCTTTGATGAGATAAATTGAACTTTTGACCCTACTACTCTAGAATGACCAGATCTTTCACGAAATGTGAGTGGTTTCCTTCCCCATACAAGGGCTGAGTTCTAACATATTAATCTAAGCAAAGGATTTAGAAGGAGAAGGTGTTGGAAGAGAAGGAAGAATCCACTATTAAATGTATGTAATATTCTTTGCTCAAGTTTTAAAAAAGCCAGAGTAGGACTACTCCCAGTTGAGGGTTGAACAAGTACACAACACACTGAAGACGTTGTTTTCACCTCCCAGCCCGATACAGATATTGGGGGGTGGGGGGATGGGTTAGCATGGTAATGAGTATTGAGGGCACGTACCGCAATGAGCACGGGGTGTTACATGCAAACAATAAAGCATGGAACATTACATCAAAAACTAATGAAGTCTTGTATGGTGATTAACATTAAAAAAAAAAAAAAAAGCTTTATGACTTTTTTCCAAGCAGAAGTCCTCATTTCTATCTAGGCTTTTTCTACTTGTAGGATACAAGTGAGTTCATTTCTGTATTTGTTATCTTGAAGATAGCTTCACACTGTAGCTCTAACAGACTAACACTAGTTCTATTGACATAATTGCAGTGTAGAAGCTGGGGGACCCTCAGGGGAAAAAGGCTCAGGAGGAGGGAATAAAGTGTAAGTAGTAGGAAAGCCGCTCTCCAGGCTCAGCTAAGGGGCTGGTGTGCGGCTGTGGAGTCTTAATGAGGCTGGGAATGTTGTAATTGCACCTAAGAAAACCAAAACCTTATATTCTTTTCCGTCCGCCAAGGGAGATTGCTGGCCTCCAGTTGCACAATGAATACAGGGAACAACGTAACTGAATACCTTCAACTTCTCAGGGAAAGTTTCTTTCGAAGGGTAATTTGAGTTAGGAAATATTGAAGCAGAACACTAGATTAATTCCTTGGGAACCCCTGGTTACCCTGCCGTTCTAGGGAAGGGAAATCATGCCAATGACTAACGGTGACCTCTTGTCTCCACATCTTGCATATATGAATGGAGGAGTGAGAGACTAGTCTCCAGAGCTGGGCTGTAGCTAAGACCCACTGCTGATTGAATTTTCTGGCACTGCCACTTTTGTGAGTGGAGGGCAGAGAACGCTGAATGGCAGGAAGCAAGTAAGTCCTTAATTTCCTTATGCGCATCTACACAACCAAAGCCCGTTAGGATTGTGGGAAGGTTCTACATTCCCTCTACAAGTGTGACTGTAAGAAGCAATCCTTGAACTCCATGTAGGTTTAATGAGGTAAAAGCAGGCAGCTTACTTCAACCACTTTATTTGAAAATCCTTAGTGATTTAACATCATGGTTCTTCTCTTGCGCAGGTAGCTAATGAGGCCTAGAGTTGTCACCAGGCCTGCTAAGGCAACCACAGCCACCACAGTCTTAAAAGCAACATATCCGGCTGCCCCGAGCCCTTTCAAGTCCACAGCGTCTGGTAAGGAAGCAGACATTCAAGTCTTAAGATCATTTAAATCAAAAGAT
Organism: Ursus maritimus; assembly: GCF_017311325.1. Classification (NCBI taxonomy): domain Eukaryota; kingdom Metazoa; phylum Chordata; class Mammalia; order Carnivora; family Ursidae; genus Ursus; species Ursus maritimus. The sequence continues at coordinate 23,272,464 of NW_024424452.1, read as the reverse complement.
GTAAGTCAAAGCCTGAGGCTCCCCCAGAGAGGTGAAATTAAGCCTCAAAGGACTCATTTAGGAAGCTTACAACAGGGTATGTAGTCTTACTCTTTGAGCCGACCTCCTCCTCCTCTCGCTGCTCTGCTCCCGCAGCTGTTCCTACTTCCTACTTGCTTTCATTAATCTAAAATCAGATGAGCCCACACCAGGAAAGAACCTTACTCTATCAGCCCATTTAACATTATGGCACTAATAGAGACGGTCCCGAGTGCATGATTCCTTGCAGGTTGTTAGGGATTTAAGACAGCTTACTTTCAAATTGTAGGCCTATAATTAAGACCATCTGGGATGAAGATGTGGGATATTAACAGGAACACAATCTAGTACAGACTAAAGTTTGAGAGTAGTAAGGCTCATGCCTTCTAACCTAATAGTTTCACTTCTAGAAAGATATCCTGGCGGTGCCTGGGTGGCTCAGTTGATTAAGTGTCCAACTCTTGGTTTTGGCTCAGGTTGTGATCTCAGGGTCTTGAGTTGGAGCCCTCAAGATAATCATGCACAGCCAAAGTCTGCTTGAGATTCTTTCCCCCTCTCCCTGCCCCTTCAGTTTGTGTTCTAAAATAAATAAATCTTTAAAAACAACAAAAAAAACATAGGGTATGATGATTCTACTTGCATTAAGATATTTTTTTTAAGGGGGATTTTTGGAAGAGTACCCAAGAAACTTAAAGGTATGGCTAGGAAGAGAGGCTTTATTACTTAGGATTACCCATAAGCATGTATTATTTATGCATAGTTAAATTTAACATAAAGCTAAGAACTTGAGTCCAGGAAGTGCCTTAGGCTTTAAATCCATACCTCTGAGTGTAGAACCATCTGACAATAGGAGGATGGGTCCTGGGAGACTTACTGTCATTTTCTCTTCATCAGTGGTGCCTGTGGCTGGGGACAGAAAATGGAGTTAGTGTCTGACCTCTGGAATAGTGACTAGTAGAGAGAGGTGTGTCGATGGCCTTCTTAGAGCACATCTCTACCGAGCCCCCTGCTCTATGTGGGTTTTCCCCACTTTTGCAGCAGAGGGCATATTATATACCTTACTGTAAAAACAGGATAAACTCTCCAAGAATGTCCCAAGAAGATTAAGTTCCCAGTCCACCTAGACTCTGCAATAGTAACTTTTCAGAGTCGCATCTGCAAAAGATCAGGCTCCAGTCCACGTCCAAAACCAAGCTTGCCCATAGTCTGATTAAGAACTTGCCATCTCAGCCGTATTGTATGGGCAGGGCGGACCGGGCTGAGAAGGTTTCTTGGAACTGTGTGATGAGTCCCAACGAAGCCGTGAGTTTTTTGTTTTTTAAATTTTTTTCTTTATATGAACTCTCTACCACACGTGGGACTCAAACCCACTACCCCAAGATCAAGAGTCGTAGGCTCTACTGACTCAGCCAGCCAGGCACCCCACAGCACTCATTCTTCTCGTTTCCAATTCTGAAAGGAAAAGGCTTGCTTTGAGGACTCACAGTAACAAGGACTTGAAATTTTTACCTCGCCTGTGTCTGGATGACACAGGGCAAGTCACAGAACACAAAGGGGAGTCGGGAGAGAGTTGATTGCAGATTAACGCACTGCAGTGGAAGTACACCTAGAGATAAGAGAAGAGTGAAGTGGAACCGATGTGCTCACATTCAGCCTGTCCCGGGGTGACTTAATCGCTTACCAGGCTAGAGAGCACTTGGGCCTCTGCTACAAAGGCAAAGGTCTTCACATCAAACCTCTGATAGTGATTAGGATACGTCACGGAGGAGCCAACTGGATGGAAGGTGGTTCTGTGGTTGTCCAAGTTGTTTTCACAGCTGGGAGACACACAGCAGGGAAGACCATCAGCCACATGATCCCCCAAGGTTTGACTCAACATTTGCCCAAAGTCAGCCCACATGTATCCTAACACCTTCAGAATTGTTCTACCTTCTACCTGTACCTTCTATTTAATATACTTTGACTTGGCCTATCCAATTTAAGTACTTATTTGTTTGCCAGCTAAACCTATCAGGAGCTACAAGTTTTCTGTGTAGTTCTTCACACTGGCTTAATTCTTCCTACGAATCTGAGTGCCCAGTATGTCCCAGGCAGTTCGTATAGGTCAGGGACAAAGAAGGTAGAGAACTCCTGCTATTTTATCTCTTTGATAGCTGAGGATGATAGCTATAAAGAAAATCGCATGTTAGGTGGGGCTACACATAATCCTGGCACAGTAGTGTACCTGGAGTTTAAGAGCTTAGCAACAGATTACAACAGCTTCAAGGAAGGTAATGTGCAGTTTCCATCCAGGTGCAAACCCCTGCAGGCAGAGCTCGGAGGCCAAATACCAATTTACAAGTGTGTGTAGTTACAACTTCAGAGCATATGGTCTTCAGGCTAGAGTCAGATAGGCTTTCAAATCCACCATTTACTAAATATTACTTTGGGCTAGTTATTTAAGCAGCAAGCTTGGGTTTCTTCATGAAGTGAGGTGGCTAGTATCTTTCACAGAGTGATGAGGTTCAAATAATCTATGTGGAGTACATAGCACCATGCCTGGCACATGGTAGAAGAGGAACTGGAGATCTATTCTCCCTATATCAGGAGTGTTAGAGTCATTCATCCTTGGGGAGGATCCGATTCTCTTAAATTCAAGGGTCAGAGGAAAGCATGAGTCACGCTATTGGACTAAGGACTGATTACTAATGAACACAGACAAAGATCAGGGCCTTTGTGACAGAGTACTATTCAGAAACCCAAGAGTTTATCTTCTCTTCATTGTCAGTTGTTTTTTGTTTTTGTTTCTTTAAAAAAGTTTTTTTTTAAGTAATCTCTACCCCCAACATAGGGTTCGAACTCACAACCCCGATATCAAGAGTCACATGCTCTACTGACTCGGCCAGCTGGGTGCCCCTTCACTGACCACTTTTGATTAGCTGAGCTACCTTATGGGTAGAGAATACCTACCCATCCATGATAATATTCCACTGGGGGAGTGAGGCTGGGTCTCCGGTGGGTGTTGCCCAGCAATCATCTAAGACCAGCTTGATGTTGGGGTCAGCCCTATTTAGGACTCTTAGTTCCAGGTAAATGGGTTGGCGGAGGTATCTCACCACAGGGTACTCCTTGTCCCCATAAGGTCGAAGGTAGAATTTATCTGAAATGGAATGGAAACACCCTCAGTACTCAAGTTGTTGATGGTTGCAATAGGAGCTAAAGGATCACTACTGCTCCATTAGTCTGGCAGCATCAGAAAGTTCAGGTTGGGAAAGACTTCCCTGAAAGTATTTAAGCAGGATTTCTCAGGTTGTGATGTCTCACCTGGGTAGGTTTGCAGGCTCAAGGCAAGTGGACCTGGCTTCACTGTGGCCACTGGAGGAGGTAGACTTTGGACATCGGTGTTTATTAGCAGGTCATCTCTGCTGTAATGGCATTTCACGGTCATTCTGTAATGTATTAGGGGGAAGGGTGAGGTGTTAAGAATTTTAGAAGACTGCTTTAATTTAATGTAGAGCTTAAGAAGCAGCAATTGCATCACACCTGAATTCACTATCTCTGGAAATTGTGTGTGGTGGGAGATCCTCCCAGAGAGCATGTATTTCATTTTCGTAGATGACTTTGTCATCCTTGAACTTAAAATTAAAGAAAGGTTAGAAGGGGGTGACCAGTGATCTTACAGTCCAGTCTTAACACCTCACCATCTGCTGGCACTCACCTTATGTCTTGTTCCACATCCATTCAGAGGGATGTGAAACAGTATCAGCCCTTGAGATGGAACCGTGAAGGTAGGTCGGCAGGAGGAGTCTCCCACCCTGAGGGTATCCAAGTTTAGAGCTGGTTTTGTTTGGTGGCTGTAGACCTTGACATCCATAAACCCATCCTGGGTACACAAGTCACCTATAACTAGATGGTGATAAGAGTTTAAAGAAACATGTCTGCCATGTTAATGGCCATCTACCAACCTTCAAGTGTGGGTGAAGAGACCTGTGAGAAAACCCTGAGGGCCTGAAGTGAATGGAGGGTTAGATTATGGCTTCAAGCGTAATGCCTGTGTCATTATGTTCCTTCTTTCAAGACTCGCAAGTCCTGAGTGGTTTGGGGAAGGGAATGGGGGTGGGGGGTAGCTGATGCAGGAACTAGTTTTTCCTATTGTCTTGACCAGAAACGGGTCGGTAAATAAGAAGCACAGGGGCAGAGCCAATACTGAACAACAAATACCAACTCCATGTCCTTGAGGAATTTGTAGGTATTTGGGGGAAGTCTTTTAAACTTTCGTAGCCCTTCTAGTTACAGGTTAGAATCAATCTTACTTAGATGGTGGGCTCAGTCTCCTAATGCAGAAAATATCCAGGCTATTTAAGCATGGGTCCGTTAGAGTGAGATCTACCCGTATGTATACTTTGGAGTATTATCTTCTTAGGCTCTGTTATAGCAGCTACACGGAGATTTCTAATCTGATCAGTTTCCTCAGAGTATAAGCAATATAGAGTCTGAACCTCTTTGTTTTCCCGTATACACAAGAACTAAGGGAGAAAAGGTTTCTTACCTATAGAAACTGGTGACTCACAGACACACTCGGGAAAAACCACCATGGATACAGTCTCCATTTTAAAGGCAAAGGTCAGCTTGAGTGAAGCTAAGTAGAACTGATAGGGTAGGCATTTTTCCGAGGACTGAAAGGAGACAAGAATGTCGATTAGCAGCCACAGCCATGGGGGCCCAGAACGGTCCACAGTGAGGCAGGAAGGAAGTACACCGAATACCTATAGGGCACACTCCAGAATTAATCTGGTTTCCCTTTAAACCAGAACAAGAGAGTGCCTATCACTTCTCCTGATCAGGATGCTTTCCTAGGCAGGAAATTTATTGCTTTAAACTCATGCCCTGAGATACCCAGCTCTACATGCTCTTTGTACTGGACACTAGAGCCTGAATTAACAGATCAGATTCCAAAGAGCTGAGTGCTCTGCCAAGCCAGGTCTGAGTAAAAAGGACTCTACAAATGCTGTCAGATGTTATTGCAAAACACACATACCCCGACATAAGATTACTCTCCGCTGTCCCTGGCAATTGCATCTGTCAAGAATGGCCTCAGTGAGAACAGTTGAGGATGTTTTTGTTTGGATCAAGCTGTTCTATCTTTAATAGGGTGTAAGAGGGTCATCATTAGCAACTTCAAAGCAGTTTAATGAACTGAGGGGGGAAAAAAAAGCAAGAAAACCTCTATTGCAGTGGTTCAAAGAGGCTTGGTATTTGAGAGTGAATTTCAGTTACTTGAGAATTCACTTAGGCAAAGTGATCACATGAGGCCTTCCGGAGTTTGAATCCATTATATGGACAATAAGAATCTATGGTCAAGTGATCAGCTCTATGAGGGTTACCTAAAGACTGTGCTTCAAACCAGGCTTCCATCAAGCTCAGTGGCTCATGATAGGAACCTACTTTGATTTTGAGAAGAGTTTTGCTGAAGTGCAATCTCAAGCCCTTGGATTCTTCCTTATCGATCCCATGGTCACGCAGCTGGCTTACGGCAAAGCTCCTGTTTTCAAAGCTCACAGATTCTAACTTCCCAGGAAACTCTGGTATGGTGAGCGTCACATGTGTGGCATTACAGGTCACGGGATCTAGAAGGAATGGCCGACACAATGCCGATGATCAGCTTTAAGCCCCTGGAACAGTGTCTCCCACAACTGGAGTTGCCCTTTCCTAGGACCTTACCTGACACACAAAGCACTTGTGCTGTTAAGATGAGCTTCTGCCCAGGAGATTCTTGTATCAACTTCAGAGGCGCTGTGTAGAGGTGACTGTTACCTTGCTGAGGGCAGAGTGGGGTGGGGGTGGAGAAACATTTCTAAAGCCATCCATTTACTTGAATTTCTAACCAATGCTGGAAGAATAGTCAGAGCAAATACTCAAGTATGGGGCACCATTTTGGCCCGAGTAGAATTTAAGCATTTTGTCCTGTGACTATTCGTCAGATGTTCTAGTTTTAAAACCTTCTATTTCCTCACATCTGGCAAGTTAGTGTTGTCTACGGATAGGACCTGTAGGTGATTTCTAGGCAGATGTGAGCAAAAGCTGATTTTATGATAATAGCATTCAGAGAAAAGGTCTGCAGGTCTCCACACACAGTTTATACTCAATGTGTAACAGGACTGTTCTTGTTAAAATGGATGGCATTTAAGTGCTTGCTTAGGTGCCAGGACCTGTTCAAAGTACTTTGGCACATTAACTCATTAACTTAGTGAGTTGATTGTTGGCCCCAAAAGTACCAATTGCTACAGCAGAACTGTATTATAGGAATATGATAAAACAGAACACCTTAATTCATAGAAGACTTCAGTACCACCTTCTTTCACATTATAGAGCAAATATACATCTATGGGAAGAATGGATCTGTTTTGTTCACCCTTATATCCTTAGTCCTCAGTGCAGGGCTTAGCACATGGCAGGCATCAAGATACCTGTTAAATCAACTATATTCTCAGTTCATTTGAAGACATGGTTGAGATGACACTTGAATTTAGAAATACTGGTCTGTGCTTGGGTGGTGGTACAAGAAAATTCACACCTACCGCATAGTGAGTCACTCCAGTGGCATTGAGTGACATTTGGACGCTTAGCTTGTGGTTATCAAAGAGGAGATTATATCCTTGTGCCTCGGCCTGCTGAAGAGTCAGATTTTGGGCTTCTGCACCATCACCAACCTCCATGAACCATCTCATCAGAGTCTTGGGATCCTAAAGACAGAAGTTTCATTTAGAGGTCTGCTGCTCACCTTAACCTAAGACTATTAATCTATTTAGTATTTTATTTCATTTATTCTTTTTTAAAGATTTTATTTATTTGTCAGAGAGAGTGACAGAGAGAGCACGCGAGCGCACGCACACAAGCATGGGGAACCTCAGGCAGAGGGAGAAGCAGGCTGTCCACTGAGCAAGGATCCCTATGCAGGACTGGATCCCAGGACCCTGGGATCGTGACCTGAGCTGAAGACAGATGCTTAACAGAGTGAGCCACCCAGGCATCCCATAGTTAATATTTTAAATCAGAATTGAAGTTAGGTTACCTTTACTATGAAACTAAAGGTTACTTAGGTCTATAATTTATTTTTTTTTAAAGATTTTTTATTTATTTATTCGACAGAGATAGAGACAGCCAGCGAGAGAGGGAACACAAGCAGGGGGAGTGGGAGAGGAAGAAGCAGGCTCACAGCAGAGGAGCCCGATGTGGGGCTCGATCCCACAACGCCGGGATCACGCCCTGAGACGAAGGCAGACACTTAACTGCTGTGCCACCCAGGCGCCCCATAGGTCTATAATTTAAAAAGTTACTTCCATACCGCATTTTCATCAGCCATGCCAGGAATAACATTAAAGGTAAACTGGAAGAAAAGAAACCATGATGTGAGGCTTTGATTTGGAGGAGTAAGTTTCTGAAATCACGCTACCTAGCAGTATGTGCAAAACACCCAGAGCAACTGCTGTGTAGTTCTTACACCAAGAGGCCTGATTGTGGGGTATACTAAGAAAAGGTACAGGCCCAGTCACGAAAACTGACTGTGCCCTTAGGTATCATTTCATCTCTGAGCTTCTGATGCCATAAGGCAATTGGAAGATCTAAGCTCCCTTCCAGTTTTAAGTTTAAGACACTGGATTCTTAGATGCACATTTTTTTACCTTCATCCATACGAATCAAGAATTAGGTCAAGCCATGCAGTTCTATCATTGTTCTAACAAAGTATGAATATATTTTATTTGTCCATTATCAATATTAGTTATATTAGACTATAAAATTCCTGAATATGTGATTGGAATGTGTTGCTTTTTTACTATATCCTATCATCTAGGCATAGAACCTGGGACAGGATGATAGCTAGTCAGTTTGTCAAATGATTATTAATGTGAGTCCAGCTACCAATGGAATCTTTTCTACTGCCAGGTATGATGTGCTGCTGAGCACTGTATGTACCCTCTCAATTCTCAGCGCCACCTATGAGATATTATTGTCCCCTACTTTGGACTTGGAAACAAAGGCTCAGTGTGGTTAAGAAATCAATCCAAAGCTACACAACAAATTAGTGAATACAGGATTGTAATCCTGATCCTGTTCCTAACCCCAGTTCTGTGTAGACCACCACATTTCCCCTGCAGCAGCCATGAGAAACAGTCCGCCTCTTCACTCACAGACATGGAATCCTTTTTGCAGATAGTGGCTCCTGCATGTTCATGGGTTTCTTCTGCTTGCACAATGGGACAGCTGATCCGATATATGAAAGCCATAGGTCTTGAAATAGCATTGTTGTCTGTGAGTTTGACAGTTATCTGGTGCCGGCCAAGCTGTGTGTAAATGGCATGGTAACAACAGTGAGTTCTGGAACATCCGTGGGAAAGGCAATTCCAGAATACCATTGGACCCAGCTGAGTGGCAAAACTCTTGAGGTTACCAGTACCGCGAGTTCTGGAAGATACCTCATTCCTCTATCAACAGACTCTACAGCTAGCCCTTCTAGATATCAGACTCATGGTGCTGGCTAATTTGGGGCCTCTACCCAAGTCGTTCAAACATGTATTGAGCACCTATGTAGCAGCCATTGTTTTGGGTGCTGGACAGAGCCAACTTTGGTATTGGCCCTAGTTTAGGGAACTTATAGTTCCAAGTAAGGGACAGCCACCCTTTTTCTATAAAATGTTAGTCAATATTTTCAGCTTTTTTAGGCCACATATGATTTCTAGCTTGCATTTTTTCTTTTAAGTCCTTGAAAACCTAACCATTCTTAGCTCTAGGACCATCACACACATGCACCATGGGCTAAATGTAGCTACCCACAAGTTTTAGTTTGCAGACCCTTGTTTTACAGGAAAGCAACTCTAAGCTCTCTAAAAGTTAGTAAGGGCTATTTCAGAAAGGAAAAAAACGACTGAAGATCTTCACTGTGGAATTAGATGAAGGGGCCAGTTAAATGTGCAGATTTCTGCCACGTACCTCAGACCTAAGTCATCAACTAAATGAACTAAGTCTATACTTTCCAAATTCTCCAAGTGATTCTTTGCACACTGCAAGCTTGAGAACTGCTTGACGGTTTTCTTTTACTGCTCCCAATAACCCTGATTAGGCAGTACCGTTGCTTGGCAATAGAGAAAACCCTATTGCTCAGCTGCTGCTTGCCTTCCCACACCTGTTTTTATAGCATAGCAGTTCTGTTTGCCAGCACCAAAATAGCCTTCCCTTTCCCATGGAGGTTACAGATCAAAATAGCTCATTTTGAGCATTTGTTGTATCTTGTTGCTGTGCCAAGTTCTTCTTCTGCATCTTATCATTCATCTTTAGATACCCTTTGGAGAGGGTACCATAATCCCCCTTTTCCAATGAGCAAGCAAAGGCTTAGAAAGGTTAGCTCACTTGCTAGAGATCACAACCAGATAATGGCAAAGCCAGGACTCACACCAAGGCCCCAACTTCAGGGTTTGTCAACCTCAGCGTTATTGGCATTTCAGACCCAAAATCCCTGTTAAAGGGGGCCACCGTGTGCAACGTAGGCTAGTTAGCGGTAGCCTCAGCTTGTATAGATAGCCCCCCACTCCAGTTGTGGCAGCCAATAAGGTCTTTAAAAGGTTTCCAAACATTGCCAAATATCCCCTGGGCAGACAAAACAAGAAGCAAAAGAAAAAGAAAAAACAAGAAACCAAAACAAACAAAAAAAACACAACAAAAAAACAACCAACCACCACCACCACCATGAACATTAACCACCCCTGGTTGAGAATAAATGCTCTACTCTCAAGCCTATATCCTTAACTAGTAGGGGTACTCGTAGTAACTACTAGGTTACTACTTCCCAAATCACTCCTCAAAGCGATTACTTACCACTCTCCTGGTACAGTTCTCATATGGGGCCTTCAGGATGAGTTTTTCTGGGTCCAGGACAGAAGTGCAGTTCAACAGTTCAAAACTAAAGGGTTCTACAGAAGCCAGAGCAAAGGGCCAAAAAGTACATTTCAGTGACAAAGTAAACCAAAGCCACACAGTCAAGACTGCCAATCCATTTCCAAGCTACTTCAAATCACTTTACTTTTTATTGTCCCATCTGGATGAGAGGACGCAAGCTTTGGGAGATGCTGTGATTTGCAACTAAAAATTTCCCAGGGGATTCTGAGATAAGACAAATTTCTAAGGAAAGACAACGTCTTCCACCCTTGGTGGCATCATGCAAATCAGGGACCCCAAGGCATCATGGCAATTGGATGCCAGTTGCTCCCGATGGTGTATTCTGTTCACCTGAAAAATGGGGCTAGCCTTGAGCCAAGGGCTTTCTACTAAGGCTAGGATAAGAATATACACATTACCTACCCACCACAGATGCATGCCATTTTTTGGTGCCCATATTGCTTGAAAATTCCACTGCCATTCTATTTTCATAGCAAATGACAGTACCTGAAGAGCAAAGGAAGCATTTGGGGGTATCTCTGAGCTGTAGGAGGCAGGATTCCTACAGAAGTGTATGGAGGCATCTCTTCTCCAACAGGCATCAAGGAAGAATACCATTTGAAAGAGGCAAATTTGACCCCCACCCTCAAGGAGCTCACAGATTGGTGGAAAAGATCTAACTACAGTGCAAGATACTAACTATAAGAAAGGTATCAATTAAAGGGCTGCGGCTTTCTGATGTTCTGCAGGGTTAAACCTATTCTAGGTTTAACCATGCATACAGGGACCAGGCTAGAACCTTGACAGTGAAGCTGATGAAAGTGGGGTGGTAGGTCTGCGATGAATTGGAGAACAAAAGTTCTATCTAAAGACTTTTCAACTTGAAGTTTAAAAAAATGCCTTACATGGAGCACCTGGCTGGGTCAGGTGGAAGAACATGGGAGACTCTTGATCTTGGGGTCGTGAGTTCAAGACCCACATTTAGTGCAGAGATTACTTAAATTTCAAATAACTGCCTTACATAAGCCAAAGGACACTTTTAAAAGGCTAAATTCTACCTATAACCTGCTTCTCTACATCCTCTTGCTCAGGTGAAAGTTTGAAAATCTCTTTTAAGTGGACCAGCTCCAATTTTGTCTGTTACGTTGGTGCTTTCCTTAAGCAGGAGTTTGTGTTTGAAAATGCTCCTTAGCATTTTGTTTTGCCGTTCTTTGGATCCCGTAAAGCTTGAGGCAATGAGGGAGTAGAAAGTAATACAGATGTTTTGCAAGATCTTTTGTTTAGTTAGTATAACAAGCCCTAAGTAAGCCATGGAAAAATCTATTGACTTGATCAAGGTAAGAAAGGGGGTAAGTGGAGACTGTCTAAGCCATGTTTAAGTTTCCTGGCTATCTAATTACAACCCGTTAGAGAGATGCTAAGGGCATTTCCCGTCACCCATCGGGCATACCTGGGAAGATAGGATTCTCCAAGTCAATAACACCTATTGAATTCACTGAAGTCACAAGGATGAAGAATAAAGAAAGTGACCTGTAGGTGCTAAAAGGGGATTAGGGAGAGTTAAAGAGGAATGAATTTCAGCAGATAAGGCCATCATGTCCCCTCCCTCCACTGCCAGGATTACGCACCTCCAATCTGCTCTGAACCAGTTTGAGGGACTCCCACCATCTCTTTTCTGTCTCCAGGCCATGGCCAAGTGTATCACCAAATCAACCAGGTAGGTGGGTGGGCACCTCTGTGCTTTTTTTATAGCAGAAAACAGGATGTGGCCCTGCCCTCTCTGACTGGAGACACCTGAGTCTTCTCCAACCCTCCCAGCTGAGAGGGAGGGAGTTGGGACAGGAGAGGCTTTCTGGAAGGCTTGAAGGAAGCATAGTTCTGCCCTTTCTGATAACTTGTGTTTCGGTTGTTCTACCAGGTGCTCTGCGGGCCTGCCATGAAACCAGAGTTCCTTGAAATTGGCTCCAGGTGGGTAAATTGGTGTTTTTCTCCATAACACTGGGCAAAATTAGTTTCTTTGGGCGAAATGTTTACAACTCCAATGTAGAGTGAAAGAAGGTGGTGGGTTTTATTGAGGAAAGAATATCTTTTGTTCGTATCACCTTTCCTTGAAGTAACCCCTAGTCTCCTGGCTATGGTGGATGTTACCCTGGCAATGTAATGTACCTGTAAAGTACCTTTACAGAAAATGGATGGTATATTTCCCCCAAGTATAAAAGTTTAAGCATAGTGCAAAAAATGCAGACAATTATAGAAGGATATAGAGAAAAGAAAAAAGTCATCTGTAACTGTTCCACTGCTAATATTTAGATATGTAACTTTATGGACTTTTTATACAAACACCACACACACTTAAAACCAACAACCTGGGATCAAAGTTTAAGTTATGCTTTGTGACCTGATTTTACTATTTTACATGTCATGGACATTTTTTGTATCAAACATAAAGATCTCCATTACCATTTTTAGGGTTGCATTATGTTCAGTGTCTAGATAAATCAGTGTTTAACTGTTCCTAATGATAGACATTACAAAAACTTTCAATTTTTCATCATCATAAACCATAATATGATGGACCTTCTTGTATATTTCCCTGGTTAACGCTTGGGATGAATTCCTGGAGGTAGAAATTCTTGGTCAAAGAGAGTAGTGATGTAAATAAGGATGTCATATTTTTGTACCAGCGGGGAGTTTACACGTGGGGAAACTGAGGCAAAGCAACCTGCCCAGCCTATTGACAACTGGGTGTCAGAGCCATGTTGAGAACTCAGATTTCTAAGGCCCAACCAACATACCTTTTCAGTATCTCTCATTGCAATTTGAGACACCTAGATGTTTGAGATCCATGTTCTATTAAAAAGCGGTTAGTGTTCAAATTCTGTACAAGTCATGGGATCGCATTTGCAATTATTGATTTATATGTTGTCCTTGTGTAGTTACTTTAGGAGTAATCGCCACGCCCTGTTACAGGTGTCTGATATTCAGTTGGAGGTTAGAGGAGTATTTCCCCAACTTCCTTGATCAAAATGTCACATGCGGCTCTCATTAACAGCACAAATTCCTGGGTCTCACCAAAAGCTGTGGAATCAGGCGCTTCAGGGGACGGTCCTGAGTGGATGTATTGTTTAACAAGCACCACAGAGTCTTAAGATCAAGGAAATTTGGCAAATACCCTGAGGGAGGGAGGCAAGAAAATGAGTGGTTGCTAGCAGTTAACTTCTTCGTGGGAATTAACCCATTATGTTATATGGAATTGAGGAGTGGAAGCAAAAGCCAGGATAAACAGGTTTCTGGGAGTAGAGGTGGTGAAAGGATTTAGATTCTGAGCAGAGGCACGATAGCAATAGTTACTCCTTTCCTCTGAAGCATATTTTCCAAAAAGTGACAAATGTGAAGGTATTCTACCATGATGGTAGTAGAGGATGGAGCGTGGAGGGAAGATTCGGAGAGACCTGGTAAGAAGGTGGTCAGAGAGGCAATAGGCTAATGTGTTGCTCTACCTTCTGAGGCCCCACCCCCAGGCTCCCAGCCCCCAAATTGTGCTTTTTCTCCAGAGTGTGAGGTCTTGCCTTAGGAAAGGGCACCTCTGGTCTCAGCCCCAAACTGGGGGTTCTGGGAGACTAAGGGCAGCACAAAAGCCCTGAGCAGGAGGCATGGAAAGGAGGAGGACCACTGTGGGCTCTGGTGAACTTGGTGAGCACACCGGAGACTAATTTCATTAGCACACTTTGCTTATCACTACAAGGCATTCCCTCCCCTTCCGAATGGATCTCTCCTGGAGGGTCCTGAGGTCACTTACCACTTGCTAATTACCAGGCATTTCTTGAAGGGAATTTTAGGTTGTTATGCATAAGAACAAGGCGGTGTTGTTGCCTCCTTACTTCTGAAAAACAGTTCTTATAAACACCAGTTTACAATTCTTAAATTCCAGGCTTATTGTCTTATTTTCTACAATATAAACATATTAATTGAAGACAACCTAAATGTTATCATCAGGAGATGGTTAGATAAACTATGAATATCTTCAGATACTAAAATGAATCTGTGGATTCAGGTGGATCTGTGAATGCTGATAGTGAAGCTGTCCACAATGACATTGGAGTTTCAGAGGTGTATGATTAATATGTTTTCATATTTTACTTAGAAAAAGAAAAAAAAAACTATGTGTGTGTCTATATATTTATGTGTCTGTGCATGGGTATTTGCACTGAAAATCCAGGAATACATTTCCAGAGAGCTAACCGTGTTACCCAGGGGAGGAGACCATGCAGGTATTCAGGGGGTCCAGCCCAGTCTGGCTATGCTCGTCGTTTACAACTGTTGTCAGTTCTGATTGGTTTGCGCTCTCATTCGATTACTGCTTATAAATATATGTACTGTATCATCTGTAGGAATAGGGAGGGGAACTCCTGTTTTTCTAACTTTATTTTTTTCTGTATTGGTTGAATTGTCTTGGTGATAAAATAGCAAATAAAATAACTTTAAAGTGATAATAGCAGTAACAGTAAATCTGAGTTGTATTTAAGGGATCAGTTGTAAGCTCTAGAATCAAATCATGGGTTCAAACTTCATGATATAAAGTTATAACACCCAAGTGAGTGGATTTGGTTCATGAGGCTTCCAAAGTCCATATCCCTATTGTAAAATGAAGAAATGATGCCTAAGAGGTTTAATAACTTTCTCAAGATCATATAGAAAGTTAGCAGCAGAGCTCCAGTGATAAACTAAATCCCGATGTCCATTCCCAAGCTCTTTCTAATTCGTTATGATTTTCTCTTTCTCTCTCTCTCTTTCTCTCTCTCTCTGTGTGTGTGTGTGTGTGTGTGTATGAGAGGGTGTTTTAAAACTCAGTGCTTCTCCTACAGTTTCAGTTAGCTTTAGAAGTACAAGATGGCATTAATTAGAATTTAGCAGTATAAGATAAATAGGAAGTCTAGAAACTTCTACCAGCTATGCTAATACAGCTTAAAATAGCTTTCAAATGTCAAATATGAATTTAACTTGGGAAAATAAGTGAGACTGTGTCAATGAGAATGTTTTCGAATATCATATGTTAGTTCCTTTAACAGTGTAACTATACGACGTTAATGTTATTTTCCCCTTTGGTTCTTTAGTCAGATCCAAGTTGAATAAGCCTCCTGATAGTCATGGGCTCAGAAAGAACTAGGACAAAGGCATATGAAGCTTCATCGACCTGTAAATATAAAGATAGGGAAGCTTAGGGAAATGGATGACAAAGATGGCTCAGAAGTTCTAAGTAAGAACCCATTTACATACGAGTATTAACATAGATTATTCCATAGGTAGTAGCTAGGGCAGTGGTTACCACAGAAGTAGAGAAAAGGTCTCCTTGGCAATGCAACATATTCCTTTTAGTTGATAAATATATGTTACATACTAAAGTTCTGAAGCTGATATGGAGATCTGTTGTAAAAGTCACCATCTTCCACCCCTTCGTGTACTCCTATCCCTTGCAACCTGTTTTGGGGTCAGCCTGTTCCCTGTGCCCTTCACTCCCCCTTGAATCTGGCTGGTTTGACCAACAGAATGTGGTGGAAATGGCAATAGGCCAGTTCTGAGCCTAGCTCTTTGGAGGTCTTTGTATTTAGAGGTAAAGCCTCTAATTTAATTTCAAATGAGATCATTAGGGTGGGCCATAATGCGGTATGACTGGTGTCCTTAAAAGAAGAGGAAATTTGGACAGAGACATATACCGAGGGAAGGCAGCATGAGGGAGAAGATGGCCATCTACAAGCCAAGGAGGGAGGCCCAGAACAGTCCCTCACAGCCCTCAAAAGGAGCCAACCCTGCTGACACTTTGATTTTGGATTTCTAACTTCCATAACTATAAGAAAAAAATTCTGTTGGCTGAGCCAGCCAGTTTGAGGTACTTTGTTGGGGCAGCCCTAGAAGGCAAATACATATTCTCAGATTGAGATACGACTCTGTGTGACTATAGAATGTGTACTCTTTTTCCTGTACCATGGTAAGGGATGGGACCAAAAAGATCCCCAAGTCCTAGTTGTTGTTATTGAGGAAATGCAGAGGAAAGAGAAGAAGTTTTAAGAAAATGCAGTAATTATACATCTAGGATTGACCTAAAGACGGGGGAGAGAGTTCCTACCTTTCTACTAGTAGAACTACTTCTACTCCTGCTTCTATTTCCAGCAGGATGACTACTCATCTACATTCATTGAGTAATGACTACACACCACACACTATGTGAAGTATTTTACAAATACTAACTCTAATTACTGGCAACAACCCTGTAAGTAATATTACTTGCAATAAGTCTGTGGAGTTTTCTCTTCATTTTACTGGCGAGGAAATTGAAGCTCAGAAGTAATCTGCCCAAATTAATGGCAGAATCTAATTTCTGGCTTGGTGTCTGTCAGTCTCTGCCTTAAGAATCCGTGTTCTTAACCATTACTGTAGTAGAGCTTTGTTTCAGCACAGTGCATGGTGTTCGCATTTGCCTGGTTTCCAGTTCAACTATCAGCTCTGAGAGAGTTGAGTGGTTTTGATGGTATTTGATGATCTGCTAATGGGTGCTGTAACATATCTCACTTGTGGTAAATTCTGCCATCTTGAAACAAAATGGCAACTAATACAGGTTTTCCGGTGATCATTTATTCTTGCAATTTTTATAAGAACTTAAGCTTTGGGTAAGGATTCAGGCCACATGATTTTATTGATTAAAGTATTAAATTCACAGAGCCAGTAATTAAGTAGAAAGGGGAAGAGGCAAAAGAAAAAGGAAATTTGTCTACTTAACAAAGCCAGTTGATTGAAGTGTAGAATTTAAATTCAAAGTCCCTGCTTGGACTATCCAGCACTCACATTTTAAAGAATTTGTTTTTGGAAACCTTTATAAAACTCTCCACTGTTACAATGTAATGCCATCTGGGATTTAGCATTTATAAAATGTGCAGTTAAGAGATGCCAAGAGATTCCTCATGCAAACCAGATGGTACAATAACAGCTCTGTCTGTTTTTCTGGCAGAGAAACTGGGCTTTGAATGGCTTGAAACTTATGTGAATAAATTAAGCCCAATCAATACTTCAGGGACATTACAATTTCAATAGTCAACTTACCCACCTAAATATTTTCATAAATGTTTTCATTTGGAGAAGAAAAAAACAAAAGGGCAGACAATGCCTCCATTGATTGCCTCATGTTTGTATTTAACAATGTTTCTAAGAAAAATACCACCAATGACCTTCAACGTGGGAAAGAAAGTTTCTCCGTATTTTAAAAGTGATATATGTGTTTAAATGAGAAGCAGGGTTGTTCAATCTCTTTTGAATGGGAAAAATCCACATCAAATGGTTTGCAGAGTTTTTTTGCTGTGCTGACGAGGAAAAAATACGTGTGTAAGTGACATTTTCTGGATAATGGACTTGAAAATGTCTTTACGTCAACAGGTAGCTTTCTCACAAACCCAAGTTCCGCACATACAGTCGTGTATTAATGATGCCTCTTATAACCTTGCATAATTCCTGTAAGTTTTCTGGGTAGCAACAGGACTTTTGTAATCCCTTTTAATTTTTTTCACTTTCTGTTATTGCTTTTATTTTCATTAAAATTCATAATAAGATGCTCATTAGATGAAGTAATCTTGTTAAAAACAAACATTTTGCTTAGATCTTTTCTTTTTCCTTATTAGGTGAAAATGTGCTTCCCTCCCATACAAGTGAATTTCCTCTGTAATTAGGCATGAATAGCTTTGGAGAACAAATACAGGCTTCTTTTGAAAACCAGATCTCTTGAGGTTTAGGGTGCAATCTCATTAATAAAAATATGTGTTTCTGGATTGCACAAGCCATTGAATTTCTTTCCCAATTAGCAGTGAATGGTTTTTCAGAACAAAGGAGAAGTTTGGTTTCCACTTTGCTGGCATTGGTTTTCCTTGGGGTAGACTGGAGGTACCAACTACCACTAATCTTTGTTCCTTCCCTCTCTCTGCCTGGGCAAAGGAACACATAGAACTCTGTTTTATAGGTAAGTCAGAATCCTAAGTAAATTCTCCATCCTAGGGCTACTTCCTTTCAGCCAGGATTGGACTCCAGGGTAGATGGGACAACTGTTTACAACATTCAGCTGTCAGGTGGCAGGAGAGGCCAGAAAATTATAAACACGACAATGAAGAGTAGACAGTGCCTTTGCTTTGTGGGGAGGAGGAGAGCCATTAGTGAGAGACTCTCTCCAAGTGCTTCCCCTCGGGGGGCCCAATTAACCCTGTTTTCTCTGGGTCATTGGCAAAATGAAGTGTTTGGTCTACAGGCCTCTGAAAAGTGAAATACTTAAATGCTCCCTTTGAACCTAAGTGGCAGCCAGAGGGACATAGAAATCACTAGCTGGATGTTTCTCTAAAATTATACTAATACGGCAGAAGTAGAACCAGGTGGGGGCAGGACAGATTTGGTTACAACAGGAAGTTGATGAGGGCCTTGACTTGCTCACTAATAGAACAATTCAGGAGAGGGTCAGGGGCATTTAAGTCTGACCCTTAAAGTCTCCACCAGTGTGTAGGGCAGGTATTCTTCTCTGACCTTCAAAGAGCCCGGCAACATACTGTTGGAACAGACCCAACTACTTTTTTCCACAAGGCCAATTACTATCAAAACATAATGTCACAAGCCACAGTTGCCCCACAATTATCCAGACCCCTCATGAGCAGTTAGTGTCTAAAATATATGCAAATCTTAGTTTTTTTCATTAATCTCTGCCCTCACCATCTCCTTCCAATTTTGTTTCCTTTGTACTTCGAGAAATACAGTAGAAAATAAGAAGAAAGACCAATTACTAAGTTTTAGTTCTCTCTCTTTCTCTGTTCCCTTAGCCACAATCACATGCTTCTCCCCATTTATAAAACCATACTTTACAGTTTGTAAGGAATTTCACCTCATTTCACCTGTATACTATCAGCTTAGATGATGATATGATCATGAGCAATATTCCCCAATTTTATCCACAAAGAAATGGAGATTCAAGTAGATGCTGTAAGTTCTTCTAGATCATATGGACTTCAGGTTTTCTAGATCCAAGTTCCACCCTCTCTGTCAACCTCATCTTGAGGGAATGAGTTAAGGAGGATCTTCAAGTTTGGGATTTATTTCTGCGTTATGTCCCCTTCCCAACCCATTCTTTTGAAGAAGTTTTTCTAAGGAAATGCCAAAGGGTGCTAGGATATTTACCATTAAAAAAAAAAAAAAAAAGCTCAGATGTCTTACCATTTCACAGGAGAGTTTAAGTCCAAGTTGTAAGTACTAATGGAGAACTCTTCCTTCTGCATTTTCAACACTTCTCATCTATGATTGCTCTGCCCTTTATTTTTGCTTCCATCCTCATCCTTATCACTCTCCTTCTCCCCATCATTATTATCACATTATCATTATCATCATCTTCATCTCATAACCGATTCCTTGTTTGATTGGCTCTTAGCATTCTACTACAAATAATCCATCTTTGAGAAGCCCTCTCTTAGGTTACATACCAATTTTCTATTTTAGAGTGCATTCATGAATACAATTATCTTTAAATTAAAGTGGCTTATGCAAAAATTAGTTGAGGAACATGACCTTGTTCTCAAAGTATCCACAATCGTGTTCAAATATTTCACTCTCTCTGGGATAAAAAAAAATTATTTTCCCGCTTTATAAATAAATAAATAAATAAATAATAAATAAATAAATAATAAATAAAATAAATTAAATAAATAAATAAATAAATAAAGCATCTGCCCTCCGGGTTGCTTATACAGCTACTATTGGTGTTCTCATAGAAACCACGAAAAGGAAAAAACATTGACCCTTGGAGGTAATTATTGTGAGGGGCTTGCAGATGAAAGCTTTGTACTTTCTCAAAGAGGACAGATACTTTATCTTAGAATAAAGGCTTAGACAAAAAGAGATAAGAAGAATAAATAGTTACGGACTTTGAAAATAGGTCTTCCTCACTTCAATTCCATGGACTGTTATTCGAACATATTAAATACTTTTGTGGGGTGCCTGGGTGGCTCATTCGGGCAAGCATCTGCCTTCAGCCCATGTTATGATCTCAGGATCCTGGGATTGAGCCCCATGTGGGGCTTCGTGCTTGGTGGGGAACCTGCTTCTCCCTCTCCCTCTGCTGCTCCCCCTGCTTGTTTTCTCTCTTTCTCTCTCTCTGTAAAATAAATAAAATATTTTTAAAAAAAGATTTTGTAACAATATGGGAAATACTTATGGTGGATTAAAGAAAGGGAAAAACAATCCAAAATGTTATGTATTTGATGGTAAAAACTATGTAAAATATATACCACAAGAAAATACATAAATAGTTCATCAGCTGTGTACGGTCATGGGTTCTAATATTATTGTTGTGTCTTCAGAGGACATGGTCTACATGAAAACCATCATCTGATGTTTATTGAGGCCTGCACTGGTTCTATTAGGTGGGCAATTTGTTATAAATATTTTCTGTGTGCTTGAAAAGAACATGTATTTTCTATTGAGTATGGAGTTCTACATAGGATTGTTAAATCAAGCTTTTTAATTGTGTTCAAATCTTTTGTATTTTTACTGATCTTTAGTCTGATTGATAGATACCATTAAGAGGGTGTGTTAAAATCTCCTACTGTGATTGTTCTTCCAATTCTATTAATTTTTGTTTTTTCTATTTGGGGGCTATGTTATTATGTACATACAAATTTAGGACTATCATATTTTCTTGATGAATTGTTCCTTTCATCATTATGTATTATCTGTTTTTATCCCTAGCAATTTTTTTGGTCTAAATTATATTTTGTCTGATGTAAATACAGCTATACCATTTTTATCAATATTTTCCCTTTTTTTTTTGAGATTTTAGTTATTTATTGAGAGAGAGGGAGAGAGAGAGTGCACATGTGTGCATGTTGGGGGGAGGGACAGAGGGAGGAGAGAGAGAATTTCAAGCAGACTCCATGCCAGGCGCAGAGCCCGAAGCAGGGCTCGATCTCACCATCCTGAAATCATGACCTGAGAGGAAATCAAAAGTTGGATGCTTAACCAACTGAGCCACACAGGTGTCCCTGTCAGCATTTTCTTGATAAAACTTTTCCATTTTTTGCTTTCAATTTTTCTACAATTTTATATTTTAGCTGTGTCTATTGTAGATAAGATATAGCTGAGTCTTCTGACTGATGAATTTGATCCATTTACATTTATTTTTTTTACAGATAGATTTGGACCATGTTTTTGGTTTCATATTGTGCTCTTTATTTACACTAACTTTTCCAGTGGAAGTTATTGATTTAAGATATTTCTCCTTTTCTGATTTAGGCATAAAAACTACTAATTTCTTCCCCAAGCTCTGTTTTAACTGTATCCTATAAATTTTGAGATGTTGTGTTCTCATTTTCATTCAGTTCAAAATAAATCTGATAAAGGATTTTTGTCCAAAATATATAAGGAACTCTTATAACTCAATAATAAGATAATATCCTAATGAGAAAAATGGGCAAAGAACTTAAATATAAGATGTAAGAATGGCTAGTAAGCACCTGAAAATGTGCTCAACGTCACTAATCATTAGGAAATGCAAAGTAAAACCATAATGATACCACTTTACACCCACTAAGGATGGCCATAAACAAAAAGACAATAGAAGCTGCAAGGATATGGAGAAATTCTTGCCATCCATTGCTAGTGGGAATGTGAAAGTGTGGTCGCTTTGGAAAACAGTTTGGCAATTTCTGAAGAAGTTGAATATAAATTGCCATATAACCCAGCCATTCTACTCTTTGGTATAAACAAGAGACAAAATGAGACATAAAGATATATGTCTACACAGACCCGCATGTGAATGCTCATAGCATTACTCATAAAACCAAAAAGAGAAAACAATCTAAATGTCCATCAGCTACTGGATGAATAATGAAAATTTGGTATATTGGTATAATAGAATATTATTCAG
Organism: Ursus maritimus; assembly: GCF_017311325.1. NCBI lineage: Eukaryota > Metazoa > Chordata > Mammalia > Carnivora > Ursidae > Ursus > Ursus maritimus. The sequence continues at coordinate 23,250,599 of NW_024424452.1, read as the reverse complement.
CAATAAAAGGGAAGTATTGTTACATACTAAAAAATGAATGAATCTCAAAAAATTATGTGAAACTAAAAAAAAAAACCCTAGACACAAAGACTGTATATTTTATGATTCCATTTATGTGAAATGCCCATATAAAGCAAATCTATAGAGACAGAACACAGATTAGTGGTTTCCTGGGGTTGGGAATGGGAATGGGGATTGATTACAAATGAGCATGAAGGATGTTTTGAGAGTGATAGATACGTTCTAAAATTGGATTATGGTGATACTTGCACCACTCTGTAAATTTGCCAACAATCATTGACTTATACACTTAAATGGGTGAATTTCATAGTATGTAAATTACACCTCAATAAAATAGTTTTAAAAAATAGACCTCCCCAGTGAACTAGACTAGTTCTGAATTGTTTGGAAATTGTTTTGTACATTCTGTGCCTAGATGACCAATATTACATTCGAGACTTGCTAATGGACATAGAGAAATTAAATGTGCCTTACAACACTCAAGAGAAACACAGCAGGCCTTAATACTCGACGTCATAGCCATTCCAGAAAGGAAAGGTCCAAGTTCAGCACCATGAACCTTTCTGGCTGCCTTCCATGGAGGGAGGCTAAAATGAGCTTTGTCCTGGAGTGACACTCTTCCTTGTCACTGATTAACCAGCTTTGTAGGAAGTCTGCTCCACCAACAACCGGCTCTTTTGGACAGTGCTATCTGGCCAGGCTTTGGTGAGCAGAAAAAATGTCCACTCGCTACCACCAAGCTGCTAGTGATAGCTACCTGGAACTTTTGAAAGAGGCCACTAAGAGAGATCTGAATCTTTCCGATGAAGATGGCATGACTCCCACACTCCTGGCAGCCTACCATGGGAATCTGGAAGCCCTAGAAATAATCTGCAGCCGAGGGTAGGTTCAACCTGATAGTTTTGATTGGAGACAATGCTTCTGGTAGGATTTTGCAGACAGCAGCAAGAGACAGCGAAGTCAGTGGAAATCCTTTGTCCTTTATAGACTGTCTAAATAATCGTCTTTTTAGAGAAAGAGAGAAAACTGCCTAGAGGTGCTCTTTTCACGCTAAGAACTGGCACCGTGGGGATGGTTCATCCCTTATGAGCCACACATAGAAAGATTCTGAACTCTAAGCCTTTGTTATCTGCCTTGGGGGGGGGCGTTATATTTTAATTCTGTGCTTTTAAAAAAAATCTTTTCCATGAAATGTAAATGGTTGACTCTTTAAAAATGAATCACTGTTCTACTTGACTTTAAGATGTCAACCTTGATTGGAAAAAATGATGTGTTTTTATTTTATTTTATTTTTATCTGTGCCATTATAATCCCACAGCCTTTTATTAATATTCAATCCTAAAGCAAGCCCATGATTCTTAGATGAAGTAGTTGGCTTTACAAGCTATAAAAGGGAACCTCAGCCTATCTGAACTTTATTACCTTTCTAGCTATTAGATATGCCCACACCATCCGCCCCCCCAGTTCTAATGCAGCAATTATCTAGCTCTTTTCTTCTGATTGTTACCAGAGGGGCTAGGCAGTGTTGGCAACTATAACCCACCAGGAGTAAAGAAAAGACAAAAAGAAAATGTTAATAAAGGAGCTAAGTGAATTAATTTCAATTTCATACATATTTATTTATATATATCTGCAACATGCCGGCCATTTTACTGGCCACTGGAGATGCTGTGTTCAACAAGAGAGACACCATTCCTCTCCTCGTGGTGATCAGATTTAAGAGAGGAAGACAGAAATTAAGTCAGTCATGTATGATGGATGTTACAAAGGGGGAAAGAGACAGCACTAAATAAATAACACAGACATCCATCCCAATCCAAAGAGTGAGGGTAGGCTTTCCAGAGCCTTGAAGTTAGGACTTAAAGGTGAGAAGATACCTGTAAAGCTGGCCAAGAGGTGGAAGTAAGAATGTTTCCTCCAAGTGAGAGCACTGTGTGTTCTAGGCACTGAAGCTGAGCATGGCTTTTAATGGGGAGAGGCCAGATCACAAGAGCCTGGTAAATTCTGCTGTGGACTTGAACTTCGTCCTAAAGGCACAGGAAGCCATTGTCAGGTTTACACAGGGTGGCCACCTGGTAGATTTGTGTTTACAAAACTTACTCAGGCAGCTGTACAGCAGTCACAGAAAATGTTCAGGGGCGGTTTTAATGGTTGACATGAGAGACCAGCAGGACGAGGGCAGTGGCAGTGAGGATGAGGAGACAGGGATGGATTTGAGTGGCAGTTTGGATGCAGAATCAATTACAGTTGACTGGATGTTGTGGTGGGTGGAGGAAGAGGAAGGTAAGGCTCCACATTCTGTTGTGTTAAGTAGTCTTGGAGTACATACGCTGAAGAAAATGTCTTGTACAGGTTTTCTTAGGTTCCCATATTGACCATAGCATAGGAACTGTGGGAAATCAATTTGTCAATTAGATTTAAGGGGGTTAAAAAGGGAAACAAATTAAGAATTGGGGGCGCCTGGGTGGCTTAGTCATTAAGCGTCTGCCTTCGGCTCAGGGCATGATCCTGGAGTCCTGGGATCGAGCCCCACATCAGGCTCATACACTGGGAGCCTGTTTCTTCGTTTCCCACTCCCCCTGCTTGTGTTCCCTCTCTCGCTGGCTGTCTCTCTCTCTGTCAAATAAATAAAATAAAATCTTAAAAAAAAATTAAAAATTGAAATTAGAAGTTTATCAGTCATTGATCATTGACAGTAGGTCACGTGGTAACCATTAATATCCAATATCTGGCTTTGTTAAAAATTGTTTCTTTCTTTTCAAAATTTAAAGGTGAAAAGCAATAACTACATTTGTTATCTTATATTTGGAAGATGGTCCCAATTAACAAAATTTCATTTTGCCTACAAAGTGTACGTGAGTTTTTTTAGTTTTGTTTCATTTTCTAATGGAAGCAAGTTATCTTCCTCCCTGATTCTTTTTTTTTTTTAAGATTTTATTTATTTATTTGACAGAGAGAGAAAGAGAGTGAGCACAAGCCGGGGGGTGGGGGGCGGGAGAGGGAGAAGCAGGCTGCCTGCTGAGCAGGGAGCCTGATGCAGGACTTGATACCAGGACCCTGGGATCATGACCTGAGCTGAAGGCAGATGCTTAACTGACTGAGCCACCCAGGTGCCCCTTCCTCCCTGATTCCTAAAGCAACACACACTTGTTGCAAAATTTTATATCATAGTAGAAAGACGTATTTAATAAAGTAAAAATCAAACCAATTTCAACAGTCATTAACATTTAGGCATATATCCTTCCAGACTTTTTCCTTTGAGAACATGTACACACGAGTACATTTTTCCCCCTTATAAAAGGCATTCATATTATACAAACTATTTTGAAATCTGCTTCTAATTATTTCACAATAGATTATGGACCGTTTGCACTTTTTTTCTTCATTTGTAACTTTAAAGGAGAAATCTATGCCACTGTTTTAATGACTACATGGTATTCTGTTTTAAGATTTCATCATAATTTATTTAATCGGTTGCTTGCTCGTGACATTTAAATTTGAATCCAGTCTTTTAACTTATAAATAAGTTGAAATGAACATCCTTCCTTATTCATCTTTGTACAAAGGTCTAATACTTCCTTAGGATAAATTCTTAAAGGCAGAATTGTTGATTCAAGAGGGTGCTATGTTTTAAAAGCTTTTGGCACACATTGTGCCAGGAAATTTGAACCACTTTATGATTCCCCCATCATTGTTCATTTTCCCATACTCTTGCCAAAACTGAGTATTACTATTCTTTTTAATCCTTGCCTATCTGATGGGCAAGAAAATGGTAGTGCATCATTTTCATTTACATTTCTTTGATTATTAGTAAGTCCAAATATTCTTTATGTAGAAAAGCATTTTTGAAAGATTGATTTTTTTTTTCTGAGAACAGCTTCACATACACAAAAAATCAAATTAACTCAAAAGAAAAAATTGAAATGGACCAGATGCTCAGAGTAAGTTCATATAAGCAAATTGCCTATTTAGTGACAATACTAGTCCAGCTTTAAAAATTATTGCCCAAATGCGCTGACCTACCAAAAAGCAAGGGCAAAATATGGATTATTTTAAAACCTCTTCAGTAAGTTTCACCTTTGGGGAAGAAAAAAAGGAAAAGAAATCAATGCTAGACTGAATTGAGCCCAGGAAACCATACAGCATCAATATAGGACTCAGATCATCAAACGAGGGGGGACGAGTTCATGAATCCCTGGGCAGGTATGTGTAATGGTTCTATCAAGAAGTATGAAAGACACCAAAGATTGGGGCGCCTGGGTGGCACAGTCGTTAAACGTCTGCCTTCGGCTCAGGGCGTGATCACACCATTTTGGGATTGAGCCCCACATCAGGCTCCTCCGCTAGGAGCCTGCTTCTTCCTCTCCCACTCCCCCTGCTTGTGTTCTCTCTCTCGCTGGCTGTCTGTCTCTGTCAAATAAATAAATAAAATCTTTAGGAAAAAAAAAAAAAAAAGACACCAAGGATTGACACACAAAGATTGAATTTAGAAGGACCTCATGAAACTTGTCATTAGAAAATATTTTGATTTAAGTTATACACAAACTTGGAAAGTTGCCTTTAAGTAGAATTTTTGCAAGAGGAAATAGCTTAAATGCACAAGGGAAGCTCTTGAACCATCTTACCAAGTTTCATCTATAAAGTTGGAATTTTGCATTTGCAATTTTCTTAAAATGAGACCCATCTTTGGGGTCAATCTCAAGGTTTTCTTCATGTCCTTCCTCCCATCTTGAAAGGATCATTTAAAAATATTCCCTTGAGAAAAGAAAATTCCACTACTTTGTATGTCCCAAAGCATGTAGATTTAACCTAAACTTCTTAATACCCTTAATATCCCCACCATAGCTCATTCCTCTCAGTAATTTCTTTTTTAAATTACCCAATCCCACAATAATTTCAGGCAAATTTAACCGGTGTGTTTTTGTTTAGGTTTATAGTACCATCTTGGATGTTTTTACAATCCTTCTTTGATGTCTGGAGTATTTAAGGAGTCTTGGTGCTTGGTTAAAATAAATAAAAAATAAAACTACATCTTTGGGGGTGAGGCACTATGCCCCCCTAAGGTACGCAACTGCACTAAGGCTGAAAACGGTTTCCTTTGACCCAAAACAATTAAATCAGGAGCACTGACCAGACCTTTTGGACGTGACTGCCCAACAGAACGGTCTTATTTCGTATTTGCTTTCCTTAGATTGAATTTCATTTTCTTACCTTCCTCTTTGCCCGGATGTCTCTTGCCCCATCTCCATGCACTCTGGTCACGCTGAAATGTACTCCTGGTTCCCCAGATATGCCATGTTTAACATCACCCATATGTGCATCTGTTCATGCTGTTCTCTGCTCAGGAGAAAGTTGCCAACTGCCAGCGTATGGGCTGGATCTAGTCCACAAATATGGTTTATTTGGACCTCACTGTATTTTTCTTTTAAATTTGAGCCAACATTTAAAAATCAAAAAATCCCACATGAAATTCTGGATTTCTGGCTCTGTTTGGAAAATGGAAGCTCTGGCTGTATTGTGTCTGCTTTTATTCGAGGTGGCAGTCAGCTGTTGAGCGACAGCTCTCCTTTCTCGTTGGAGCTTGCACTCAACTATGACTTTGTCGAAGGAAGAAACCTGTCTCCATTCAGTTACATTCCCTGCTTGGTGTCTTTAGGTTGAGTCTAAGACTTCTGCTAGGAGATTCTATAGAAAGGACAAAGAGACACAGGCTTGGCCCTCTGAGGCATATTATCTAACTAGAGAGATTGGTGCATAAATGTTGGACAGATTAAGTAAGATTTAAAGTATTAAAAAGTTGCAGGGCCTATTATAGTGCTATTAGACAGGTGTGAGAAAAACATATATGAAATTAGGGATTAGGAATTTAGAGACAAGGGAAATGATAATAATGTGTATTGAGGATTCAACTATGTCCCAAGCGCTTTTCTAATGCTTTACGTTAACTTAGTCACATTACAACTCCATGAAAATTATCCTCATCCTCATCCAGATGAGGACACTGAGTCCTATAAAAGTTGAGCTTGAGGCCTCGTAGCTGGTGAAGTAGAAAAACTGAGGTGTGTTCAGGTAAGACTGTCTTTTGTGGTCGACCGCTCGACTCAGAGGCGGGCCTGATCCCAAGTGCGCTGCCTGTGTAACACCAGACAAATGAGTTAGGCACTCGGAGCCTTATTTTACCCCTCTGATAATTATCCCGGTCTTTCTCTGAGAAGGGGATGGTGACAGTTTTTGGTGGTGATGGCACTGAATGTGTAGATGCTCATAACTGAAAACTGGGAGGAGGTAGGGGTTCCCACAGAGGAGTTACAAATCTGATTCATCAAATTACTGGACACTGGTCGGGCCGCACTAACGGGCGCAACTCTTCTCAATCTGCCGTGAGCCTATAGATCACCTTGGGATCTTGTTAAACTTCAGATTCTGATTCAGGAAGTCTGGGCGGGGGTCCAAGATTCCGCATTTGTAGCAAACCAGCAGCTGCCGCCGCTACTACTAATCCAGGGAACAAACTTTGAGTAGCGCGGAATAGTGGAAGGGTCACAGAGCATTGATGTGTCAAGGGCACAGATGTCTCTCCTGTTTCCACATCCTTCTCACCAAGAGTGTCAAGAGGCCTTCTCAGACCCTCTTTCCTGTCCTCCCTTGGGGCCAGCCTGGGGGAAGTTTAGTGGGATCCTGATTTGGGGGTCTAGCCTAGGGTGAGGGAAGATGCCCTTTAGTACCTGTATTACCAGAGTTCTCAGCAGGGATTCGGGCTTGGGGCCAGAGCCATAGTAACAATAAGTTACTACTTTACTTTCTGTTTGCGCCTGTTTGTAATTCACCATCTCACAGGAAGGGTGCCATTGTAGCCTGGGGCAAGATTCCATTAGGCTTTCATTCATCTCACAAATGTTCACTGAGCATTGACCAAGTGCCTGTTTCTATGCTGGCATGGGGTCTCTGGCCATCTAACGCGCCCCCAATTCCACCACAAACTGTTGCAGAACTATTCACATATAGGACGCTGTAATTACAGGGAAGTAAGTGGGGGAGTCAGTGCAGATGTTCTACCCTTTTAATGAATAATGGTTATAGCAGACACAGTTTGCTACCTACCCAACATCCATTACCCTCTTCTTTCTTGTTAGCGGGATCCCAGTGTTGCTCAGTTATTTATTTTCCTGCATGTGACTCTGGTGGTAACACTGTTAGAGTGGGAACCAGCTCTTACCAGCTCATAAGAGATGATTGCTAAATTTTCAGGAAGTCTAAGAGTCTGATAAACAGTCATTATTAAAAATAAAGGTATTTAAACTTATGGTTTAATATACTATACTTTTAAATACTCAAAACTTATCATTTCTTAATTATTTGAGTACATTTTACTATTATCTATTCTCTTAAGATTTTGCATGTCTATTATATCTACATATATGGTGGGAATAATTTATAAAGGTGTGCTACTGTACATCTCTTCCAAACTCCATGTCCAGTACTATCACATTAATAGCTTGGATTTTGCCATGGTGGGTGTATTTACAACCCAAAATTGGCACATGCTATAGATCAGAGCTTTGATCTTTTTCCCTGTGGATAAACTAGTTAGACATTTACCAGCACACCACTGGGTAATCTTATCCCCAGCTGCGGGCGGGGGGGGGGGTTGAGGGGGGGAATTTTAATCAACTTAGGTTAAAAATGGTAGCTCTATTTCTCTTCCTATAGGCATACGACCCAATTGTGGACAACAAGACATGAAAGTTGCTTTTTTGGGAGAGTTCTTGGAAAGCTTTCCTTGCTTCTGGAAAGGAGACTAAGGGTAGAGATGAGCTCTTCCTGTCTCTGGTCATGTGATGTCTAGGTGTGACATAGCTGGACTTTCAGAATGCTAAGGCAGGATTAACATGTATTTTGTTCATTTTTGTTTTATTTTTATTTTTTTGGACCTCCGATTCTAAGAAAAAAAATTTTTTGTATGTATTTTTGATATTTTCTCTTCTAGAGGGGACCCCAATAGATGCGACATCTGGGGAAATACTCCTCTGCATTATGCAGCCTCCAATGGTCATGCCCACTGTGTTTCATTCCTGGTCAACTTTGGTGCCAACATCTTTGCCCTAGACAACAACTTACAGTCTCCCCTGGATGCTGCTGCCAGCAGAGAGCAAAATGAATGTGTTGCTCTCCTGGATAAGGCTGCCACTGCCCAGAATATCATGAACCCCAAGAAAATTACCAGGCTGAAGGAGCAGGCTCAGAAGAATGCTAGGAGGCAGATCAAAGAATGTGAGAAGCTCCAGGAGAAGCACCAAAATAAGATGGCTCGCAACTATAGCAAGGAGGAGTCTGGGACTCTTTCTTCTTCCAAGGGCACTTTCTCCACGTCATCCCTTTCAAATGCTGCTGCTTCCGGTACATTTGGGTCACTGTCTAAGGGCATTAAAGACACCTTCAAGATAAAGTTCAAGAAGAACAAAGATACAGCAGAGCAGGTAGGAAAGGAGAGCAGAAGTGGGCAGAGGAATGTGATGGAAGTGTTCAGAGAAGAGGAGGAAGATGCATTCTCAGGGGACTTCCAAGACAAGCTCCAGTTCTCAGAAGAGGAGGACAGATGTGCGCAACATGAATCCATTCTCAACCGTCCAGGTCTAGGAAATATTGTTTTAAGAAGGAACAAGATAACAAGTTCTGAAGACATCTCAGACAGCAAGAGGGAATTCGGGTTTAAAATGAGCAGTGAATTGCTACAGAGACACGGAACAGCAGAGGCTGATGAAGCTGAGGCTGATAAAGAGGAAGAGGACAACAGCCAGGAAGATGATCTGCCTTGGGATGAGGATGAAGTGGAGTGGGAGGAAGATGTGGTTGATGCTACTCCTCTGGAAGTATTTTTGCGGTCCCATCATCTGGAAGAATTCCTTCCCATTTTCATGAGAGAGCAGATTGATCTAGAAGCTCTGTTGCTTTGCTCTGATGAGGACCTTCAGAGTATACAAATGCAGCTTGGTCCCAGGAAGAAAGTTCTTAATGCCATAAACAGAAGGAAGCAGGTGCTCCAACAGCCTGGACAACTGGTCGACACCAGCCTCTGATGGATTGTTGGGTCCACAGGGTGAGTCTGCAGCAATGGGGTGATGCTGTGGCCCATGGAAACACTCAGGCAACACCTCCTCTGCCCAATGCCAGACCGCTGGGAATGGTTTCTAGGGTTTCAGAGATACCCTCCTAAGAAAGAGGCCCTAACTGTATGCTGAGAAATACTCTATACCTGTGTACTCTGACCACCAGTGAGCAACCCAAGGAGATCTGGGAATAAAAAATGGTGTTTTTCTTCAATTATCTCTTTGATACTATTGTATATAGAAAGGGTTAAATGGATGACAGAGAAGGGAATAACTTTCTTTTCCAACTCTGGACTTAAAAATTATAATCTCTCATCACACAAGTGTGCTGCGTACTTTCTGGTCCTCAAAGCCTGAGGACTCCAACTCCAGTTCTGTTCTTAGTTCTATGACTTTGTCTGTTGGTGGAGACTTGAGTTCCTCCATTGGCCTGAGGCTTCATGCCCAACTTAAATGTGTCTAACCCCTCAACAGATGTTTACATATTTACAAATAATGGACATGGGTCTATAATACTCCTGCCTGGGAACCGAGATAGAGTGGAAGGTAGGGAGAGTGAAGAAAGAAATAGAATACAGGGTACCTTTTATATAATATGAATTGTATCTCCCCCAAATTCATATGTTGAAACCTTAAGCCCCAACATAACTGTATTTGGAGGTAGGACCTTTAAAGAGGTGATTAAGGTTAAATGATGTCATAAGGGTCAGAAGGGACACAAATGGATGGTGCCCTTGTAAGAGGAAGAGACACCAGGAAGGCACATGCACCAAGAAAAGGTCATGTGAGGACACAGAAAGAAGACAGCCACCTGCAAGCCAAAGAGAGAGGCTTCAGGAAAAACCAAGCCTTCCAACACCTTGATCTTGCACTTCCAGCCTTCAGAGATGTAAAAAAATAAATTTCTGTTGTTTAAGCCACCCAGTCTGTGGTACTTTGTTATGGCCGTCTTAGCAGTCTAACACAGCGCCGAAGCAAGAGGATAAGAGTGGAGAGAAAGGAAGGATGGTGAAAAAAAGTCTGGCCCATTTGATAATTTTTCTAAAGGTAAGTGGCTTCTGAAATTTCAAGAAGGGGGAAAAATCTAGGTCATTGGTAGGAGAAAGCTGATGGTAAAAGGAAATGTTACATTGTCACGCTCGTTATGTGCATATCTTTTGTTTACTGTTGTCTGTTCCCATCACCACATGTCTGAATACATGGAAGTTCTACAATATAAATTGGCAGCATTACTTTTTTTTTTTTTTTAAGTGATGATGATCTTTATTATTTAACTCCAGTGGAGCTGCCATACACTGCTTGATAGTATATATATATATATATATATATATATATATATATATATATATATATATATATATATATATATGTTTTTTTTTATAATGATTTTTTATTATATTATGTTAGTCACCATACAGTACATCCCGGTTTTCGATGTAAGGCTCGATGATTCATTAGCTGTGTATAACACCCAGTGCACCATGACAATATGTGCCCTCCTTACTACCCATCAGCCGGTCTATCCCATTCCCCACCCCCTCCCCTCTGTAGCTCCCTCAGTTTGTTTCTCATAGTCCATAGTCTCTCATGTTTCATTCCCTTCTGATTACCCCCCTCTCTTTATCCCTTTCTTCCCCTACTGATCATTCTAGTTCTTATGTTCCATAGATGAGAGAAATCATATGATAGTTGTCTTTCTCTGCGTGACTTATTTCACTTAGCATTATCTCCTCCAGTGCCGTCCATGTTGTAGCAAATGTTGAGAACTCGTTCTTTCTGATTGCTGAGTAATATTCCATTGTATATATAGACCACAACTTCTTAATCCAGTCATCTGTTGCAGGGCATCTCGGCTCCTTCCACGATTTAGCTATTGTGGACATTGCTGCTATGAACATTGGTGTGCATATGGCCCTTCTCTTCACTACGTCTGTATCTTTGGGGTAAACACCCAGTAGTGCAATGGCTGGATCATAGGGTAGCTCAATTTTTAACTTTTTAAGGGACCTCCACACTGTTTTCCAGAGTGGCTGTACCAACTTGCATTCCCACCAACAATGTAGGAGGGATCCCCTTTCTCCACATCCTCTCCAACAATTGTTGTTTCTTGCCTTGTCTATTTTTTGGCAGCATTACTTCTGACATTTTTTAGTAGCAATCCCAAATTCCAACCGAAGCCCTACTGAATAGCTAAGCTTCACTGGATTTTTATAGCCAGGACGGACATCAAGTGGAATTTAGCATTGATTGTGTGTATAATATGGAAACAGCTGTTCGTCTTCAGCATGGTTCCTCATGCACATCTGTTTGGGTTACTTCAAGAGGCACCATGGAGAGGATAAGCTCAAGGAGGATACAGATGTTTACATCTGATGAACAATTGGCTCATTCTTCCTCAATGGATTGATTCAGAAAGATTGTCAGTCATGGAATAAATATGTTGCCCTAGGGGATGATTATGTGTACAAATACTGCATTTTGTTGGTCTGGAATACACTGAGGTTGTGTTTACTTTCAAAAAATGTGCACAAAAGCAGTTGCCGCATAGAAGACACCCAGGAAAAGTTTGTTGTGTCTGAGCCTGCCTGTATCGGACTTCATTATTTTAGATGCCAGGAGCCTCTCTCCACATATTCCCCAGAATCTGCCTAATGAGACCTTGATTCCTAGGATATAGGAGAAGTAGAAGCCACCAGGGGAGTGCTGCTGTTAACAGAAAGGGTGCTTTCTCGTAGTGCTTCGTACATCTTTATCAAAGGTAAAAGTAATATAGAAAGCCTGGTGATGTATTCTAGCAAATGGGAGGCAACAGCATGAGGTGGTACAAAGAATTTTGAGCTGTAAACCAGCATTGCTGTGTGAAGGATAGAATATCACGTTATGGAAGTGGGAAGGTACCTCTTTGGGAGAATGAGAAAAGGCAGGCCAGTGGAAATGTTATTGGATCTTGGCCTTAAAGGATTTAGTTCTAAGTGCTTCGTGGGAGTTCCTCATTTCTCGTTGGAATTTTCCATGCTGTCCTACTGGAGGGGTAGCATTTGGCTTAGAAAATACAGGAAGGGGAACGTTTGTTTGTCCAGTAGAACTGGAAGCTCTCACCATGACCACCCCCTTGGCCTTCATGTCAATTTTGTGATGAGAGAAAGGGATATGTATTTGAAGGACACGTGGACTGTAAAACATCACATAAAATTTCCATAAAAAATTGCTGGATTAAAAAGAAGGGACCAAACATAATCTCTTTATGTTACCACAATGAATAGTCATAAACCTTTGTGAGGCCAGAATGGGTTGTCAGAGTTGTACTTTTTTCAACAGCTGAATTTTATTTTTATTAAGGTAACCCAGCTTGTAGACTCCATTCGCTCCTCTACCATTCCCCAAAGATCTCCTGTTGCTTCATTTAAAGGGTAAATACCATACCTGCAATTATCACAAAAAAGTGGCTCAGAATATATGAATGAAACAGTGAGAATTACCTTGGGTCTTCTATACCAGGGGGCAAAGAAGGTGAATTAAAAGGTTCTCACTACTGAGAACTCTTTTATGCCCACCTCCCTATCAGGGAACCCAGGTTCTGCTTCACTACAACATAAACTCCTTGGAGACAGGGAGTTTTCTCTGTCCTATATGCACTGATATAGCCCTTTCACCAAGTGCTGGTCTGTCATACAGCAGGTGGTCAATAAATATTGTTGCATAACCGATGTGGTGCGTAGGCTAGAGGCAAGATGCAAATTACCTTGTCTGTTGATTCCTGGGCGTTTTACTGACTACAGTGTGTCACCCCATCTGAGGGTGGGGGTGGGTTATCTGACATCTAAAAGGAATAACTTTGAAAGGTAAAACCTTCTCCCCCTTGCACAAACCACTCTCCATCCATTTTCTGCCTCAGTTGTAATGTAGTTGGAGTGAGTCATCAGTCAGGTTGGAGAAATGAGTCTGAACATGAAATTCCCATCTCTTTTGGGGGAGACATTTACCATTGGGGGTAAACCAGGCACCTTTATGCTTTTCTTGTGGGCTTTTGGCCTCTTATGATTTATTTACAGAGTCAGTGAGGGTTCTCCCAACTTCTCATCATCAAGGATATAGCCTCTCCATCATGCAGCATTGCTATAAAAAAGGTTTATACCGTATTATAAAAGGTTATAACTGTTCTAAAAATTGAAGATATTTCAAACCAAATAAAACAAAACAGACCTAAGAGAAGAAGCTAGAGCAATATAAACACCTTGTCTAGAGACAGAGATTAGAGGATTATGAGCCAGGATGAGGATAAATATTCACTGAACTCAGACCTCCATCCCTTAAACTAGATGCTTAGCATAGCTCAATCCAGTGCTACCAAACTCCCCATCCCCCTTGCTTCTCTCTCTCCCCCCACCCCCGTAGTTTAACATAAAAGTCAATGAGAAAGAAAAGAAAGAACATTTCGCTGAAGGAGTTTGAGAAGTTGTGGTGTCTCAGGCCACCCTGTTATACAGGTCAGTTGTATGCTTGCAATTCCAAAATCTGAGTCACCAGCCCAGACCATTGTTTTGGGCTCCAAATCCATAAGCCCGAGTGCTTATCTGACGTTTCCCCTCCAATGTCTCACAGGTTATGCCCAGAAGTAAACCCATCTAATCCCAGGTCAGTGGTTCTTAACTGGGATAATTTTGCCCCAGGGACATCTGGCAATGTCAGGAGACACTTTCATTATCATGAGTTGGGGCCAGGGGGCTTGTTACGGGGATCTAGTGGGTAGAAACAAGGGATGCTAAACATCCTACAGTGCATAGGACAGCCCCTCCCCCAAACGTCGATAGTGTAGAGAAGGAGAAGCCCAGTGCTGTATCTATTCCTCCTCTTCTGATGAACGGCAAGTTTAACTTAACATGCTTCTGATCTCATCTCTGGCCCTTCCTCTCTCTGTCCCCTATTACAGCCACACGAGGTTTCTTGTAGCTTCCTGAATGTAGCATGCTTCTCGTATGCCTGTGCCTCTGCACACCATCATCCGTCTTTCCAGGAAACCCTCCACGTAGCCAACCCTATTGGGAGACTCACCCTCTCTGCCCAGGCCTAGTCTGGGTGAGGTACTCTTCGTAGCTGTGCAGGCCATCTTCTGCTTAACCTCCAGAACCTCCCTCTGCTATTCTCCACCCTCCTTTTGTGTCCCAGTGGTGACCTCTGCAGACTGCCCCTGGACTTCTGATTGGGTTTGGCCCGTGCGAGGCACCATCATGAGACCAGAGGGCAGGAGGAAAGAGAGAGTGAGACATTTACTCCACCTGTTTCTTCTGCTTATGGGGAAGCTGCCTCCCTTCATCTAAGCCCGCAGGGCTTGTTTGGCAGCTCTCTGCTGTAGCTCCAATGCTTGCTGGGTTCCCTAACTGCTCATGCCAAATCAGTGAGGGATGGTAGCAGCTTCCTACTGTTGCTGGCCCTGGCACGCTTCTCCATCCTTTCTGCTTCCTGTAACTCTCCCCTCTCCTTTCTTAACAGTCCCTTCCTTAAATTCTCTCCAATCACCCCTTTTGAGTGTGGCATCGATTTCCAGCTGGGACCCTGACTCTATGTTCCTGTAGCACTGACACATGGTACTATAATAGTCTTTTTACATCTCTGTTTTCCTAGACTGTGTGCTTTTCGGGGTGAAGACTGGTTTTTTTAAATTAACATATCCTTGACAGACAGTATTATATTAATTTTAGGTGTACAACATAGTAATTTGACAATTATATACTTTATGAAATGGGCAAACATAGTAAGTGTAGTCACCCTCTGTCACTGTACAACATTATTACAATATTATTGACTATATTCCCTATGCCATACTTTCCATCCCTGTGACTTACTTATTTTTGTAACTAGAAGTTTGTACCTCTTAATTAGACCTTCATGAGGACTGTATCTTTTCTGTTGTAGCTTGGTGGCCTAGAACAGAGTTATTGTAGGGGCTCTTATGGAAAGAACAAAAGAAGATATCTATGGATTAAGGCACTTTAAAAATTTTTTTAATTCCAATATAATGTACAGTATTATATTAGTTTCAGGTGTACAATATAGTGATTAAACAATTCTATACTTTACTCAGTGCTGATCAAGAGAAGTGTGCTCTTAATCCCCTTTACCCATTTCACCCATTCTCCTATTCACTCTGGTAGCCATCAGTTTGTTCTCTATAGTAAAGAGTCTGTTTTGGGTTTTTTTTTGGGGGGGGGGTTCTCTCTCTTTTTAAAAAACTTTGTTCATTTGTTCCTTAAATTCCGCATATGAGTGAAATCATATGGTATTTGTCTTTCTCTGACTGACTTATCTCACGTAGCATTATGCTCTCTAGCTCCATCCATGTTGTTGCAAATGGCAAGACTTCATTCTTTTTTATGGCCGAGTAATATTCCATTAAACACACACACACACGCGCACACACACACACACACACACACACACACACCACATCTTTATCCATTCGTCTGTTGATGGATACTTGGACTGCTTCCATAATTTGGATATTCTAAATAAGGTTGCAGTAAACACAGGAGTACATAAATGTTTTAGAGTTAGTGTTTTCATTTTCTTTGGGTCAATAACCAGTAGTGGAATTACTGGATCATATGGTAGTTCTATTTTTAATTTTTTTCTATTTTTAATTTTTTGAGGAAGCTCCCTACTCTTTTCCACAGGGACTGCACCAGTTTGCATTCCCACCACAGTACACAATGGTTCCTTTTTCTCAACATCCTTGCCAACGCTTGTTGTTTCTTGTGTTTTTGATTCTAGTCATTCTGACAGGTGTGAGGTGATATCTCATTGTGTTTTTGATTTGCGTTTCTCTGATGATTAGTGATGTTGAGCATCTTTTTATGTGTCTGTTGGCCATTTGTATGTCATCTTGGGAGGAATGTCTGTTCAAGTCTTCTGCTCATTTTTTAACTGGATTGGTTGTTTTTCTGGTGTTGAGTTGTATATATTTTTTATATCTTTTGGATACTAACACTTTATTAAATATGTCATTTGCAAATACCTCCTCCCGTTCAGTAGGTTGTCTTTTAGTTTTGTTGGTTGTTTCCTTTGCTATGCAGAAGCTTTTTGTTTTATGTAGTCTCAATAGTTTATTCTTGTTTTTGTTTCCCTTGCCTCAGGAGACATATCTAGAAAGAAGCTGCTATGGCCAATGTCAGAGAAATTACTGTAATCAAGGCACTTTTAATAATCCCATTAACACACTCCCTTCTCTACACATCGCTTAGGGTTGTGCCCATTAAGTTCCTCAGAAAGACTTCACAGTCACTTGCGATGTCCAGAAGCAGATCACATGGATATTTTATTCTGGTGCAAAGGCCCCCATCCAGCCAGCCTGGCAAATATGATAAACTTGGGACTAGGTCACCTAGAGCATGAAAACAGGACCTGTTAGGAGGAGTTTGGGTAGGAAAACAAAGCAACAGAAAATGCTTTTCTTTGCTGCTGACTTATCTGATAACCAGCCTAGGAATGGGGGTGGATTTGGATGGCGTCTTTGGCAGGCCAAGGGCCATGCAACTCTGCTAGTGATTCAGGGGAGCTGGGGAAAACATATCTCAGTTTTCCCATCTGTAGGTTGTGGAGATTGGACTAGATAATTCCTACTGACCCTCTCAACACTGATACTTTAGCAGACATCTGTAGATTTGCCTACCCAATACCCATTTCTCCCTCTTTTTGCTAAGAGACCCCTTCCCTTCTGTCAGCTCATGTGGTCAGGTGGGCTGATTCTACTCTTGACTTCAAGGGGCAGGAGCATGTGACCCAGGCCTGGATAATAGGAGCATCAGATTCCCCTGGATGATGTTTTTTCAGGGATAGGCACATGACACTGGCCTGAGCCAGAGTGTTCCATCCCATTTAGCCACAATGTTAGGCACAGAAATGGGCACATGACCTACATGGTCCCCTGAGTCTCAGTTCTCCAACCATTTCTGCAAGCATTGCTAAAGAGGACAGCCAGGGGAAAACTTACTTAGTAATGGAGCCAACATTGAAGAAAACAGAGCTGAGGGATGGAGAGACCAAGACTGGGTCCTGCAGACACTTGGAGCCCTGGATACAGCCGTAGCTGGGACCAGTTACCTTTGTTCTTCTTAATTACAAAAACCAATACATTCCATTCCTCATTCATTCATTCTGCCTAAGGTAGTTTGAGTTGTGGTCTCTACCCCTTGTGCACAAAGGAGTCTTTTTTTTTTCTTTTTTTAAAAGATTTTATTTATTTATTTGACAGAGAGAGACAGCCAGCGAGAGAGGGAACACAAGCAGGGGGAGTGGGAGAGGAAGAAGCAGGCTCCTAGCAGAGGAGCCTAATGTGGGGCTCGATCCCAGAACGCCGGGATCACGCCCTGAGCTGAAGGCAGACGCTTAATGGCTGTGCCACCCAGGCGCCCCTGAACAAAGGAGTCTTGACCAATATAGAAGCTCCACTGTTCCTTGGGATTTAAATTATAAGAAGCCAGAAACAAAAGTCTACATAATGTATGATTCCATTTATGTGAAATGTCCAGAAGAGGCAAGTCCATAAAGATAGAAAGTAGATCAGTGGTTGGCAGGGGCTGGGAAGAAGGGAGAAAGGGGAGTGACTGCTAATGAGTACCAGGGTTCTTTTTGGGGGTGATGAAATGTTCTGGAATTAGTGGTGATGGTTGCACCCTGTACACATGAGAAAAACCATTGAATTGTGTACTTTAAACTGGCAAATTTTATGGTACATGGATTATATGCCAATTTAAAAAATAGAAATAAATTTAATTATAGTCATTGAAACTCCCCCAGGGAATGAATGGAAGCACATGCTCTCCTCACTTTCTTTGCTATGAAGGATAGAAATGACCAAAGCAAGAACTGCAGAATTGGAAAACGTTTTAATTCAAGAAATTACAAAATGCAGTGAAATACAGGGGAAAGGGAGTGTTAATAGAATCGGGTGTAACGGAAGAAATGGCCATCTAGTTTTGCTTTCCAACTACACACACAAATAGGGATCTCATTATTTAAGGTAAGACATGATAAGCTCAAAACTATAGCTCACTAGGCACTGGGCTCCCTCATGATCTAGAAATCACGAGACAGCTGGTAACAACATCCCTTGAGCTGTAGCTTCTAACTCAATGCAAAGTTCCTTCGTTTTATTTTCCAGATGACCAGGAATCATACACGAGTTTGGCTGCAACCATGTCTTCCACTGCCATTCCTGGAAAGGACAGAAATGTGGTTCACTTTTTGTCAGAACAACTTTTCCTGGAACAGCCCAGGCCCTGTGACTGGCAGTTTCCCAATACATTGTCCATGCTGCTAATGCTCATTGGGATGACATGGACTGATATCCAGAGGCAAGCTTAGGCTTGGAAGGTCTGCGAAGGACAGGGTGAGGCAGGGAGAAGATGCTAAGTGAGCAATGCCCACCAAAGACATTTTAAGTGTCCTTCAAAGTTTAGTTCAGGGGTCTGTAAAGGGCCAGATGGTAAATATTTAGGCTTTGTAGGCCCTACGGTCTCTTGCAATTAACTCTGCCATTATCCTGCAAAAGCAGTCCTACACGATAGGTAAACAAATGAGCCTGGCCATGGTTCAATAAAATTTTCTTTATGGACACTGAAATTTGAATTTCATATAATTTTCGTCTGCATAAAATATTCTTCCTTTTTTTCCCCCTAGTCATTTGATTAGAAACCATTCCTAGTTTGAAGGTAAGACAAAAACAGATGGTGGGCTTAGTATGGCCCACAGGCTATCGTTTGTGGACTCTTGGTCTAGTCCAACCTCTGCATCCTTCAGCAACCCCACTTGTCTTATTGTTTTGGATACATAACTTAACCTCAAGTGGATATACATTCTTGAAGGGTAGGGGCTGATTTTTATTAATTTTTGTAGCCATCACTTCACCCAGGACAGAGTCTGATACATAATAGGTGTTTAATATGCATCTGCTAGATGAAAAGATGTGCCAGTAAACCAATCCCCAAAGCAAGAAAACAAACATTGCTCAAAAAGGGTAGAGCAGACCTGTAGTATTGTCTCCTGAAGGGAAACTGTCTCCTGACAATATTGTCTCCTGACTTCTGATCTCCTCTGAGCTCTGAAACTTTCTGCCACACCTGGATCAGTATAATGTCTTTGAACCAGGCACTGGGTAAAGTTTATACTGCCTTTGCCTGTCTCTCTGTGCATGAGAGATTTTTTAAATATTTAAAAGCTGGCAAGGCTTGGATGCTGACTGATTGGCATGAATGCTAGGTGGCCAGAACACTCTTAATGTTCTGCCAAGCATTAAAGCTTTGGGTGCTTGGTCACAGGAAATAGGGAAGATCTTGAGAGAGGGGCAGAGGACATTCCTGAGGGGCTCAGGGCAGCAACTATTTATCAACCAGTTTGGGAGTGTTTCAGTATTTTAGGTGTATTAGCTGACTATCAGCTCTGTTACCATGTGTGTCCATTTCCTTAGATCTGGTGGGGTGGAATTGCTGGGCTGAGGGGCAAACCAGCCACTGGTTAGCCCATCCTTGGTTGGGCTTCAGCCCGCACAACCCTGGTGGTTACAGGGCTCCCCATGGAAGCCCTTCTCAAATCAGCAAGTAGGAGGGTAGGAAAAAAAGGGGTCTCAGGTTGTACTGACTGCGTGGGTCTCTTGCAGTGGGTCTCCCTGCCATTTCCCTTAAGCTCCCTGTCTTATAACAACTTTATCCCCCACCCCCACCTCTGAAGGATACCTTCTTCTGACTTTCATTTATTTTATTATCTTTTTTTTGTTTTATTTAAATTCAAGTTAGTTAACATATAGTGTATTATTAACTTCAGTAGTAGAGTTTAGTGATTCATCAGTTGCAATATAACACCCAGTGCTCATTACATCACGTGCCCTCCTTAATGCCCATCACTCAGTTACCCTGTCCCCCGACCCCCACCCCTCCAACAACCCTCAGTTTGTTTCTTATGATTAAGAGTCTCTTATGGTTTGTCTCCCTCTCTGTTTTTAATCTCATCTGATTCTTCTGACTTTCATTTAGATCTAAGTCTAAATGATTTACTGCTGACACTTGCTATGTGCAAATCATTTTACACACACATCACTGAATTCTCATAAACACTGAAGGTAACAGGCAGTGAGGAGACCACGGGTGAGACAGGTGAGGTCACTTGCCCAAGGACACATGTCCTGGGAGTGGCAGAAAAGGGAAGCCAGTCCAGGACTGCCCAGTTCCAGAATTCATGGGCTTATCCACTATTCTAAGACATGTAAATAATTGACCCAAATGATGCATTTCATGATTCAGCTATGGAGTCCAGTGACTCATTCCTCTTTCCACTAATGGGCAAACCTGCCTTGTGCTCTGGTTGGATGTGTGCCCTGGGAGCTAGAGTCCTTACCCAAAGACTTGAACACCGTGGTCTTGTCACAGTGTGCTGGCTTCACTCCCTTCACCACTTCTCCCAGCTCAGCGAAGATCTCAGCCTGTGAAATGAACACACACTGACCCAGGCCATGGAGCCAATGCCCATTCTGGCTAGCTTCTGAGGCAGGGCAGGGAGGGCACCCACAACTGGGTAAGGGAGAAACTTGACAAAAAGACCATTTGTAAACTGGCTTCCCCCCCCTCCTTTTTTTTCTTGCATAGCATCTGCCTTTGTGATATCATGAATGTAGAGATATGTTTGTGGCCAGGGGAATGTCTGGCCAAGACAGTCTGTCAGTGAGGAAATTAGCATGTTCTTATCCGAACACTCATTTTGGCAGCCCTCTTCTTGCACCTATGCTCTGATCACAAAAGAATAAGGACAGAAAGTGGCCAACCCCAGTCCTATTTTGTTGGCCGCATTGGGGAGGTTTCCAGGCACTTATCTCCCAGTCTTACCACCTTATAGGACAGCTCAGTCTGACGGACAAATCCATCAAGCTGCTCTCTCCAGGCAAAGGGGACAGGAAAACACATGTCAATACCATAATGGCCACATTACTCCAGAAGGGGATTAGAAAGGGCTGAGAGATGTTTTAGGAGCTCTCACGCCCTCTCACCCCCCCAGTGAGGTGGGGGTGACCGAGGTCTGGAGGACCAAATGGAAGGGTAGGTTAATGAAACCCTGGGATCCTGGGGAGGCCAGGTGGATAGCAGCCCAGCAGGAGGAGGGGCTCACCCCTGACAACAGGACATCTCCAGACTCCTTCAGGGCAGCCTCCTGGGAGTCCACATAAAGCACAGCCTGTTTCATCAGCTCATCGTCCAGCTCTCTCCAGTCGGGTCTGCTGGCTCCGATGGCTAAGAGACAGCAAAAGAGACCCTGAGCCCAGAAACAGTGGCAAAGGGACACTACACGTGCCAAAGAATGGAAGAGGGGTGGGGGGAAAGGAGGTGACCTAGGACACATGGGAACCTTCAGATTTGGGATGCCTCGTTTCCCAATGCCAACCCCTCCCAATCACAATCAGCAAGAATGAACACTCATCAGTAAGAATGCCTGCTTTTTTTTTTTTTTTTTTGCATTTCATATCACGATCTTTCTAAAAGATTCTGAGGCAACTTAGCATTCATTTATTGGTTGCCTGCTAGCTGTGGGATGTTTCACACATATTATTTATAGTCCTCACAAGCACGCTTCGTGTCTGATTCTCACTTAAAAGATGCACACACAGAGGTTCAAGGAAGTGAAGGTGCTTGCCACGGTTCTGTGTCTGATAAGTGCACCTAAGGGCTCAGAGGGAGCCATGCCTTTCACACCTCTTCCGTTTATCCGGGGCAGCGACTTCTTTACAAGAACCCTGAAACAGATGCTCTCCTTCGTCTTCTGCTGATCTGCTCTTGGATCATTCTCATTCCTCACCCCCAACCATTTCTCTCTTAGCTCATGACGAAAGAGCCCAGCACCGGGGTCATGGAGAAACCCCGATAAAGAGGAGACTGGCTCCATCCAGGCCCCGAGATTTTGTATCCTTTGCAGAGAGCCCAGGAGCATAACGATGAATCCAAGGAATCATGCCTCCTGGCACATAAGACAATGCAGAGGCCACCACCAAATGCCTGCAGGGCTGGGCAGGTAATGAACAGGAGCAAAGCTGGCCAGAGGGACTACCCTGGAAATGGTGGAGACCTAAGTTCACAGAAGAAGGCAGGTCCTTGTAAAGAGGGCAATCATTCTTCAGCTCCAGCTTATTGTGGCCACGTGAGAACGCCGGGCTGCTGTTAGATAGTCTCCCCTTCCTCCTTTTTTTTTTTTTCTTTTTTAAAGAGAAGCAGGAAATCTATTTGCATGTGTTATTTCTTGATTTTTAGAGCACACTATAGTCCAAACAAAACACATCTGCTCGCTGGATCCAGCCCATGGCCAGCTAGTCTTTGGAAACCGCTATAAAGCCTTACGCCAACATAAGGCAGCATTTATGTGCCTTCTCACACTGCGTCCGGTTTTCTCTACGTGTTCCCTGCTGTTGTCCCTCACTCTAATTTTCAAAGCGAGTGGTATAAAAATGTCCTTCTTGAAGGTCATTTGTGTGGGGAGTTCTATAGAACAAAAGCATGACCTAAATGAGGCTCGTAAATAAATCATAAGCTGGTGGGAAAAACCCTAGCTTCTCAAGCTACCTCTTCTCATTGCACTTGTGTCTCCCCCCAACCCTCCCCTGCCCCAATTCTTCTGAGCAGGGCGAGTTCTCAAAGGGTTGTGTGAGGCCACTTGTGCAGATGGAGGTGGGCCAGGCAGCAAAGGGAGGGGCCTGACTTAGACTGGGCCCTGGCCTTGCTTCAGGGGAGCTAGAGTGGGTGAGGTTCAGACCCTGGCTCGGGGAGGGGGGTAGTGGTGCGGGGGCAGGATGAGTGAAATGCAGGCGAGGGCGGAATTGGGCCTATCTCTTAGCCAAGCTGCAAACTAAGTAAAATCTGTTGTTGGTGTTTCCCTGTCAACTGCACTGGTAACAACATAATTTTCTGAAGTATATTTGATGCCTCTGTAAACACATAAACCAATTTTGTCTTCAGGCTAGGGAAACAGAAGAGATGCCTTGATTCACAATCAAGAGAGAGATTCCCTGTTGTTGGCTTTGAAGATGGAACAGCCACATCACAAGGAATATGGGCGGCCTCTAGGAGCTGAGATTCGCCCCCCAGGAAACCAGCACTCTTGTCCTACAATGTAAAGAATCCCCCACAACCTCCTGAAGCCTGGAAGAGGGCTCTGAGCTCTAGATGAGACTGAAGCTTGGACAACACCTCAATTTCCCCCTTGCACGAGCAGAGGACCCTGCTAACCCCTGCCCAGACTCCCGAAACCACACAGAAACTGCAAGATAACAAATACATGCTGCTTTAGGCTGGAAAAAAAAAAAAAATCAAGTCCGTCTTGCTGAAGATTCAGCTCTTGCCTGTTTCACCAAGAACTGGTTTCTGGTGATTTCCGATGACCTTCCAGAAATGGTGTTACTATCCCTAAAGCCAGAAGTGACCCATCTCTTGCCTACCTACCCCCTGGACCCACATCATAACACCAGTCCCATACGGGCTGAGACCTTCAATTCACTTTGGCTCATTCCTCAGACAAGCCACACTTCTGTCTCCACAGAACTTAATCTTTAGCTGGAACCATCAGTTCATCTATGTGTTTACCTGTTGGTTATCTATTTCCCTTCCCTAGAATGGAAGCACCAGGAAAGCAATGACCTTGAGTGCTGGCTTATTTTGGCCTGCCCGGCATCTAGAACAGTACCTGGCACATAGTAGTAATTCAATACACGTTTGTGATTGGGTGCGTCATCATGACACTTGGCTCCTGCCTACTCATCCACCAGTGTGTACAGAATTCTTAGCTTTTGAGTTCACATCACATGCTTGTCACTAAAACATAGGGCACCAATAACATGTTTAAATCCCTAGTATTTGCCTGCTCACTCACCAGATTCCAGTCTTCTTGTTGGAAGATAATATAGAGCATAATTTAAGAGCTCTGAGGGTAGATCGCCCCAGTTCAAATCCCAGCTCTACCACTAAGAACCTCTGACTTTGGGCAAGTTACTTAACCTCTCCATGCCTTGGTTTACCCACCCGTAAAATGAGGGTCATGATAATAATAGCTCCTACTTCATAAGGTTGTTATAAGGACTGAATGATAGAATACAAATAAAGAATTTAGAACAGCATGTACAACGGTAAGTATTTCCTATAGATCAGTTCTTGCCATAACCGCCAGGGCCATTTGAGAATCTTCAGAAGCCCCAGGAACTCTTATGTTTGGAGTCCCACCCATCCGAGCACACGTACTAAAGAGCCTCCACAAGTCACATGGAATGTCTTTAGTGCCATAATTAAGAAACTTTTGGTGGGGTGGGGTAATTCTAAGTATTTGTTAAGAAAGAATGACTCATTTGGCTTTTGTGATTTAAATTTCATTACATTTAGGAACTTAGCTGTGACTGACCACTTGCCATTATGTTACATTTTATAGAACTTGATTATAAGTTTCAGGCTTGTGACTTTCATTTCATATTTTTGAGTGAATATTGTTTTTCAGGGCTCACATGTTTCCGAGGACCTTAAAAAAATGACCTTGGTCATTTTGCACGATTAAAACATCTCTGCAGATGTAGCTGCTTGGTCCAACCTAGGGACAACTCTGGCCATCACCCACCCATGCTCATGGAGCCACTCTACTTACCATTGATGTGAGCTCCTGGCTTCACCCATTCCCCAAACAAAATGGGCTCTGTTGCCATGGTGACTGTGATGATCACATCTGCGCCTGTCACAGCCTCCTGGACCGATGAACACACCTGTACCTCTCCTTGAACTGTGTCTGCGAACTTCTCCGCATTTTCCTTGGTGCGGTTCCATATCCTCACCTTCATTGGGGGAGAGGGTAACAAGAGGGACATTGGTGCCGTGATTGTTTGGCTGTTTAAGTTTCATCAAGCCCAGGGGTACCAGGGGAAGTTGAGCCACTCCAGGGTAAGGGCTGTGGTTATTTAAATCATCCACTATGGAGAAAGAACATTTGGTCAAGGGCACAGCATTAATCGGGGCAGACACCTGACCAAATATTTGGAAATCACCTTTCTCTACTCCTTTCTCCTTGCAAGAAGTGGGGGCAGTTCTTCAGTTCCAGCCAGGGATACCCAGCCTCCGTAGCTTGATAGTTACTACCTAACTTAATAATTAGCAGAGCAAATCTAGAGCTAGGCAGGCTTGGAATCAATCCTCACTCCGTCACATGCTGCTCACTCCTGAAATGACTTAACCTCATGCAGCCTAAGTTTTCATGTCTACGAAACGCACGTGATAACTGGGCACAGTCAGCATCAAACTCCCACTTTGTGATTGAGACTCGGTAAGGGAGTCATAGTAGATGCGGGATCCTATGGCAGTGCCGTGCATGGAATAACTTGATCTCTGAAGGGTATGTAGGGGGTTGAAGATCAGAAGGGTTTGAGAAGTGAATAGTGCAGGGGACGAGAAAGTCAAGAGTAGTAGCTGCAGTTAGAATCCTGGCAGATGCTGGCGGGACCCAGGTCATTAGCCTCATCAGGAGGTGGGGACTGGCTAGCTTGCTTAGCCGACTTCTATGTGTGGAGTGGGGGTTGTCGACCCTCAATGGAAAATAAGGCCTAAAGAATCTCTCATGAGGAAACATAAGAAATACAGAAGTGAATGTTATGTCTAAGTAAGTTTATCAACCAAGGTGAAAAAAAACAATACAGTATACCCTATCAAAGGAGAATGGTTACCCATAGCACCCTTCCTGATAAAAAAATTCTGTAAATAGATACAAAAACTGGGTAATCTGAAAAGTGATGGTGTTAGAAGATTTCATGAAAAGACAGGATATACAACTGGGTATATCTAACATGATGGAAACTACTTTATGAAAAGCTAATGAGAAGAGTGGAAGGTGTTAACTGCTTATCTTTGCAAATGGATAAAAGGCATTTTTCTTTGTTCTTCCTTATAGTCTCTATTTGCCAAAGCAGAGTTATTATTTTTATTATTAAAAAGTCATATTTTAAGGAGCGCCTGGGTGGCTCAGTCCGTTGAGCCAAAAAATAAAACTCTTTATTTTAGCTCTGGGTTGTGGGATCCAGCCCTGCGTCAGGCTTGTACTCAGTGGGGAGTCTGCTTGAGGACTCTCCGTCTCCCTGTGCCCCTCTCCCCCACGTTCTCTCCCTCTCTCCCTCTCTAATAAGTAAATAAATCCTTTTTAAAAATATCTTATTGGGTCTCCCGGGTGGCTCAGTGGGTTAAGCATCTGCCTTTGGCTCAGGTCCTGATGCCAGGGTTCTGGGATCGAGTCCCACATCAGGCTCCCTGCTCAGCCAGGGACCCTGCTTCTCCCTCTCCCTCTACCCCTCCCCCCTGCTTGTGCGCTCCCCCCCCCAAATAAATAAAATCTTTAAAAAAATAAAAATAAAAAAAGTCATATTTTAAATCTGCCCTACCTCTCTCACACACATACACAAAATAAAAGTAGCATCAAACATTCCCATAAGCAGTGGGAGGCATGACTGGGGAAAGGTGGACCAACATTTGGGCTGTGGAAGCAGGTGCTGTGGTTTCTTGCCCTCTAGGCCTCGTTCCCAGTTTGTGTGTCCCTACCCATGAATACCTAAAGACTCCCACATTCTCCTCAGAGAAGCAGAGAGGGACCGAAAGGAAAACTGAATGTATGTAATGGATATAATATAATCCTTTCACCACGTGGGCTTGCTGCGTCCTCTGGCATACCCTAGGAATGGAGAAACTGGGGACAGGTGATTCAGGTCTCTTCGCCTCCAATGGGACCTCTGGGCAGTCATTAAAAGAGTGGTCTAGATCAGACTCCTGACCTAACTTATTTCAGAATAGCCCATGTCGTTGCAGTGAAGGAGCAGAGATAAAGGTCCTCCCCTCTTCTCCCCCAACCTTCCCTGGACTTACCTCCTTAAAGGAGAACTGCTCTGTGAAGACCTCGTAGTGGCTGTAGGCCTGGACCCCAGCCCCAAGGATGCACAGTACTTCACTGCCGGGTGGCTTCAAAAACTATTGGAGAGAAACGAGGTGGCAAAGGTCAAGGGAGAAACAGCAGCCAGGTAAAGAACAGATACAGTTTGAGTATCGGGTGCCTTCTACCCTATTTTCGGCTCCCTCGCTATCTCTTGGGCAATGATGGAGATGGCATTTTGTGTTTCTATGGAGTGTGGAGAGGAGGAATGAGCCTTCACTGAGCACCTAATATATGCCAGTGCTTTACCCTCATGATCTCATTTAGTCCAGCCAATGACCCTGTGAGCTAGGCACTCCTACTTTTATCCTCCTCTTCCAGATGAAGAAATCAGGGTCCAGAGAGGTTAAGTCACTTGCTCAGAGCCCTACCTCTATGAAATGGCACCGTGGGGCTCCAAACCACATCTTTCATTCTCCAAAGCCCACATTCTTTCTCCTGGGCTGCCCCATCTTGGGGACATGAGAAGCCACACCCACTTCTCAGAGCCCTGAGCTCCTTCCGAGAGCTACTGAGAATCCATGGACCCTTGTGACGCAAGGTTCTCAGCTCTGTTTTTTGAGCCCACTGTTGATCCTTCCTCAGCCTCCTCCTTCTAGAGAGGAAAGTGGAGCTGGTATTTGTGGCACCTGCTGTGGATGTATGTGTGTCTGTGTTTGGGAGTGGGGTTTATGATCAACTCCTATCAAGTGTCACCTCGCCAGTGAAGTCATTCTGGCCTCCCTGGGAGAAGTCACCACGTCACAGCACTTATGTGCTTACAGATTCATTTTCTTGTACTGGTCTGTAAGCCCATGAGGACAGAGAGAGTCTTATGTGCACAGATTTGGGACATACCTACTATTATGTAGAAAGAAATATTATTATTGTTACAGAGCCCTCAGCACTACTGACATTTGGGCTGGATAATTCTTTGTTGGCCGGGGTGGGTGGGTGGGCTGTCCTGTGCATCACAGGATGTTTAACAGCACCCCTGGCCTCTACCCACTAGAGGCAGCATTCCCTACCTCCCCTAGTTGTGGCAACTAAAAATGTCTCCATTTGTCTGGACTGTTGGGACAACCAAAAATGTCTCCCACCCCTAAACGTCCTTGGGGCTGGAGGCAAAATCATTCTGCGTTGAGAACTACTGGCATAGAGGATATCACTTGCCCCTCAAACCATCCATATTAAATAAGACCCTCTTTTGCCCTTCCTCTATTTCGTTTAGTGAAATTTGAGTTCCTTGGGCCTGCTCTTTCTTACAATGTTAATTATAGCATTTCTGGAATGTAATCTTAAAAGTGAAAGTCTCTTGAATTATTAATTACTAGCAAACGGAGTCTCAGAAATAGAAGCAGATGTTCATTTCTCGTATAGCTGCAGAAGGAGAGATACCATTTTGTGCCACAAAATATCGTTCAAAGTATCTGACTGGAAAAGTTTTCAGAATTACAATATCCACAAGACTCGCAATCTTATGCTCTAACCCGACAAGGAGAATTAGGTGATTTTTCCTTAACTAAATCAATTTGTTTTTCTGTTCTCAATTAATATGAATCTATTCTTAGAAGTATGCGTGGGCTCCAGAAATTGTTGCAGTGTCCTGTAAAAGTAACCTTCAACTTCTGAAATTAAATCTCTAATTCTGATTGGTTGTCTTGATAATTTGTTGCCTTGGTAATAATGTTACAATTGACATCCCTTTCCCTAAATAGTATAACATTTATAAGAGTTATTTAAAAAAATAACAGGACTAGTGGTACTTCATTCTTTTCCCATTGCAGATAATTAAAAACATGTATATGAATCTGCTAGATTTCTTACGGTAGAGTTTGAAAGTGTGTGTTTCATCTGCATTTGCTAATGAACAGTACTGTGTCTGTCCATCTAGCCCTGCTATCTCTCCAGCCCCCTCTCAGGCCATGCTCCCCTGCACTTCCTGTCCTTCAGCCACTCATCTTCTTTGCAGATTCCCAAGCACATGTGCTTCCATCAACCACAGGGCCTTTGCACAGGTTCTTTCTCCTTCATGGAATAGTTTCCTTTCTGTCCCTCATAAGTAATTCCTACCAACCTTCAAATTTCTGCTCAGATATCCTTCACACAGGAAAAGGCTTCCCAAATCCCACAGACCCCCTGTTATACACTCTCACAGCACATCATCTCTTGTATTCAATGCATTTGTCAGGGTTGCAGTTTCACATTTATTGGTATGATCTTTGGGTTAATATCTCTTTCCCCAAATGGGCCCTGTATTCCATGATGGCAGGTACTGTTATCTGGTTTTGCTCACCATTCTATGCCCCAGGCTGAGCACTGGACCTGGCCCCTGGTGGGCACTCAAATATTTGTTGAATAAATGCATGCCTGAGATAAACCCTGATATATACTGTCACCTTGAGAAGGCATGTCAGAGTCCTCAACTCAGGTTATGTGCAACCCAAATGCAAAGAAGTTACAGTGACTATCAGGCCTGAAAACTTCCTATACATCTCATCCTCTTCCCTGAAGCCCTAAATGAGAGAGAAGTGGTAGAAAAGAAAACATTCTCTGTTCCAGGACAAAAAGTATAATAGACCCTTTGTTCCTTATCGAAATAACCCATCTGCACCCCTGGGCATAAAGCTGTGACATTTCAGCCTAAGCTCTGAAGCATCAACTCAATGATTCTCAACTCTTGTGGGAGTGCAGATTTTTATCAATGCAAAAAAGCACAGTGTAACTGGATGCTATAAGAGTTTGGTTTCCACTGGGCGCCTGGGTGGCTCAGTTGTTAAGCGTCTGCCTTCGGCTCAGGTCATGATCCTGGAGTCCTGGGATTGAGCCCCTAGTTGGGCTCCCTGCTCAGTGGGGAGCCTGGTTCCCCCCCTGCCCCTCACCTCGCTCATATTCTCTCTCTCTCTCAAATAAATATATTTAAAAATCTTAAAAAAAAAAAAAAAAGGTTTGGTTTCCAAACCTGGTTGATCATCAGAATTAACCAGAGACTATTGAAAAAAATAACTAGTTTCTTGGGCCCCACCCTCAGTGTTTCAGATCAGTGGTTTGGGGATCTGCATTTTTAAAAATATTCCCCAGGTGATGCTGCTGCATAGCTTGGGATGAAAACCACAGACTTGGGTCAAGAAGACCAGGCGGCCTTGGAAGACCCGACAGCTATGCGACTTCAGGAAGCCCTAGCCTCCATCAAGCAAATGAGGCCCATAGTACTTTCTTTGCCTTCCTCACAGAAACCCAAAGATATGTCAAGGCAATGGGTTGGAAATTATTATTATTATTATTATTATTATTTTAAACATTTTATTTATTTGACAGAGACACAGCGAGAGAGGGAACACAAGCAGGGGGAATGGGAGAGGGAGAAACAGGCTTCCCGCTGAGCAGGGAGCCCGATGTGGGGCTCAATCCCAGGACCCTGGGATCATGACCTGAGCCGAAGGCAGACGCTTAAAGACTGAGCCACCCAGGCGCCCCTGGGTTGGAAATTATTTTGACAAGACCTTTACAAACAAACATAAGGCAGTATTGTACCAGTGAACATATATACCTCAAGGCGTCCCTTGATCATTTCAGTCTGAGTTGGGTCTGGACGTAATTCAAAAAAACCAGTTCGTCCAGCTGTGTACTGTAGTCTGCCCCCTTCCTACACGATTACCAGATTAAGCCTCACATTCCTCCCTCCCCATCCTGTGTTTAGAAGATCTTAACACTCACACGATCTGAACACCTGGTTCTCTGCTGTTCCCCACATCCCACACTTCCTTTATGCTCAGGTGCATTAAACCAGCGTCAGCAGACCTTGTACTTCTCCATTTCACGTGAAGACACCCGGTTTTCCAATCCTCCTCTTTTTAACCCTACCCTCTAAAAATGCTGTTTTTCTTGTAGGATGCCCTGACACTGCTTGGGAACATCATCACCCCTTTCACTTGCTTTCCCTTCCACCTGTAGAGTGTCCCCCTCCCCTCTTCACTCATTCGCTTCCTTCAGTCTTCACTCAAATGTCACCTTCTGGGTGGGTGAGGTCTTCCCTGGATAATTTAGAATGTCACCCTTCCCCAGTATTCTCGATTCTGCTTTATTTTCATCCAGCACAGTTTTCTGCTGGTAGTGGGTTTTTTTTTTTAAGCAAATCCTAGTATATTATTAAACTCAAAAGAGATTTTTATTAGTTAATTATTTTCTTGGCAAATCAAACTTTTCATCTTGTTTATTGTCTAACCCTCCCGTGTCTGTTTTGTACATTGCCATATCCCTGATGTTTAGAACAGTGCCCGACATGTGGTAGGATCTCAGGCAGTATTAGCTGAATGAATACATGAGTCTGCTCAGATCTCTTTAGCTCCCCCTCGGCTTTTTGGCTTTGGCCTATGGGGCAACCACACTGATTTGCCAGGAACAGTGTGGTACGGGGGCCAGAAAGCAGTCCTCGGAGTCACAGAAGTCAAATTTTAAATTCTTGCTTTGCTGCTTAGTAGCTGTGTGATCTTGGGCAACTCCTAACCTCTCTGAGCCACATTCCCTAAAACTGGCAAATGGAGATAATCATATCTTCTCTGCAAGGTTGATGTGAAGATCAGGAATAATGTATGCAGGGTATCTAGAATCTGGCAGTGCTCTTTAAATGGTAGCTAATAATTTTGTGAATCACTGTGCTCACCTGACATCCCGTATTTGGCATATGGAATTCCAGCTGTGTCCAAAGAATACTGAAATAAGTTCCTCACATATCCCTTAGGCTTTCTAGCTGGAGACACCCAACCCTACTCTCCAGCAAACCTTACCAGTACAGCCCGGCACTCGTCTTACCTTGGTGGCGATGGCAGAAACTGCAGCCGTTCTCTTTGCAGTTATGACATTTCCATCCATGACCTTGGAGGAAAGGAGACACAGTGAGCAAGGTGCACTCCTAACCACTACTTAAGCAGAAAGAAGCAGCTCAAAAAGAGCAGCCCTAGGAAGCACCATACTATCCTACAAAGAGCACGGGCTTGCTATCAGATTTGGATCTAATTCTTCCTCTTAATAAGAAATGCAACTTTGAAGAAATATCTTCATCTTTAAGGACCGTTTTCCTCACCTGTAAAAACAAAGATAATGCCAACCATTCAGAGGATTTTTGTGAGGATTAAAACCAGTCACAGAAATGTAAACATCTCACAATGAGCCCTCAAGAATTGCCCATTTTCTTTTCTTGTCCCGGGTCTCTCAAAACACCAAATGAAGGAGGAATTTGAGGAATTAGAGTAATCTGATATCTGTGTAAGGTCCATGAAGTTCTGTCTCAGTGGCTCTCCACTCCTGCCACACATGTGGGGAGCTTTCTGGAGATACAGATGCCCAGACACATTAACTAATCTGTATCTCTAAGGGAGGGACCCAGACATCCTTGTTTTCAAAAGCTCCCCAGGTGATTCTGAATTACATCTGGCTAAAAATAACCACCATCCTTTGCACTATTCTCCTGCTTTTAAGTTAGTCATCTTAGTTGGAATTTACCAGGTAGCACCACTATTCTCACGTTACAGACAAGGAAGTGAACCACTTACTACTGAGTGGAGTCAGGAAGGATCTAAGGTCTTGTCATTTCGTTTAAAAGCCTGAGGTGGTCCCACTCAGCTAAGGAACCACCATTGGTAGGTAGTATGAATGTTATCTCCTTTGAATGAGTGTAGGTTGGGAAGAGCTAGATAGTCTTTCCAGAGGAGTAAGGTATAGCCAGGTTCCCGGGGGAGCCTGCAATTCAGGGGAGGAGGATTTAAAGATCCAGAGGAGGTTTGGGTGGAATGAAGGAGATTGTCCCTGATAACAACTCAACTGCCTGGTCTTAGAGCCAGCTTGCAGGGTAGAGGGCACAGAGCACACGAGTAAAGAGTACAAGTTCCATAGTCAGACAGGTCTAGCAATGATTCCCTGGGCCTTTCACAAACCAGCTGTGACCTCAAGCAAAGTGGCTTTACTACTCTGAGCCTCAGGGACCTCAACAGAAGTTGGGAGGGGGGGTGTGAATTAAAAACTCCCATAGAGGAATGTTGTCATAATTGAGATTAATCTCTCTTCCTTGGCACATGGTAAGTATTCCGTAAGTGGCAGTTAGAAAGGCAGTAGACACAGTCTCCAGAGAGCATAGACCATGGACTTACACTGAGTAGGTCTGAAGTCCAGCCACTTATTAGTTATGTAAACCTGGGTTAGATGGGTGTCATTGCTCTATGACTCAGTTTCTTTCTTTCTTTCTTTC
>NW_024424452.1:23193507-23217268 GCF_017311325.1 Ursus maritimus | reverse complement strand
TTTCTTTCTTTCTTTCTTTCTTTCTTTCTTTCTTTCTTTCTTTCTTTCAAGATTTTATTTATTTATTGGACAGAGAGAGACACAGCAAGAGAGGGAACACCAGCAGGAGGAGTGGGAGAGGAAGAAGCAGGCTTCCTGCTGAGCAGGGAGCCCCATGTGGGGCTCTATCCCAGACCCTGGGATCATGACCTGAGCCAAAGGCAGATGCTTAACGACTGAGCCCCCCAGGCACCCATATGACTCAGTTTCCTCATCTATAAAATGGCGGTAAATACTACTATTTACCCCACATAGTGGTTCTAAGTATTAAGACAGTTCATACATGTAAAGCGTTCAGAACCATGCCCGACACATAACAAAGTGCTCAATAAGTAGGCTACTGCTATATTTTGATACTATCCTTAAATGTTAAAACAGGTTACTGTGTATCTCTCAATAAAAAATCCCAGGGATCACAGGACACTCCTTTTCTTCCATGTTATAGAGATTCACTAAATAAATGTTTCCTTGGCTACTGAGTTTGATCAGACTGTATATTGGAGTAACCAGTACAGGACAAGAGCATATACAGGAATGATGAGATTATTACTTCCACTCTGTCTGTCACACACTTGAAGCAGCAGTGGGCTCTGGTGTTGGGTTATACATCTTCAGGCAGTCCTAGAAACAGATACATGGTCACAGATAACCTTCACCGTTGCTGGTATCCAGAGACATCCTCATCACTCAGACAGGGGCATGTGTGGTCACAAGCAAAACCACCCAGCTCTCTCAGAGAACTAACTTCTGAGGCTAACTGGGCCCAGGGGCCCCACTTCACCCCAGGGCAGGGAGTTGCTCACCGCCAGAAGGGAGCCATTGCTGGGCTCAAAGAGCAGCACAGTGGCCTGGTGGGAGGGGACCGTGGAGGCGGTGCTGTGGCCCTCGTAGAAGGTGACCAACTTGGTGGTCAGGGCGTCTTCTGCAGCACTGTAGGCGGGCATGACCCCCAGGAAACTACAAGGAGAGAGGGAGCAGCTTCAACCCCTTCCTACCAATACTGGGGTGTCCTATCAAGTCCCCACATACCTTCCTTTCTCTTTCCTCTGTCACTGCCCTACTGTCCTCCCTTCCCCCCATTCCCCCGCCCTTCCTTTAGGCAGTATGCAGAGTATGTTTAAGAGCCTGGCTGTGGATGAGAAAAACCATCCTACTTCTGCCACTAATTACCTATGTAACCTTGGGTAAGTCACTTAACCTCTCTGAGTCTCAATTGTCCCCATCAGTAAAATGACTGCATCAATACCTTTCTATACGGAGAATGTGTTGAATCAAACAAGATAAATCCCTGTAAAGCGTCGGCTCGACACAGTGCCTATCGCAAATATTAGATGGCAGCTGTTACCAGCAATGATTAGGCAAGCCCTCTCTTCCTTTCTCCCGCTGCTTCCTTCGCATGCCTCCCCTTCCACCTTTCCAGTTTCTCCAGCCCCTAGCCCCGGCCTTCCTCACTCACCCCCTGTGCTTGGCCACCGGCACCACGGTGCGCACGGGCTGCATGACCCCTCCGTCGGGGCCGCTGGAGAAGTTGGCCAGAGCCGCCTCCAGAGGCGGGATGAGGAGGCTGGAGCTGTGGAGGTGCCGCTGCACCTCCGCTGCGCTCAAGAACGCTGGAGGCCGGCTCATCTCGCCACCGACCTTCTAATTTCAGCTAGAGCACAGCGTTCGCTGTTCCCCGGGCTGCGCCCTATATGAGCGCGCGGCGCTGCGGTGCCGCCTACTGGTCACCGCCTAGCTTCGGGGGCGGAGCAACGCTGGCCTCAGCCAACCGCACCTCTCCAACCCCCCCGCCCCCACCTCCGGCCTCGGTTGGCGGAGCTGTGTTCCCCTCCAGCTACGGGCTCCCCAGGATCGCAGTTGAGACGGTGGGTTGGGAGTTAGTATTCTTGGGTCCACTTTCACAATTCCTATGATTAGCTGTAGTCGCGATCCTTGCAAAGGGCTTAGGCGCGCCCCCCCACCCCACTCCCCTGCCCCATCAGTAGTCCTCTCTGGGAAAGAGGAGGTAGGGGAGATGGACCGCATATGGTGACGGCGCTCCCTTTTTTCTTAAATTATTACCCCCTGCTAGGAGATCTTAGATGAAAGGAGATAGTTATTTAAGAAATCATTTCTTTTCAGTTCTGCCCCTATCTGGAGTCCCTTATCCCAACCTCCCTCCTACTCCCACTTCCAGATCCCAGATTATTGATTACTTTAAGTGCATAATTTTCTTTTAGGCTAACTCAATTGACCTTCACCTTTTAAAAAGGGGGAAGTTCCCAGGACAAGATGTAATGGCCTCAATCACAGGAAGAGCCAATATGCCTAAGAATGCATAAGACGACTCAGGTCTTTTCTTCAAGGAGCTTATTCTAGAGAGGAGGAAACAAGATAGTATGGAAGGTAACCAACAATGCGGGGTAGTAAATTCTAGCTATCAAATCAGTGATAGGAAGAATAAATGTGTTTGATAATGCAAAGAAAAGAGATCATTTTGATGTTGATTGCTTAGATAAATGTTTTATGAAGGCTGGGGAATAAATCAAGCTCCAAAATAAAGTTAATGGTAACAGCAACAACAATGATAACGGGGGCAGGTTATTGATCTTTATTATGTACCCAGTACTGCACCATGCATTTCATGTGCATCATCTCATTGAATTATACAACAACCTCTCTGGTAGGTAGGTGTTTTTAGCTGTGCTGTCCACTTGAGGCTCTGAGAGGTGAAGCGCTTTGTCCAAGGTCACCCAGCATATCAGCAGAGGAGTTGGGACCTGCCTTTGTAGTCAGTCTCCAGAACTCGACTCCCAATGGTTAATGCTACATTGGCAGAAAGAGAGGAAGAGGGCACTTCAGGCCAGGTGAAGCCCATGGGTGGAAGGAATGTTGTCTAGTCCTTGGGAACAGTGTCTTGCCAGACAGAGTTGGGTTGGAACAGGGGTGTGTTTGTGTTGGGGTGGGAGCTGATGTCTGGGAGCAGCAGAAGATAAAACTGGGAATGCTTCTAGGAATCAGGAGGCTAAGAAGTGGGACTCTTTGAAAAGAAATAACATGCTCCAAAAAATTGACTGTTTAAAAAGATGATTCTTGCACCTATGTATAGGATGAAACAGATGAGCAAAAGTGTAGTCTGGGAGACAGATCAGGAGATTGGAGTGCTTGTGTTGTCATTCCCCTAATATTTGGGTTGGGAACTGTGTAGGGCATTTTTTAGGAAATGGTCACATTGCAATAAAAGACGGTGTGTGGGGAAGTATAAAAATATTTACCAATGAAATAAATTGTATGTCATGTATTTAGCACAGGTCTTGGGATTCCAGAAACATTTATGGGCCATTATTTGTGTTATTATTATCATGTCATATTTATTGGGTTTAAAAAATATAGAAGTATAGGGGTGCCTGGGTGGCTCAGTCTGTTAAGAGTCTGACCGGCTCAGGTCATGATCTCTGGGTTCTGGGAGGGAGCCCTGCATTGGGCTCCCTGCTCAATGAGGAGCCTGTTTCTCTCCCTCCTCTGGCTGCTCCCCCTGCTTGTGCTTTCTCTCAGTCTCTATCACTCTCTCTCAAGTAAATAAATAAAATCTTTAAAAAATATAGAGAGGTATAAAGAAAATAGGGAGTTTGGTCTGTTATTCTTGAGGGGAAAAGAAGCAAAACCAAATACTAACAAAAAGAGATGTGAAATAGGAGAGCCAGATGTGTATTTGCTTCCATTGTTAATTAAATTACTGAGCTTTGGTTAAGCAGAAAGCTCCTGTATTTGTTTCTAGAAAATCCTGTAGGAGTAAGACTAGTCTGCAAATCATCTCAAATCATCTTCCTTACAAAGCTTTGGGTATCATCAGCCAGGTCCTCAGTAAAGTAGCACCGGGAAAATTGGTCATAATTGAATTAATTCTGTTGGGGCCAGATACACAGAGTAGTTACCGGTCCTGAGGCTCCAGAATCTCTTTCTTTCCTTCTTTCTTTCTTTTTCTTTCTTCCTTTCTTTCTTTCTTTCTTTCTTCCTTTCTTTCTTTCTTTCTTTCTTTCTTTCTTCCTTCCTTCCTTCCTTTCTTTCTTGATTTTATTTATTTATTTGAGAGAGTGAGAAAGAAAGAGAGAGCATAGAAGCAGGGGCAGAGGGAGAGAGAAGCAGACTCCCTGCTGAGCACAGAGCCCACCATGGGGCTCCATCCCAGGACTCCAGGATCATGACCTGAGCCAAAGGCAGGTGCTTAACCAACTGAGCCACCCAGGCACCTCACCTTCCTGTAATATTTACAGGTGTAAAAGAATTTCACTTAAGTCCTATTAGAGCTATACTCCTCTTGTGTTTAAATTCTACTTGGTTGTGTGTCTTAATAAAGTAATTTAAATAACTATTTGCATCCCTTGTTTCATGAATTAAGCAATATTTGGCTGTTTGTAACCCTTGAAAGTTTGGAGCTGGAAGAACCTTTGAAAAATATTTCCTGAGCCGAAGGCAGACGCTTAACTGACTGAGCCACCCAGACGCCCCTCCAGAACCTTTTCAAAGTGAAAGTTATGCAATAGCTCTGGCTGGGGTCAGGAATTGTACAACCTGGCAGGTAGAAGGGAATTTTTAGGTGACCACATATACCAGAAGTCCAACGGCCAGGTTCTGCGGAGGCTTTAATACCTCATGACGTCTCTTTTATCATTTACTTAATATATTTTATTATAATATCTTCTTTAGCTTTAGTAGAAGCAAAATTAGCATACAATTGGAGATTAATGTGCTTTTTAAATCATTTTTAATTTGCATCAAAAAATGCATAACTGTTTAAAAGACAGGGTCTGGGAATTACCTAAAATCATCTTCCTTACATGGCTTTGTGTAACGTCACCCAGGTCCTTAGTAAAATTTTAGTTGCCAAACATGAATTTCTGGTTTGAGCTTAGAAGCCTGTGACCACCCTTGAAAGAAGTCCTTATAAAAAGGTAGGGCAGCCTTCTTTCTCCTACACAGACTGGTGGTAGCAGCAGTGGTTTTTGGGAGGCTGGTTGGTTCTGAATTCCAGGTGACCCGCACGAGTCTGATGTCCAAATATAGAACATGATCTAGAGTCTAGATTAGAAGCTGGTTTTGCAAGTATGGACTGAAAGTAGACCATCCAGTTGTACCACAAATACCTCCCTGCTCCAAATGTTCCAGAAGGAGAGGGGGTCACTGACGTCATGGTGTCATATTACTTGGCTGAGGCTGTGGGGGACATAGCATGCTTTTGGGTGACATAGAAATGAACACCCTTTTATGCCTCCTTTAGAAAGAGCTTTCATCTGGAATGGTTGTTAAGAGTTTTATATACATTTTGGGACTTATGAAAGTGATTATGATCGACCCTTGAAAAATATGGGGGTCAGAGGCACCAGCACATACCCTCAAAAATCCACACATATCTTTTGGCTCCCAAAAATTTAACTACTGTTGACCAGAAGCCTTACTGATAACATAAGCATAACGTAAACATACCAATGAACACATAATTTGTGTTTGGTATTATATATTGTATTCTTAACATAAGCTAGAGAAAAGAAAATGTTATTAAGAAAATCATAAGAAAGAGAAAATACATTTACAATACTGTACTGTATTTATAAAAAAAATCTGAGGTGTACTTCTGTGTACTTCAAATGTGTATTGGTCAAGTGCCAACCATATAATGTTTTCCTAGTTTAACTCACTGATGTGATGCATTGTAACAGATGTCCTAATATTCCAATTTGTTTCTAAAGTTTTTATTGGCGTTCTAACACCTTTTTTGATGAAATCCCCACCAAATCACTCACAGGTAGAGGATTAGGAGCTTCTTGATTAGTGATTCCCAAGAAAGGGCTCTGAGGTCAGCTAGTGTGGATTTGGATCCTGGTTTTACCACTTGTACCTTCTGGATGTACAAGAGACTTCACCACCTTCACCCTGTTTCTTTAAGTGTAAAATCAGATAATATTAACAATATTAGAACCAACCTCCCAGAATTGTGATGAGGCATAAATGAAATCATTTTGTTGTGTTTAGCAGGTTGGTCTATTATTAACAAATATTATATTAGTGTTATTAGGTGTTATTGAGGTTTTTTACTTTATTATTATTAAAATGATGAAAGTACTCTTAGTAATAATGACTTATTAGAAAGAAT
Source organism: Ursus maritimus (assembly GCF_017311325.1). Taxonomy (NCBI): domain Eukaryota; kingdom Metazoa; phylum Chordata; class Mammalia; order Carnivora; family Ursidae; genus Ursus; species Ursus maritimus. Next base: position 23,211,099 of record NW_024424452.1, on the reverse strand, counting down.
ATTAAAAAACGTATTAGTAATGTAGGGGCCGGTAAACAGGTCACAGGTGTAACTCTCCCTTCTTGTCCTCTCCTGAGACTTTGTCCTGGGACAAGGCAAGCCTGCTTATAGAATTCTGGAAGTTCCCTGCTATCCCCTCCAACCGCCTGTCCCCCGAACCCTACCCCTTGTACTTCTCTAGCTTTTCTGCCACTACCATACTGAAGGTGACAGCAGACCTGGGCTGTCACAGAATTGAGGAGAGCACAGTGGCTAAGGTACTCACTTCCAGTGCCAAATTTAAGGGACATATTCAGAACTCAAAATACACAGTACTGAAGATTTTTTTAAACTGTTTTAAATGATGCAATATTGAAAAAAATTAAAACACCAAAAAAAAAAAAATCCACGATGAACAAAATATAAAAATTTTAAGTAAAAACAGGGCCAGGATTACTCATTTTTCCCTTTTGCTTTAGCCTCCCATGTAGCACCTCATGACACTTGTATATTTAATTTTTTATTTGGAAATTAAAATTAAAATATTTATCTTGATTACTGAGTTGGCGGCCCCTTAAACGTTGGCAGCAAAGGCGAGCATCTCACTCCCCTCCTAGTCTCTATAGTTGGAGAGTTGTGGAACTGTGGGGTGGGCCAGGAGGAGGAAGCAGTGAAACAGTTGGGAAATCGGGAAGTTGGGGGGGCCATCTGGGCGTTGGGCGGGTGGTAAGAAGGGACAGGCCTTGGACGGGGCTGGGGATGGGGGGCTCTTGGGCACGTGGGCGCATGCGCGGCGTTGGAGCCCCGGCTGCGCGCTCTGGGTCCTCCCGCCCACGGGGTAGCGCGCCTTTGAGAGGTCGCAAGACCCGGAGGCGGACAACCGGCTGCAGCGGCGGGGCGGTTGGGGAGGGCGTTGGGAGGTGGTGTCGTGCGAGGACCAAGCCCTCACACCTGAGCAGCGGAGGTGGACGGGGAGGCGCAGGGGTGGCGGTTTTGAAGCCTGTGTGGTGAGTGTTGGACTTTTCCGCCCGGGCGACTTCCCAGCCCTGGCTCGTCCTCCCCAAGTTCTCGGGCTGAGGCAGACGGTGCTCCCCGGACTCCACCATAGGCCAGCGCTGCTGTCCGCCCTCGCGCCCCCAAATCCGTGCCTCCACACTCCCCCAAACAAATACACGAAAACACACTGGAGACTTAGGGTTGAATTTTAACTGTTTGAATTAAAAAAAAAAATTTTTTTTAAAATGTTGGTTGTAGCTTAGTGGTTAGAAAGAAGGTTTTGGGGAGCAACCAGGTGGCTCAGTCGGTTGAGCGGCTTAGTCTTAGTTTCTGCTCGGGTTGCGGTCTGGGGCTTGTGAGAAGGAGCCCCACTGGGGCTCCACCCTCAACGAGGAGAATCCCCTCAGCTTGGGATTCTCTCCTTCCCTTGCCCCTCCCCCCACTTGTGTGCTCTCTCTCTCTCTAAAATAAACCAATCTCTTTTTAAAACGATTTATTTATTTATTTTAGAGAGAGAGCGAACGCACGGTGGGGAGGGGCAGAGGGAGAGGGAGAAACTCAAGCCGACTTCCTGCTGAGCTTGAGCCCGAGTGGGGGGCCTCCATCCATCTCAGGACCCTGAGATCAAGACCTGAGGGGGAAACCAAAAGTCCAAAGCTTAAAGGACTGCGCCACCCAGGGGTCCCATAAATAAATAAATCTTAAAAAAAAAAAAAAAAAGGTTTTGGGAGGTGCCCCAGCCTTGGTTTTAATTTAATTTTAGGGAAGTGAGTTGACCTTTGCAAATCTCAGCTATAATGGAGGACTATCCTCTTACCCGTCTCTTGGGGTTTTTCTTTTTTTACACTGAGGAAAAAATGGTTTCTACCATTTTATTAATTAATTAATTTATTTATTTATTATTTATTTTTTCATTTCTACCATTTAGAGTATTAGAACTCTGTGGCTTTTATTACATTCACAATGTTGTGCCACCATTACCGCTATCTAATTCTAGAACATTTTTGTTTTTTTTAGAACATTTTTTATCATCCTTAAAATAAACCCCCTACTCACTGAATAATCACTTGCTATTATCGCTTCATATCTCCAGTCCCTGGCTACCACTAATCTTTCTATCTCTATGGATTTGCCAATTCTGGGTATTTCACGTAAATAGAATCATAAAATATGTTGCCTTTTGTGTTTGGCTTCTTTTACTTAGCATAATGTTTTCAAGGTTCTTGAGTGTTATTACGTACCTCATTCTGCATTTGGATATACCACATTTGTTTATCCTTTCTTCAATAGATGAACTCTTGGGTTTCTACTTTTTGACTATCACCAATAATACGTTAGTGTACTTTATGAACTTTAATGTACATGTACTTAATAAACTTTAGTGTACATGTTTTTTCATCGACATGTTTTCTATTCTGTTGGTATATGCCTAGGAGTGGAATTGCAGGGTCATAAGGTTTACCTTTTTCAGGAACTGCCAAACTTTTTCACAGCAGCTCTACCATTTTACATTCCTATCAGCGCTGTGTGAGGGTTCCAGTTTTCCAAGTTCTTGCCAACACTTGTTTTTTTTTCCATTAAAAAAAGGTTTTTTCGTTTTGTTTTGTTTTGTTTTTTATTATAGCCATTCTAGTGAGTAAGTGGTATCTCATTGTGGTTTCAATTTGCATTTCCCTAATGACTAGTGATGTTGAGCATCTTTTTCTGTCCTTGGCCATTTGTGTAATTTCTTTGGAGAACTGTCTATTTAGATCTTTTTGCTCATTATTTAATTGGTTTGTCATTTTGTTGTTGAGCTGTAAGAGTGCTTTATATATATTCAGTATATGAAACCCTTATCAGTTATACAATTTGAAAATATTTTAGTCCATTCATGAGTTGTTTTTTTGTGTCCTTCAATACTCAAAAGGTATTGATTTTGATGAAGCCAAACTTATCTATATTTCTATTTGATGTCCTAAGAATGCACTGCTATATCCGAGTTATGAAGATTTACTCCAGTATTTTCTTCTAAGAGTTTATTGTTTTAGCTCTTACATTTGGCTGTTTGATCCATTTTGAATTAATGCTTGTATGTGGTACAAGGCAAGAGTTCTTTTGCATGTTGCTTAAGCACTATTTTTTGGAAAGACTGTTATTTCCTCATTGAATGAACTTGGCACCCTTACTGAAAATCAGTTGACCACAGATGAATGGGTTTATTTCTAGACTCCCACTTCTATTCCCTTGATTTATATATCTGTGCTTATGTCAGTACCATACTGTTTTGATTATTGTCGTGTTGTAGGAACTATTGAAATTAGTAAATATGAGACCTCAAACTTGATCTTCAAGATTCTTTCGACTATCCAAGGTTCCTTGCCATTCCATATGAATTTTGAAATCAGCATCTTCATTTCTGAAAACAGGCAGGTGGGAATTGATTGATTCTATAGATCAATCTGGGGAGTGCTGCCATCTCAACAATATTAAATCTTTTCGTCCATGAACATGAGATGTCTTTTCATTTATTTAGATGTTCTTTAATTTATTTTTCCCAGCTTTATTAAGGTATAATAAATAAATAAAATAATAAATAAATAAAACTGTAGTGTATTTAGAGCGTACAACATGATGATTTGGTATACGTATGCACTGTGAAAGAATTCCCTCATTCAAGTTGATTAACACATCAGTCACCTCTCATAGTTGCCCTTTTGTGTTTGTGAGAAAGAACACTTAAGATCTACTGTCATAGCAAACTTCCCTTGTACAAAACAGTATTATCAAATATAGTCATATTATACATTAGATCCTCAGAATTTGTTCATTTTATAACTGGAAGTTTATACTCTTCTACCAGTCACTCCCTGCTTCCCTCCACGTGTCCGCCCTTGGCAACCTGGAGGCTACATAGAATCTATAGATGGCTTCAGGCAGTGAGGACATTTTAGCAGTAATGAACTCAGGATAGCTTTTCCATTTATTTGTGTATTCAACTTCTTTCATTGATGTCTTACAGTTTTCAGTGAATGTATCTTTCATTTCCTTATTTAAATCTATTCTTAAGTATTTTATTATTTTTGATGCTATTGTGACTAGGATTGTTTTCTGTCTCTTTGTTAAACTTCTCATTTTGTTCTTATATTGTTTTTCTAATTCATTAAATTGTTTATATTCTCTGGAGATCTTTGAGCATCTTTAGGTCATTTATTTTGAATTCTTTCTTGGGCAATTTAATTATCTCTGTTTGGGGTCTGTTACTGAAAGCTTACTGTATTCCTTTGGTGATGTCGTGTTTCTCCTATTTGTCATTCTAGTAGCCTTGCATATGAATCTGCATATTGGAAGAGGCAGTCACCTTTTCCAGACTTTATGGATCAACTTCGGTAACAAAAGACCTTCACTTGTTGGTGGGAGCATGCTGGGTCTAGTGATACAAGGTGCCAGGTACATACGGCTGCTCTGGGTCTGGGGGAACAGGGTGTCTTTTTGGGGTCCATAGCATTGAGGGTCAGCACTACTGGAGTCCACAGCATTGACAACTGTGTAGCCTTTGGTGAGCACCGTGGGGGTTCATTTTTACTGCAAAGACTGCTGGAGTCCTTAGAGGCACTTCCAGATCTGAGACTATGGACCAGGACAGGCAGCGGTGGTGGCTGGAACCCATAGTGTGTACGTTCTTAGCTCTGGGGGCCAGCTGCTGGTACCCATGTAGTGGCAGGGGATGGTTGCAGACACACACATAGTGGTGGGGACCAGAGCCAACTGAGGGTGCACTGACATTTCCGGGTGCCCTGAGTGTTGGCATGTCCTCTGTGGCTAGGATCTCCTATCAGGTACTTACTGCAGTGGAGGCTGGTGACACAAGTCTGGCTGTCTGGGTGCAGGTGTACAGCTGGTGGAGCTAGCTTCAGGTAAGCCCAGTGGTACAGGCCAGCGACAGGAGACAAGGCTGGAGCTGGGCCCACAAAAAGCTCTGGGGGGCACTTGCTGTTAGTGTGCACTATTGTGGCTGCAGTGTCTCCACAGCAGTGGAGGCCAATGTTAAGAGTCAGGCTAGGAATGTGCAGGTGCACAACTGGAGGGGCTAGCTGAAGCTGAACGCAATGGTGCTGGCCAGTACCTGGAGATAGGGCCAAATCTGGGCCCACAAGCAGCCATAGGGGCTTTGGCTGTTGGTGTACACTTCTGTGGCTGTAGACTATGGGCCACAGGTATGCACACTTCAATAGAGGCTGGTGATGGGAAATCAGGCTGGTGGCAGGCAGGTGCACAGCTGGAAGGGCTAGCCTCAAGTGTATATGGTGGTGTGGGTCGGTCACAGGGGCCAGGTTGGCATCTTGTACTTGTGCAGCTACAGAAGCCTGGGGCTGGCTGCCAGTGTGGATCCTGGGATTTGGTGGGGATAGGGATCCAGGGAGGGACACAGGCATCTGGTGTTTACAAATGCAAATACCTGTGGGATGAAAACTAGTGAAATCTGCAGGGGATCAGCAATTGGTTGTGCTGGACAATGTTTACTTCAATGGTGAAAGGTGCTGAGGTCCGTTGCAGAATAGATCGCTGAGAACCAGTGTCGCTCCTACTGCTTGGCTGATACTGGTAGCCCCTGCCTTTCTTCCTTGTTACTAGCTATCACTGTATGTATCAGCCTGGCTGGTCTCTGGATGGGGTGAAACATATTCAGGTCCTTTGTGTGGTGCACCAAAACTGGGGAAGCCTGTTGCTCACCTTTCCATGGAGAGGAAGGAACTCTTTCTAGATGGGGTACTGCCTCTTGGTACTGAGTAGTGCCAGCCTGGGGGATCCGGATGATGCAGACAAAATGAATCTGATCTTCCTTCTCTTTTTCTGTGGTTATGCTGCAGTTTTTTGTTCCTTTGGGTTCTTGAAGTTTCTTAAGTGGACTCGGGAGCAATCCCAGAGCTATTTTTGTTCATGGATAGCTGTCTAATTGTTGATCTTTGTGAAGGAATGGAGAGGCTGGGGTTTCCTACTTTGCCATGTTGGTGATGTCATTCCCCTTTTTTCCTTTTTTCTTAATGTAGGCATTCATTACTATCTACTTACCTCTTAGAAGTACTTTTGTTACATCCTATAAGTTTTGGTGTGTTCTGTTTCCATTTTAATTGTTTCAAGATTTTTTTTTTAATGTAGGCTCCACACCCACTGTGGAGTCCAATGTGGGGCTTGGACTCATGACCCTGAGATCAAGACCTGAGCTGAAATTGAGTCAGATGCTTAACTGACTGAGCTGCCTAGGCACCCCTCAAGATTACTCTTTATTTCCCTTTTGATTTCTTCTTTGACTCATTGATATTTCAGGAGCATCTTGTTTAATTTCTGCATATTTTAAAATTTCCACTGAATTTTCCAGTTTTCCTCTTGTTATGAGTTTTTAGTTTTACACCATTATAGTTAGAAAAGATACTTGATGTGATTTCATTGTTCTTACACTTGTTAAGATTTGTTGTGTGGCCTAACATATTATCTATCCCTGAAAGTGCTCTGTGTGGGCTTGAGAAGAATGTGTATTCTTTTTATTTTTATTTTTAAGTAGGCTGCGTGCCCAGAATGGAGCCCAGAATGGGACTTGAATTCAGAACCCTGAGATCAAGACCTGAGCTGAGATCACAAGTTGATGCTTAACTGACTGAACCACCTAGGAGCCCCTGAGAAGAATGTATATTCTGCTGCTGCTTGGTGGAATATTCTACATATGTCCGTTAGGTCCATCTGGCCTAATGTATAGTTTAAGTCCCAGGTTTCTCGGATTTTCTGTCAGGATGATCTATCCCTTGCTGGAAGCAGGGTATTGAAGTCCTTTCTACTATTACTGTATTGCTGACTATTTTTCCCTTCAATTTTTCTAATATTTGCTTTATACATTTAGGTGCTATTGATGTTTGGTGCACAAATATTTACAATTGTTATATCCTCTTAGTTGATCCCTTTATCATCATTATACAGTGACCTTATTTGTCTCTTATTACAGTCTTAGGGCTTAAAGTCTACTTTGTGTGCTGTAACTATAGCTACTCCTGCTCCCTTGTGGTCTCCATTTGCATGGAATGTGTTTTTCTGTCCCTTTAGTTTGAGCTTATGTGTGTCCTTAAAGCTGAAATGAGTCTTTTTATCCATTCAACTACTCTGTGTCTTTTGATTGGAGAATTTAGTACATTTACATTTAAAATAATTATTGATAAGTATAGATTTACTCTTGTCATCTTATTAATTTTTTTCTCTTTTGTAGTTCCTTTGCTCCTTTCTCCCTCTCTTGCTCTCTTCCTTTATGATTTAATAATTTTCTGGAGTGGTATGCTTTGATTCCTTTCTTTTTACCTTTTGTGTATCTACTCTAGTTTTTTATTATCTTATTAATATGAAGCTTACATAAAACATCTTGTAGTTAAAACAGTCTAAACTGGTGACAATGGAGTTTTGAATGCATACAGAAGCTCTGCATTTTTGTGCTATACCTTTTACATTTTGTATTTTTGATGTGTTTTGGTATCACAGTTTACTTTTTTTTATATTGTGTGTTCATTAACAAAATTATTGTGACTATAGTTATCTTTAATACTTTTGTGTTTTAACCATTATCCTCTAAGTTATTATAAATGATTTAGACATGACCATTACAATATTAACAATATTCAATATATGCTCTTTATCATGTTGAGGAAGTTCCTTTCTATTCCTAGTTCATTTTTGTCATGAAAGGATGTTGGGTTTTGTCATATGCTTTTTCTGTATCATTTGAGATCATGTGAGTTTTTTTCTTCATCCTATTAATATGCAGCATTACATCGATTTTTGCATGAAAATCAGCCTTGTCTTTTTGAGATATATCCCACTTAATATGATCCTTTGCTATTCTATTAGAGTCAGTTAGCTAGTGTTTTGGTGAGGTTTTGATTTATATCCATAAGGAATATTGGTCTATAGTTTTCTTTTCTTGTGTTGTCTTTTGCTGACCTTGTATAATGTTGGCCTCATAGAATGAGTTAGGAAGTATTTTCCTTTGTGTTTTGGTAGAGTTAGAGAAGGTGTGGTAAAATAAAAAATATATCTTGATCTTTATCCCAGTTTCTGGCACAGAGCTCCCTAAGCCCTCAGAATTTCTTGAGCATTAGGAGTATCTTTCGTTCTTCATAACTATCCCCTTTTGACCACTACCTGAGTTTATGCTAATGAGGTGACTCTGCAGGCCCCTAGACAACTTTGAGATGGGAGCTGGTCACAGAGGAATCAACTATGTGATTAGAGTGTCAGAACCCCCCAGGAGGGTAGGGGGCTGGAAAGTAAGTTAATCAGTGGATTAACCTGGATGTATTTTGGTCTGTTTGTTAGAAGAAATTGCATCCCAAAATTGTAGGGAAAGAAAAACTTATATGTATACAAAAATAAAATTAAATATAATGAAAGGATAGAATGTAACTGTAAAAATGAAAATTTAAAAAGATTTAAAAAAAAGAGTTGATAAAATAAGGAATTGGTTGAAAAAGGAAAGAGAAAAAAATTAAAATGGAAAGACTAAAGAATCAGGGGGAAAAAGAAAAATGAATTCTATATACTACTTTCCCCTAGTGCTGGAGTTTTGCAGTTCTCTATGATGGGTAAATTTGATCTTAGTTGGATGTTCTTGTTAATCTTCTGGGGGCAGGGCCTGTTGTGTTGATTCTCAGGTGTCATGCGTGGCCTGGGTCGGAATTGCACCACCCTTGCCAAGGGGCCAGGCTAAGTAAGTGGCTCTGGTTTGCTCTATGTGGCTTTTGTTCCCTGAAGGCTTTCCACACCATTCTAGAGGATCAGAATTGAAATGGTGGCCTACCAATCTCCAGCCCCAGAGCCAAGAGCACGGGGCCCCACTCCTCAGTGTGCCCTCAGGGAAAAGCAGTCAATCACTCCTATCTCCTTGGTCTCCATCTGCACTCTGCGCTCATCCAGCCTGTCACAGAGCATTTCTATCTCGGGCACATGACCCCATTTCAAGTCTTCAAACCCTGCAGACTCCTGCAGTGCATCCCCACACAGCTCCTTCTGGGGGAGTAAAGGGGTTCTCACTGGGGTTCTGCCTCTCGTTGGGCCCCAACTCTGAGAGCAGTCATCTGATTGTGCTTTGGCTCACTGTATATGGCAACCCAGAGCTGAGAGCCTTCTCCTGGGCTTGCTGATTGTAGCTGGCTTACCCCTTCTGATGCCTGGGAACTCAGCCACACTCAGGCACCCCCAGTCTTTCTGTTACCCCAAGGATCCTGAGACCCCACTGTCCCAGCTATGATTTTGTCCCACTTTGCCACCTGAGCACCTTTAATGCAGGGACATCCCTCATCGGAGCAGACTTCTAACTAAAAGTTCTGATTTTGTTCTCCACTGCTGTATCACTTTCTGGTGCTGGCTTACAGAGTCTCCCTCCCCTCCGTTTATCTTCCGATATATCACCTTGGGTTCACTTCCCTGCATCTCCTACCTTGCAGAAAGCCGTTGCTTTTCTATTTGTAGAGTTGCGGCTATTCTTTTTTTCCATCTCTGGTTGGGTTCACAGATGTTCAGAATGATTTGATAGCTATCTGGCTGAATTCCTGGGACCAGACAAAACTAAGGCCTTCTACTCCTCTGCCATCTTGGACTATCTCCCCCTCAATGAACTATAATTTTAAGTATAGCATATTCCTGCATTCTGTGAGTCAACTTGAGGAAGATTGTAGGAACTCCTGAGTTTGTAGTTAGTCTACATGAGACCCTATTTGAAGCTAACATCTAAAGTAGGGGCAGGCAGTCTTGTCAGACTGGGCCTTTAACCTGTGGGCTCTGTGCTAACTTTGGGTAATTTAGTGTCAGAACTGAACTGAGTTATAGAACACCCATTTGGGGTGTGAATGAATTGGGGAATTGGTTTTTGTTTGAAAAATCAAACAGAAGGATTGGTGTAAATCAGTTTTTAGTTGTTTGGTAGAATTCACTATTGAAGTCATCTGATCCTGGGCTTTTCTTTGCTGGTGGGTTTTTGATTACTGATTCAATCTTTTATTATAAGTCTATTTGTATTTTCTACTTGTTCTTGAGTTGAATTGGTAGTTTGTGTGTTTTGAGGAATTTGTTATTTCATCTAGGTTATCAAATTTGTTGCCTTTAATTTTTCATAGTATTCTTTTATCCTTTTTATTTTTGTCAGATTGATAGTAGTATTCTTTCTTTCCTTATTTTGGTAATTTGAGTCTTTTTTCTTATTTTGGTCAGTCAAGATGAAGGTTTGTCCTTTTTTTACTCTTTCTCTTGTTTTTATATTCTCTATTTTACTTATCCCCACTTTAATATTTATATTTTCCTGCCTTTTGTTACCTGTGGTTTTAGTTTGTTCTTCTTGTTCTAGTTCCTTAAGTTGGAAGACTAGGTTATTGATTTGAAATCATTATTGATTTGAAATGTGGGAGTTTATAGTTAAACTCCTTTCACTGCTTCACATAAGTTTTAATATGTTTTATCTTTGTTTTCATTCATCTCAAAGTATTTTCTCATTTTCCTTGTGATTTCTTCTTTGACCCATTGGTTGGTTAATAGTGTGTTGTTTAGGGGCGCCTGAGTGGCACAACGGTTAAGCGTCTGCCTTTGGCTCAGGGCGTGATCCCAGCATTGTGGGATCGAGCCCCACATCAGGCTCCTCCGCTATGAGCCTGCTTCTTCCTCTCCCACTCCCCCTGCTTGTGTTCCATCTCTCGCTGGCTCTCTCTGTGTTAAATAAATAAACAAAATCTTAAAAAAAAAATAGTGTGTTGTTTATTTTCCACATATTTCTGAATTTTCCAGATTTTCTTCTTTTACTGATTTCTAATTTCATTTCAGTGTGGTCGTGTTCATGAAGATTGGAAGATAATTTGTATTTCAGTCTTTTAAAATTTATTCAGACTTGTTTTTTTAAAAGAGAGAGAACGGGGAGGGACAGAGTGAGAGGGAGAGAGGGAATCTTTAGCAGGCTCCATGCTCAGTGCAGAGCCCGATACAGGGCTCTATGTCATGACCCTGAGATCATGACCGGAGCCAAAATCAAGAGTCAGACGCTTAACTGCTCGAGCCACCCAGGCGCCCGTATTGAGACTTGTTTTGTGACATAATGGTCTGTTCTGGAAAATGCTCCTTGTGAACTTGAGAACAATATGTGTTCTGTTATTATTGGGTAGATTTTTCTATATGTTAGTTCCAGATGGTTTATAGTGTTGTTTATGACTACCATGTCATTACTGATCTTCTGCCTTGTTGTTCTACTCATTATTGAAAGTGGGGCATTGAAGCCTCCAACTATTATTTTTGAGTTTTCTATTTCTCGCATAATTCAGTTCAGTTTTTGCTTGATATGTTTTGGGGGCTCTCTTATTAGGTTCTTATATGTTTCTAATTTTATGTCTTGATAAGATGACCTTTTAATCTGTATATAATGCACTCCTTTGTCTCTTTTAACAATTTTTGTCTTAAAGTATGTTTTGTCTTTCATTAGTACAGTCATTCCTGCTTGTCTTTTGCATACTGTTTTCATGGAATATCTTTTCCTGTCCTTTAACTTTCAACTTTCCTTTAGAGTCTTTGGATCTAAAATGAGTCTCTTGTAGACAGCATATAGTTGTCTTTTGCTTTTATATCCATTCTACCAATCTCTGCATTTTAAATGGAGAATTCAATCCATTTACATTTACATTTGATGTAATTAATGATAAGGTATGACTTCAGACATTTTTCTCTTTGTTTTCTTTATGTCTTATATCATTTTTGTTTCTCAAAGACTCCATTACTGTCTTCTTTTTGTAAGATATTTTCTACCATTTTGATTCCTTTTGTGTTTCTTCTACAATATATATTTTAGTAATTTTTCTAGTGGTTGTCCTATTGATTATATTTCACATCTTAGTTTATAATAACCTAGATGAATTAATACTCACTTAATTTCAGTGGTATACAAAAATTTTACTCCTATTTACCTCTGCTCCCCCCTTTATTATTGTCACAAATTGCATCTTTATACATTGTTTGCCAAATAAATATGAATTTACATATTTTTATGCAGTTGTATTTAAATAAGAAAAATGAGTTACAGATCATTAATACTGGCTTTATATGTACATTGTAATCATTACTGATTCTTTATTTCTCCACGTGAATTTAATTTAGTGTCTAGTGTCTTTTCTATTGCATTTTATCCATTGCAATTTTGTATAAAGTTTTAGTTGTTGCACTAGAGATTACAAAACATAGTCTTAACTTGTAGTCTATTTAGAATCAATATTTTATCAATTAAATTGGAATGTAGTTTTATGACCATATTAGTACTCTTATTACCTTTCCCCCTGCATACTGTATTTGTCTTATATATTACACCTTCATTTATTGAACATTTCATCAACTTGGTATATTCCTTGTTTTCACCAATAAAAATATTCTAAACACTCAGGAAGAGAAAAGACTCATCTTGATTTGTCCAGTTGTTTACCACTTCTGTTCCTCTTTCTTCATTTTTAATGTTCCAAGTTTCCTTCTGTTCTCATTTCCCTTCTCTCTGAAGAGCTTCCTTTTCTTATGGATCAGACCAGCTGTCAGTGGAGGCAGTTAGTTTTCCTTCATTTATGAATGTCTTGATTTCAAAGCTGCATTTCTGAAGAATTTCTTTGCTAAATATCCAATTACTCCTTTTCTCTGCATTTTAAAAATGTTGGTTACTTCCTTCTGGCTTCCCTGATGCCAGTCTGTTTCTCAGATCTTTGTCTCCTTATAGGTAATGTGTTGTTTTCCTCTGACTTTTTTCCAAGTTTTTTTGTTTTCTTAAGTTTTTATCATTTTGATTATTATGTGTCTAGACATCTTGTTTGGGATTTGCTCAGCTTTTTATATCTACAGGCTTGTGTCTTTTGCCACACTTGGGAGTTTGCAACCATTATTTCTTTAAATATTTTTTCAGCATCACACTCTTTCTTCTTTTTTTTTTTTTTTTAAGATTTTATTTATTTATTTGACAAGGCCAGAGAACCCAGCCTGCGAGAGAGGGAACACAAGCAGGGCGTGGGAGAGGAAGAAGCAGGCTCCTAGCGGAGGAGCCTGATGTGGGGCTCGATCCCATAACACCGGGATCACGCCCTGAGCCGAAGGCAGGCGCTTAACCGCTGTGCCACCCAGGCGCCCCCACACTCTTTCTTCTGTCTTCTGAGACTCTGATGAATTGTATCTTAAGACTTTATTTTTGTTGTCCCACATAATCCTAAGCTGTGTTCATTTTTTTCAATCTCTTCCTCCCCTGTTTTGATCATATTGGATAGTTTCTATTGGTTTTTCTTCAAGTTCACTGACTCTTTCCTCTGTCATCTTCATTCTGCTATTGAGTCTATCCAGTGAGTGTTTTATTTTGGTTACTTTCAATTCTAAATTCCCCTTTGATTTTTCCTTATATCCTCTCTATGCTAATTCTTTCTACTTTAAATTTTGTTTCAAGACTGTAATTGTTCTCTTGAGCATTATGATAGTAGCTGCTTTAAAGGCTTTTTTCAGGTAGTTCCAATATCTTTGCCATGTCACCATTGCTATCTGTTGATTGTCTTTTCCTGTGCAACCTGAGACTTGTGGTTTCTTGTATGCTGAATAATTTTAGATTACATTCAGGACATTTGTGTATTGAAATATGAGACTCTGGGTTCTGTTTTAAATCCTATGGGGAATATTGATAGTTTTGTTTAGCAGGCACTTGACCTGGTTATATGGCTGCCAGATTTAGCAAATAAAATACGGAACACCCAGTTAAATATGAATTTCAGATAAAGTATGGATATTTTAGTATAAGTATGTTCCCCCAATGTATTTGTTATTTGTTATTTATCTGAAATTCACATTTAACTGAACATCCTGCATTTTATCTGGCAACCCTACTCAGGTTTAAGCTACAAGTTGCAGCCCACCTCTGTGGGCTGTGGTTGCAATGTCAACTCAGTTTTTTTTTAATTTATTATTTTTTATTTGAGAAATTGACAGTGGTTTCAGGCACAGGAACAATATAAGTACTGTTTTTTAGGACATGTTAAACCATACTATAAGACTTCGGGATATTATGCAAGTCTTATTTATTTATTTATTATTGAAGTATAGTTGACACACAATGTTGCATTAGTTTCAGGTGTACAACATAGTGATTCAACAACTCTCTATATTATGCTATGCTCACTATAAGCATAGCTGTCACCTGTCCGTATACAACACTATTACAATACCATTGACTGTGTTCCGTATGTTGTACCTTTCATCCCTGTGACTTACTCATTCCATAACTGGAAACCTAGTACCTCCCATTCCCCCTCACCCACTTTTGCCCATCTCCCCATCCTCCTCCCCTCTGGAAAGCACCAGTTTGTTCTCCATATTTATGGGTCTGTTTCTGCTTTGTTTGTTTTGTTTTTCCGATTCCACATACAAGTGAAATCACATGGTATTTGTCTTTCTCTGTCTGACACATTTCACTTAGCATAATTTCCTCTAGGTCCATCCATGTTGTCATCGTCAGTTCAGCTTTTAAAAACTGCCGTTCTATCTGGATCTTCCTGGATCTTAGTCTTACAACTCACTGATCAAAGTGATTAGCGTGCTAATTAGGTGAGATCAATTTATGCTCAGACCAAGGCTGAGCTCCTCCTATTCCTCTGTGTCTCTTGTACCTTTAGTTTCTCTGAGGCACTCTTAATCTTGGTCTTCTGGCCAGAGACTGGCCTTTACCATGAGTGCTTGCCACTGAAAGTTCAGAAGCACTTGAGGTGCTCCTCTTTGCTGCATTCCCTGGTTACTCTTTCTGGTTCACTCACTGAAAGAACGTGACACCTTTTAGTACTAATGCAATACATACCACATCCACATCCTTCTCTCCCTTTAATATGTCTTGAAATCCAATTCTGATTTTGAAAGCCCTATGAGACTGTTAAAAGTGGTGCATATGAAGGAAATTCTGGCACATGCTGCAAAATGGATAAACTTTGAAGACATTTTATGCTAAGTGAAATAAGCCAGTCACAAAAGGACAAATACTGTCACAATGAAGTGATTCCACCAAATGAGGTACCTAAAGGAGTCAAATTCATAGATGTAGAAAGTGGAATGGTGGTTGCCAGTGACTGGGGAAGAGGAGGAAATAGAGAATGATGATTTAATGGCTGTGGAGTTTTAGTTTGGGAAGATGAAAAAATTTCTGGGGATGAATAATGGTGATGGTTATGCAACAACCTGAATGTGATTGGCGCCACTGAACTGTACAGTTAAAAATGGTTAAAGTGGTAAATTTTATGTAATGTCTATTTTATCACCATTTTTAAAAAGAGCATAGCCTTTTAGCCACCTCTCCATAGTAGCAAATCACTCCAGGGAAATATAAGGTAAGTACTATGATTTTTCTGATTTTACAGATGATAAGTAGCTATAGGTTAATTACTTTGCTCAAAATTTTACAGCTTGTGAGAGTTAGGATTTGAACTCAAACAGCCCAACCTTAGATCCTGGGTTCTCAATTACTGTACTGTACTACTCACACCATGAGGAAAGGATCACAATTGTTTTGAATACACCTAATGCCTAGCATAGAATATGGTTCAAAGTAGATTTTAAATAGGAAATTTCAGAATTATAATTTGCAGGAATTTATCTCAGAGCCTATTAGAATAATAACTGACGTTCCAAATTTACAGTTTACATCTTTTTTGCGAACGTGGGGCTGCAACTGATTACATTTTGCATCTCTATCATCTAATATTTTCCATACATATTAGACCATTAGATGTGAATATAATGAATTAAAATAAAAAATAGAGGCAGACAAGTACTTATTTCAAGTAGTTATCTTTCAGGATTGTTGGAAAAAAGGAGTAAAACAATGAAGTAATCCTTTCACTTGACTGAATTTAACATTTTTGCCAGGTGTTGTAAATTTTTGAAATGTTTACTTCCCTCTTAGAGTTGAAATTCCATTCTTTGTGATAAAATGGATTTTTTGTGGCTCAACCAATTTGGAGTCCTCCTCTGGAAAAATTTCGTTTTAAAGGTAAGTGGAAGTGTCTATGGGAAATGGTTGTAAAGGCTAATGAGCCTGAAGGGGAGAACTTTAAATAGCTTTTTCACTTCATTTTATTTTATTATTTTTATTTATTTATTTATTTATTTATTTATTTTTTAAGATTTTATTTATTTATTCAATAGAGATAGAGACAGCCAGTGAGAGAGGGAACACAAGCAGGGGGAGTGGGAGAGGAAGAAGCAGGCTCATAGCGGAAGAGCCTGATGTGGGGCTCGATCCCACAACGCCGGGATCACGCCCTGAGCCGAAGGCAGATGCTTAACCGCTGTGCCACCCAGGCGCCCCTTTCACTTCATTTTAGTTTATGGGTTTGTTTGTTTTTTTTTGTCCCTTTGTTCCATGGCTTAATGTAGCAATTCTAACTCTGAAGAGTACCCATAGGATAAATCAATAGAATAGATAATGAAATGTGGAAAAGGGGTGAAAAAGACAGGCTAGAGAACCATTCGTATTGTAGAACAGACCTGAATAATATGTTTAAATTGTATACACATATATGCATAAGAGTATAGATTCACACACACATACACATATGTAGACTCTTAATTATCACAATCCTTCTGTTTCTTTTGCAGAAAAGGAAGATAATGTCTTTAATTGTGGAAATCTCCATGACATTCTTCTTCTCTCTACTGATTTTGCTTCATCGCAGAGATATAAAGAAAACGTTTCAGAATGTTACTGTTTTCAAGCCTATTCCTTTGTTGATCCCGCCTGATTTCTTCTTTAATACGAGCCGTGAATATGAATTAGCTTATGTGCCTTCTACAAGTGATGTGGTAAAAAATATTACTGAGATGGTGAAAGAGAGTTTACTTGTCAATTTTACAGGTTAGAAATTGTGATGTCTAAAATGGTTTTTGTGTTTTTCCTTTTCAACAATTCCTTGGCGATTCGGGGCCTTTTCTGGTTCCACACAAATTTAAAGGCTGTTTGTTCCAGTTCTTTGAAAAATGTCATTGGTATTTTGATCGGGATGGCATTGAAAGTGTAGATTGCTCTGGGTAGCATAGACATTTAAACTATGTTTATTCTTCTGATCCATGAGCATGGAATGTTTTTCCATCTTTTTGTATCTTCTTCAATGTCTTTCAACAGTGATCTGTAGTTTCTAGAATATAGATCCTTTACCTCTCTGGTTAAGTTAATTCTGAGATTGTCTAAACAGACCAATTAATTATGAAGAGATTGGTAGAATTCCCCGGAGAATCAGTCAGGCCCTGGACTCTTGTTTTTGGGGAGGTTTTTGATCACTGCTTCAATATCATCATAATTAATTTTTTTTCTGAACCATTGAGAATAAGTTGCATTAATGACATGTCACCTTCAACTGTATGTATGTATCTCCTAATAAGGACATTCTCCAACATAACAATTATTATACTCGAGAATTTTTAAATTGATATGATATCTAATATACAGTCAATATTTATATTTTCCTAATTGTCCTAATGAGGTTCTTTAGAGCTTATTTTCCTTTTTTGTAATTCAGGATCCAGTTGGAGATTTTTTTAAAGATTTTATTTATTTATTTATTTATTTATTTA
>NW_024424452.1:23136814-23193497 GCF_017311325.1 Ursus maritimus | reverse complement strand
TTTATTTATTTATTTATTTATTTATTTAGAAAGCGATATAAGTGAATGTAGTCGGGGGAGGAGCAGAGGGAAAGAGAGAATCTTAAGCAGACTCTGCTCCTCAAGCACAGAGCCTGACTCAGGGCCTGATCCCCAGGACCCTGACGTCATGACCTGAGCTGAAACCAAGAGTCAGACGCTCCCTGACTGAGCCACCCAGGCACCCCCCAGTTAGAGATTTTTAAATATTCACTGGGGTTGGCAAACTTTTCTGTAAAGGGCCAGATAGTAAATATATTAAGTTTTATGGGCTATGGGGTTTCTATCAAATATTCTTTTTTTTCTTTAAGAGCCCTTTAGAGATGTAAAAAAGATCCATAGCTCACAGGCCCATACCAAAACAGACTGCAGGGTAGATTTGACCTGCACAGGACCATAATGTGCTGACCTCTGGCTTAGAGTACTTTCTTAGACTGCTTTTGTTGTTGTTTTGTCTTTAATGACATTGATATTTTTAAAAGACTAGGCCAATTATTTTGCAGAAGCGTCTTAATTTGTATTTGATTGTTTCCTTACATTTAGTTTCAATTTGATCATTTGTGTTGAAAATATTACATCTTTCTTATAAGATCTTCTTAGTGAATCACTTTTGGAAGCATATTACCAGTTTGTTCCTCAGTTGGTGACATCATGCTTACTCATTTTAGTAAAATGGATTTCCACCGACTTCCCATTGTCAAGGCAGTTTTCCTCTTTGTAGTTAATAAGGAATCTGTAATTCTAAGAGTGCTTTCATGACCCTAGAAGCTTCCTTTGTGCCAAGTTGCAGTTATGACTCCCCCAAATTTAACTACTATTTTAACATCTAAGACCTTAGATTAGCTTTGCCTGCTTTTCACCTTATGAAATGGAGCTATTCAATATGTTCCATTATAGCACTCTGTGTTATATACAGTACGTATTATGTAGTTTTTATGTGTGTGCTTTCACTTAGCATTATATTTGTAAAGAATCATCCAAATTGTTGTGTGAGATCATAAGTCACTAATTTCTCTGTAGTATCCCATTATGTTAATATTATACAATCTATATGTTATTGACGAACATTTGGGTAGATTCCAGAGTTGAGCTATTATGAGTAGTGCCGTTATGAACATTTTTATAAGAACCTTTTGATGAACATATATATACCTTTCTGTTTGGTGTATAGCTAGGGGTGAAATTGTTGGTTCGTGGGGGATGTAACTATTTAGATTTACAGAAACGTTTGAGAGTTTCGGTTCCATATCTTCACCAATACTTGGTATGTTCTATCTTTTGACAGGAAGTAACTGGTAAAGTAACTGTTGGAAAATACAAAATACAACATCCGTCCATTTGTGGAGTCTCTATTCTGTTCCATTGGTCTGTGTGTCTGTTTTTGTGCCAATACCATGCTGTCTTGGTAATCACAGCTTTGTAATATAGCTTGAAGTCAGGCAACGTGGTGCCTCCGGCTTTTTCTTTTTCATCATTCCCTTGGTGATTTGGGGTCTTTTCTGGTTCCATACAAATTTTAGGATTTTTTGTTCCAGTTCTTTGAAAAATGCCAATGATATTTTAATAGGGATGATGACATTGAAAGTGTAAATTGCTCTGGGCCGGGTAGACATTTTAACAATGTTTATTCTTCCAATCCATGGGTATGGAACGTTTTCCCATTTTTCGTGTGTGTCTTCCTCAATTTCTTTCATAAGTATTCTGTAGTTTCTAAAGTATAGATGCTTTACTTCTTTAGTTAGATTTATTCCTAGGTATATCATGGTTTTTGTTGCTATTGTTAATTGAATTGATTCCTTAATTTCTCTTTCTACAATTACATTGTTAGCATATAGAAAAGCAACTGATTTCTGTGTATTGATTTTGTATCCTGCCACATTGCTGAATTGCTGTACGAGTTCTAGTAATTTGGGGGTGGAGTCTTTTGGGTTTTCCACATAAAGTATCATGTCTTCTGCGAAGAGAGAAAGTTTGACTTTTTCTTTGCCAATTTGAATGCCTTTTATTTATTTTTGTTGTCTGATTGCTGAGGCTAGAACTTCTAGCACTCTGTTGAACAATAGTGGTGAGAGTGGGCATCCCTGTTGTGTACCTGATCTTAAGGGAAAAGCTCTCACCTTTTCCCCATTGATAATGATATTTGCTGTGGGCTTGGTTTTTCTGATATTGAGGGATATTCCTTCTATCCCTTTACCCTGAAGAGTTTTAATCAGGAACGAATGTTGTATTTTGTCAAATGCTTTTTCTGCATCAATTGAGAGGATCATATGGTTCTTATCTTTTTTTTTTTTTTATTGATGTGCTGTCTCATGTTGATTGATTTGTGAATGTTGAACCACCTTGCATCCCAGGCATAAAACCCACTTGGTCGTAGTGAATAATCTTTTTAATGTACTGTTGGATCCTATTAGCTAGGCTCCTGTTGAGTATTTTGGCATCCATGTTCATCAGGGATATTGGTCTGTAATTCTCCTTTTTGGTGGGGTCTTTGCCTGGTTTTGGGATCAGGGTAATGCTGGCCTCATAGAAGGAGTTTGAAAGTTTTTCTTCTGTTTCTATTATTTGGGACAGTTTCAGTAGAATAGGTATTATTTTTTCTTTAAATGTGTGGTAGAATTCCCCTGGGAAGCTGTCTGGTCCTGGACTTTTGTTTTTGGGGAGCTTTTTGATTACTGCTTCAATTTTGTTACTGATTATTGGTCTATTCGGATTGTTTATTTCTTCCCGTTTCATTCTTAGTAGTTTGTAAGTTTCCAGGAAGGCATCCATTTCTTCCTACTTGGGTTTATTCTATGAATTTTATTTGCTAATATTTTGTTAAGAAATTTTACATGCATGTTTAAGACATTAGTCTATTTTTTAAATTTTTATTTTTTTATTTGAGAGAGAAAGCGAGAGAGAGAGCATGAGCCGGGTTAGGGGCAGAGGGAGAAGCAGACTCTCCACAGAGCAGGGAACCCAATGTGGGACTCGATCCTGGGACTCCAGGATCATGACCTGAGCCAAAGGCAGATGCTTAACTGACTCAGCCACCCAGGCACCTCAAGACACTAGTCTATTTTGTGTTCTTTGTTCCATGAGTTATTGAGAGTATATTGCCTAATTTCCATAATTCTATAACTAGAATTTTTCTAGTTATATTTTTGTTATTGGATTTAGTTTAATTGCATTATGTGAGAGAACATATTCTGAATGATGTAATCATTTGATGATGATGATTTTTGATTCTAAAATCATCCCAGATTTAGCCAGTGGGGTTTTTTTTTTTTTTTAAAGCAATGTCCTTTTGATGTATGTTTGTCAGCATTTGAGCACTTTCACTTTCTAACAGAACTACCTGTTCAGGCTGAACACCTTGTATTTTCTGTGCCCTAGAACTAGATTCAATCTATGAAGCAGTCTTAATTCCTCTTTTTTTAGGGATGGTATTAAGAAACTAAGATATGGGAAAAACAAGATGAGAGAGAGAGAGAGAGGAACAAAAACCCTCCCTTTGCTACCAATGTCCCTTCCTGAAGGTGCCAGTAGAAAGGTCACCACTTAACCCCCCACTTATAAGTGTTTCAGAATTGGCCTCCTGTTTACTTCTCCCCTCAGGGCCTGATAGGTCTCTGTAAATGTGTTCAGTGTGTCTGCCTCCCCACAATAAAACATAGGGAAAAACAAGTACTAAGTGTACTCATTACTACTGGGGTGTCTTTGCTTCTAGACTCTTCTAGTAGACAGATGTAGGATTTTTTTAAAAATCATGAGTTTATGTTGATACTTTCAATGCCAGCCCAACAATATAAGCCTCTTGTTTTCCTTCTCTCATTATATATTTGTACCTCCTTTCCCTCACAGAGCCCTAGATCCTAGCAGCATCAATGTACTCATTTGCCCTATCTTACAGAAAAGTATTTCTGAATTACTTATATTACGTACTACTACCCTAGCACACTTACAAGATTTCTTTGCAGTTGTTTTTCTTCTTAGACTATATTCAGCTAGGGGTATTTGTCAACATACTGTGCCTAAAATTTACTTGGGCTAATTCTTTTTCTTTCTTCTTGTGGTTGTTATCAGTTTAATATCTATTTAGGATTCACTTATATTCTTATTAAGTTTTAGTAATTATACCCCTCTGTGTTGATTTAACTTTATTTTTGAGTATGTAAAAGATTAACAATAAATGAAAGTCAAACTTGTATTAAAATGTATAATTAGAGAACTGGCATTGCCTCTACAATCCCTTCTAGCCTGTTCTCATCCACCCACTGTAGGTAACCAATACTGTTAGTGCCTGATTTATTCTTTTTGTGTTTCTTTTGACAAAAATAATGTTGCTACATGTATGCATGTATTTCTGGGTATGTGTGTGAGTCTGTGTATGTGTGTCTATATATTTTTTCTTTCTATTCCTTATTGTCCTTTCTTATACAAGAGCATACTATATAAACTCTTCTGTAGTTTGGTTTTTCTTTCTAGTAATATAGTGGGATGAAACTCATCTCTCTCTCTCTCTCTTTTTTTTTTTTTTTTTTTTATTTAAAGTAGGCTCCTTGCCCAGCATGGAGCACATGCAGGGCTTGAACTCACAACCCCAAGGTCAAGACCTGAGCTGAAATCAAGAGTTAGACTCTTAATCAGCTGAGCCACCCAGATGCCCCAAAAGCTCATCTTTTAATACACCTTGATATTTACCCATTGTGTTTCCATATAAATTTTAGAATTGGCTTGTAATGTTTCATAAAAAATGTTTGGATTTTTTGGGGGAAGTATTTTATTTTATTTTTAAAATTTTATTTACCAGTTTTATTTGTATTTTATTTATGATTGACAAATAAAGACTGTATGTATATATTTTGGTTATATAATATGATGTTTTGATATACATATACCTTCATTATCACAATCAAGCTAAATAACATATCCATCAGCTCTCTTGAGATCTATTCTAGAAGATTGATATTTTATTATGTTTTGTTTTGTTTTATTTAAATCCAAGTTAGTTAACAAGTTGTTTTGATTTTTACTAGAATTATATCAACTCCATATGTCAATTTTTACAGAAATGACATCTTTACAATAAGAATCTTTGCACATGTTATATGACTTTATTTTAAAAATCTTACTTCTCTCCTTAATTATTTATGTTTTCTTGTAGAGAGGCTATTGAAGACTTCAATAACCTGTTTACATTGGAAATATTTTAATTTTTAAGAAAAAACTTTAGTCATTTAAGTTACCTGTATGTGTGTCGTTGTGTGCGTGTCATTTTGAGAGTGTGGTTTTTTTTTAATTTCATAGAGATTAATTTGTGAATAAGAAAAGTAACCACTACTTCCATTTTTTAATTTTTAATTTAAATTATACAATTGTTTTCTAGAATACAATTTATTCTACTATTATTTTTTGAAATACACTTTCTTTTTTTTTATTTTTATTTTTTATTTTTATTTATTTACTCGACAGAGATAGAGACAGCCAGCGAGAGAGGGAACACAAGCAGGGGGAGTGGGAGAGGAAGAAGCAGTCTCACAGCGGAGGAGCCTGATGTGGGGCTCGATCCCATAACGCCGGGATCACGCCCTGAGCTGAAGGCAGATGCTTAACCTCTGTGCCACCCAAGCGCCCCTGAAATACACTTTCTGCAGAGATAATTTGTCACTTATTTCCTTTCAAAAATTTTTTTAATCCCTGGATTTCAAAATACAATTAAAAAGTTCCGCTTGTCATAGTTTACCTTAATGTAGTTATTGTAATGATTAAATATTGTTTATAATGTGTTCCAACTTTTATAAAACACAAGAATTTTTGTGTATCGCAGATATCCATTAGGTCATCTGTACTGTCAATGTTTGAGTAATAATGTTTTAAAATGTGTTACAACAAGGATTATGTTATTCGTGTACAGATAGGGATAATCATTAGACGTGTTCCATTTATGTGATGACTTAGTGAGATTTTCTCTCTGCAGTTCGAGGCTTTTCTTCAGAAGCAGAGTTTGAGAAGTACGTCGAGTATGAAAGGAAGCCTAAGGTTCAGGTGCTGGCTGCGATCGTATTTGATCATGACTTCAAACACAGCGATGACAGTTTGCCACTTCAGGTAAGAAATTTTTGTCTAAAGACTTTATAATTATATGTTAGATTTTAGAGATTTAATGAGATACAGGTAACCTCCCCATTTTATAAATGGGAAAGATTGTAAGTTGCCCAAGATCCTAACTACTAGTATATAACAGTACAGGGATTTGAATCCTGTGCCAACTTTGTTTGCTTGTTTGTTTGTTTTTAAAGATTTTATTTATTTATTTGTCAGAAAGAGAGCACATAAAGCAGAGGGAGTGGCAGGCAGAGGGAGAGGCAGGCTTCCACTGAGCAGGGAGCACAATGCAGGACTCAATCCCAGCACCGTGGGATCGTGACCTGAGCCGAAGGTAGACGCTTAACCAACTGAGCCACCCAGGTGTCCCCGTGCCAACTTATTTTAATACCTGTGCTTTTAACCATTACATTATACTAATGTATAACATGAGGAGAAAACTTTTATCTGCTGCCTTATGGTCTTATATTCAGAAAATAGAGTAACAGGAGCTTTAGTAAGGATATTCACTTTATTAATCTCCCTGACCAAGCAGATGTTTCCAGTCTTGCAAATGGTGCTTAAGAAAATAACAATGTAGCTGGGTAAAAAAGATGGCTGGCAATGTCTATTCCCTGCTTAAATTCCTTCTGGAATTTCAGGTAGTGCATATCTGTAATATATTTAAACTTTTTAATGAGCTAATTTTAAGTGTAATTGCCATTCTAACTTTGTATCTGAAGTGACTTTTATAACAAAGCTATTATATGAAAGTTACAAGCAAAAACAAAAACAAAAACACTTCACTAATATCTGGACCTCTTTTAAGCTGAGGTAGCTCCCTTTGCTAGGACTGTGAACTCCAGGAGTTCTTACACCCTCTTGATAGAACTTTCCACCTGCTGCTTGTTTTTGCTTTGGTAAATGCCTCCTTTTTTGTACTTTGTATCATGTTTTAATGTATTTGTTTTATGTCTCCAAAGAGGAAATTGCTTTAACTTTCAGAATTCTTGATTATCACTGTTGGCATGAAGGGAAGCTTCTATAACCCCACCGGTAACTCATTTGGAGGTCCTTGAAGTGTTAGTTTGGCCTTTAAAATAAAGGCATATACATATATAGCAGTAGAGATTCCAACATGAAAGACTTCTTTCTTTTGAGTGAACTACCTGATTTCTCTTCTAAATCTCTAGTATCAGCTTTTAGAGTTTTCCAGGTTGCGTCAGAATTAGGACAGACCCCAAGGAAGACTCTGATAACATCCCTCAAGGAGAGAAAATGGATAGTGTTTGAACTTTGGTGACTTGGTGTGTCTCTTTACCACATGGTAGAGATGAGCCACCCAGGGTTGAGGGAAATGATCAAACTATAGTATTTATGCGTAGAGCCTAATCCTGTTCCGGATACAAGTGTTTGCTAATGGAAGGAAGGAAGGAGAAAGAAAAATCACCAGCAGGATGGTAGGTAGCCTTTCTTTCTATTCCTTCCTCTCCTCACTTTCCCCAGCTGAACCTACTTTACAGTAAGTACTGCTTCAAAAGTATATGCTGATGGTGATACAGGTTCATTGGTATGTATAGAGCCTCTGACTCAAATTTCAAATAACTTTGGTGCAGTACAAGCTTCGTTTTTGTTGACAGTTCGCTGTGTCTAGCATTTAGAATGGATACCTGACAAGATTTTCCCCAGCTTATTTCCCCTGGTGCCTGTTCTTTTTTCCCACAATTTATGAAACAGAATGTCTTATGTTTTCTGAGTTCATGACCTCCTGTACCCTCCCTGTCCCCAGAACCAACTCTTTGGTAACTTAGCTGATTTTCCTGGGTGAGACCTCTCTTTATCGTAGGTAACACCATGATGCACTAAGAACATAGGAAAGATCATGTCTCTGTGCTGTGTGAAACACTCCAGGGGTTCTCCATGAGCTACAGAAGGTCCTTTGTGTGGAGTACAGGGTCATCAGTGACCTGTTTTCTGAAGAGCCCTCCAGCCTCGTGTTGCCTCTTCTTTCTTTGAACTTCATGCTCTAGCAATGTTGAACCCCTAGTAGTTGTTTGTATGTATTGTGTGATCTCTTGCTTCTCTGCCTTTGATCACATTATCCTCTCTCCTTTTGATGTTCTGCCTGTCCGCCTTTGTCTGGGATAACTCTTACTATTAATGTGTGTAAAATTATTGCTGTAACTACCTATCCAAAGTCTCCCCGTCTCTCTTCTCTGCTCCCTGAGCACGTGGTCAGTTCCTTGAGGTCAAGAACTGTGTATTAATAATATTCAAGCATGCTGTAGCTACTTACAGTGTTGCTTTTGAATTACTGAATTGTATGAATGTTTGCCTAGACTTGGTGTACTTGCCTGTTCCTTCTCACACGGACTTCTCTGTTCGGCCTCTACTGACCTTTGGCAACTGTAGCCTCTTGCCTTGTCAGGCTACTCAGATCTACTCTTACTTACCCCGAGGTTGGGTCAGCTCTCTAGATGTATCGTTTACTTTTCATGTAATATTTAAAATATGCAGCGTTCTACTTTTAAATTTTATTTAAAATATGCAGCATTCTACATTTAAATTTTATTTAAAATATGCAGCATTCTACATTTAAATTTTATTATCCCTATATCTGGGCTTTTTCCTTTTCTGTTAGTTACTTTTTGAAGAGGGAGATAATCTTTACCATAATTGGCTAACATAATAGGAAAGAAAATTAATAGAACTGTTTGAGGTCTCACGGAGTTAGGCAAGCCAGTTGTGGGTGTAGAAAAATACATTTGTAATGATCAAGGTACCATTGTTGGCATCTTTGTAATTCAGAGGCAAAATGCCTGAAGATGAAAGAGCAGAGATATAAATTTAATTGATTTCAAACTTTGACTGTGATTATGGCACCTGAGGCTTGCTGCTTGTCCCTTGTGTCAGTGATACTGCCACTTCTAATCATTTAGAATCCTGAATTGCTCAGACAAATTTTAGCTTTGTATTTTCTTTTCCTTTCACTGCTCATACATGCTTTTTAGTGCTCATTGGTCTAACATGTTTTTTGCTTTCTATTGTTTATTCTAGGTAAAATATCATCTGCGTTTGGGTGCAGGTACTGAGAAATCTTCAAATTTGCTAAGCTCCTTAAAAGATACTGGATGGAATACACATCTTCTCTTTCCAGAGTTACCTTCTGTAGAACCCAGGAACCCATTTGATGATGATGGAGGAGATCCTGGTGAGCAGGCCTCCAGCGTCCTTATATTAATATTTTGGTTGCAAGCTAGCAACGTGTGTGAATCATTTTTTTCAATGAGAGAAAAAGTTTATTCATTGTGGCAGTGCATTTTTAAAATTGAGTTTTTTATTGTAAAAGCAAGCATATAGAGCATTTTTGAACTTTATCAGTGTGTATCCTTGCATTTATATCGTCTTAGTTAGTAAAAGTTGGCTCTGCTGACTTAATAGACTCATCTCTATAAACTAACATTGCCTGCATATTTATGGTTCTAAATTATTATTATTTTTTAATATAAATTTTGGTTAGTTAACAGAGAGTGCGATGTTGGTTTCTGGAGTAGAATTCATTGATTCATCACTTACATACAATACCCAGTGCTCATCACAGCAAGTGCCTTCTTTAATCCCCATTACCCATCTAGCTCATCCCCCATCCACCTCCCTCCATTTGTTCTCTATCCTTAAGAGTCTTGTATGGCTTGTTTCCCTCTCTTTTTTCTTTTCCTCCTTCCCATATGTTTGTCTGTTCCTAAATTCCACATGAGTGAGATCATATGGTATTTATCTTTCTCTGACTGACTTACTTCACTTAGCATTATATACACTAGCTCCATCCACATCACTGCAAATAGCAAGATTTCATTCTTTTTGATGGCTGAGTAATATTCCATTATATATGTATACCACATCTTCTTCATCCATTCATCAGTCAGTGGATATTTGGGCTTTTTCCATAGTTTGGCTATTGTTGATAATGTTGCTATAAACATCTGGGTGCATGTTCTCCTTCAGATCTGTTTTTTTGTGTCCTTTTGGTAAATACCTACTAGTGCAATTGCTGGATCATAGGGTAGTTCTATTTTTAACTTTTTGAGGAACCTCTGAACTCTTCTCGAGAGTGGCCACACCAGTTTGCATTCCCACCAACAGTGCAAGAGTGTTCCTCTTTCTCTGCATCCTCGCCAACAGCTGTTGTTTCTTGCATTATTAATTTTAGCCCTCCTGAGGGTGTGAGGTGGTATCTCATTGAGGTTTTCATTTGTATTTCCCTGAGTGATGTTAAGCATCTTTTCATGTGTCTCTTAGCCATATGGATGTCTTCTTTGGAAAAGTGTCCATTCATGTCTTCTGCCCATTTCCTAACTGGATTATTTGGTTTTTTGGGGTGTTGAATTTGGTAAGTTCTTTATAGATTTTGGATACTAACCCTTTATCAGATATGTCATTTGCAAATATCTTCTCCCGTTCCATAGGCTGTCTTTTAGTTTTAGTTGATTGTTTGCTTAACCTGTGCAAAAGCTTTTTGTCCTGATGAAGTCCCAATAGTTCAGTTTTTATTTTGTTTCCCTTCCTCCAGCGACATGTCTAATAAGAAGTTGCTACGGCTGAGGTCAAAGAGGTTTCTGCCCATGTTCTCCTCTAGGATTTTGATGGTTTCCTTTCTCACATTGAAGTCTTTCATCCATTTTGAATATATTTTTGTGTATTGTGTAATAAAGTGGTCCCGTTTCATTCTTCTGCATGTTGCTGTCCAGTTTTCCCAACCCCATTTATTGAAGAGACTGTCTTTTTCCCCCTGGATATTCTTTCCTGCTTTGTTGAAGATTAGTTGACCATATAGTTGTGGGTCCATTTCTGGCTTCTCTATTCTGTTCCATTGATCTATATGTCTGTTTTTGTGCCAGTATCATACTGTCTTTTTTTTTTTTTTTTGAAGATTTTATTTATTTATTTATTCAACAGAGATAGAGACAGCCAGTGAGAGAGGGAATACAAGCAGGGGGAGTGGGAGAGGAAGAAGCAGGCTCACAGCAGAGGAGCCTGATGTGGGGCTCGATCCCACAACGCTGGGATCACGCCCTGAGCCGAAGGCAGACGCTTAACCGCTGTGCCACCCAGGTGCCCCCAGTATCATACTGTCTTGATGGCTATAGCTTTGTGATACAGCTTGAAATCCAGAATCCTCATACCTCCAGTTTTGTTTTTCTTTTTCACAATTTTTTGACTATTCGGGGTCTTTTGTGGTTCCACACAAATTATAGGATTGTTTGTTCTAGGTTTGTGAAAAATGCTGGTGGCATTTTGATAGGGATTGCATTAAATGTATAGATTGCTTTAGGTAATACAGACATTTTAACAATACGTGTTCTTCCAATCCATGAGCATGGAATGCTTTTCCATTTCTTTGTGTCCTCTTCAGTTTCTGTCATAAGTGTCCTGCAGTTTTCAGAGTACAGATATTTTACTTCTTTAGTTAGATTCATTCCTAGGTATCTTACTGTTTTTGGTGCAATTGCAAATGGGATCAATTCCTTGATTTCTTTTTCTGCTGCTTTGTTGTTGGCATAGAGAAATGCAAAAGATTTCTTCACTTTGATTTTATATCCTGCAACTTTGCTGAATTCATGTAAGAGTTCTAGTAATTTTTTGGTGGAGTCTTTTGGGTTTTCTACATAGAGTATTGTGTTGTCTGTAAATAGTGAAAGTTTGACTTCTTCCTTGCCAATTTGGATGCCTTTTATTTATTTTTGTTGTCTAATCAGACAAACTAAGACTTCCAGTACTATGTTAAATAACAGTGGTGAGAGCAGACATCCTTGTCTTGTTCCTGACTGTAGGGGAAAGGCTCTCAGTATTTCCCCATTGAGGATGATATTAGCTGTTGGCCTTTATGACGCTGAGGTACGTTCCATCTATCCCTACTTTGTTGAGGGTTTTTATCAAGAAAGGATGCTGTATTTTGACAAATGCTTTTTCTTCATCTATTGGCAGGATCATATGGTTCCTCTCCTCTCTTTAATTAATATGGTGTATCACGCTGATTGATTTGCAGATGTTGAACCACCCTTGCAGCCCAGGAATAAATCCCTCTTGATCATGGTGAATAATTCATTAAATGTTGAAATTCCGTTGAAAACTGTTGAATTCAATTTGCTAATATTTTATTGCATCCATGTTCATCAGGGATATTGGCCTATAATTCTCCTTTTTAGTGGGATCTTTGGTTTTGGAATCAAGGTAATGCTGGCCTCATAGAATGAATTTGGAAGTTTTCCTTCCATTTCTACTTTTTGAAACAGTTTGAGGAGAATAGATATTAACTCTTCTTTCAGTGTCTGATAGAATTCCCCTGGGAATCTATCTGGCCCTGGACTTTTGTTTGTTGGGAAATTTTAAATTACTGATTCAGTTTCTTTGCTGGTAATGGGTCTGTTCAGATTTTCTATTTCTCCCTGTTTCAGTTTTGGTCATTTGTATGTTGCTAGAAATTTGTCCATTTCTTCCTGGATGCTCAGTTTGTTGGCATATAATTTTTCATAGTATTCTCTTATAATTGTATTTCTGCAGTGTTGGTTGTGATATGTCCTCTTTCATTCATGTTTTTATCTATTTGGGTTCTTTTATCTTTTTGATAAATCTGGCTATGGGTTTATCAATTTTATTAATTCTTTTGAAGAATTAATTCTTTGAAAAATGAGCTCTTAGTTTCATTAATCTGAAATCTCTTAATTTTGTAATTTTTTTGTTTCTATATTATTTATTTCTGCTCTAATCTTTATTATTTCCCTTCTTCTGCCAGCCTGAGGCTTTATTTGCCGTTCCTTTTCTAGCTTCTTTAGGAGTAAAGTTAGATTGTGTATTTGAGACTTTTCTTGCTTCTTGAATTAGGCTCATATTGCAATATACTTCCCTTTAGGACTGTCTTCGCTGCATCACAAAGGTTTCAGACTGTTGTGTTTTCATTTTTTTTTGCTTCCATGTATTTTTTTAATGTAATAACTGTCATGTTTATTTATTTATTTATTTACATTCAGTTAGCCACCATACAGCACATCATTAGTTTTTGATGTAGTATTCAGTGATTCATTAGTTGTGTATAACACCCAGTGCTCATCATAACACATGCCCTCCTTAATACCCATCACCCAGTTACCCCATCCCTGCTCCCTTCTGTAACCCTAAGTTTGTTTCTAGGAGTCCAGAGTCTCTCATGGTTTGTCTCCTTCTCTGATATCTTCCCATTCAGTTTTCCTTTCCTTCCCCTATTGTCCTCTGCACTATTTCTTATGTTCCACATATGAATGAAACCATATGATAATTGTTTTTCTCTGATTGACTTACTTCACTTAAGTAAGTGGAACCTCCAGTTCCATCCATGTCAATGTAAATGGTAGATATTCATTCTTTCTGATGGCTGAGTGATATTCCATTGTATATATGTATACTTTTCATTTTTTTTAAAGATTATTTACTTATTTATTTGAGATAGAGGAGTGAGCATGAGTGGGGGGAGGGGCAGAGGGCAAGGGTGATGCAAACTCCGTGCTGAGCAGAGAGCCCAACACAAGGCTCAATCCTAAGACACCGAGATCATGATGTGAGCAGAAGGCAGATGCTTAAACAACTGAGCCACCCATGCGCCCCGAGATTTATTTATTTATTTGAGAGAGAGAGAGTGCACATGTGAGCAGGGGGAGGGGCAGAGAGAGAGGGAGAGAGAGAATCCTCAAGTAGACTCCCTGCTTGAGTGCATAACCCCTCACAGGGCTGTATCTCAGGACCCTGAGATCATGACCTGAACCAAAATCAAGAGTCTGATGCCTAATCAACTGAAGCACTCAAGAACCCTCTTTATATATTCTGGATATTAACCCTTTATCAGTTATATGGTTTGTGAATATTTCCTCCCATTCCATTGGTTGCCTTTTCACTCTGTTGATTGTTTCCTTCACTGTGCACTGTGTAGAAGCTTTTAAGTTTGAAGTCTTCTCATTTGTTTGTTTTCTGCTTTTGTCACCTGTGCTTTTGGTGTCATATCTAGGAGATCCATTGCGAAATCTAATGTCATGAAGCTTTTGCCCTATATGTTTTCTTCTCGAGTTTTGTTATGTTTAGGTCTTTAATCTCTTTTGATTTAACTTTTATGTGCAGTTTAAGGTAGGAATCCAACTTCATTCTTTTGCATGTGGATATCCAGTTTATCCAGCACCATTTGTTTTGAAGAGAGTGTCCTTTCCCCTGGTGGCCTTGTTGAAGGTCATTTGACCATATATGTGAGAATTTATTTCTGGACTGTCTGTTCTCTTGGTCTCTATGTCTGTCTTTATGCTGCTACTATACCAATACTCTTTTGATTACTGTAATTTTGCATTATATTTTGAAATCAGGAAGTGTGAGGACTCCAGCTCACAAGAGCAAGTGCTCTCTTTGCTTAAGATTGTTTTGGTTATTCAACGTTCTTTGCAATTTCATATGTATTTTAGGACTGTTTTCTCTGTTTCTGCAAAAAAGGCCATTGGGATTTTTTTTTAAGTTTTTATTTAAATTCCAGTTAGTTAACATACAGTGTAATATTACTTTTGGGTATACAATTTAGTGATTCAGCACTTCCATACATACACCTGGTGCTCATCACAAGGATTTTGATAGAGGTTGCATTGAATCTGTAGATCATTCTGGGTAGTATGGATATTTTAACAACAGTAAGTCTTCCAATCCAGGAACAAGGAATTTCTTTCCATTTACTTGTGTCATCTTTAATTTCTTTCAGCAATGTTTTGTAGTTTTCAGTGTATAAGTCCTTCACCTCCTCGGTTAAGTTTATTCCTATATATTTTATTCTTTTTGATGCTATTGTAAATAGGATTGTATCACATCTTATTTTGAGCATCACTTCTATTTATATGTCTGGTATGTCTGGTATTGAATTCTCATTTATTTTGGCTGATAAAATTACATAAAGCAACTATCATTTTCATGTAGTATTTTAGTTTTGGGACGATAGTAATACAATTCCATGTTATTTATTATCTGTTTGTGTTCCAAATCACTATAGGCTTTGGGAAATTATTTTGTTCTTTGAGTTAAAAGCTTTGAATTACCCAAATTGCCTTCTGTGTTTGCCTGGCTGTTTCTTGGTATACTGAACTTGACCATCTTTGTTTTCTCATTTAGGGTACATCAGAGAAGGGTTCCTGCTTTTGCAGCATGTCGTAGATCAGGCCATCATGACGTACCATAACGGCAGAGCTGTAGAACAATTGTTTAATGATGTCTTCATTTATCTTAGGAGGTTTCCATCCCCTGCTTATTATAATGATAGTTTTTTGTCGCTTTTTATACATATCTTCCCTTTGATAATTTTACTTATCTTTTCTCTAACTGAACTTACGCTCATCAGGACCATTGTTTCGGAAAAGGAAAAGAGATTAAAGGTAACTTCACTTTCTTTGTGGCATTTTGGGCCTGTGGAACAGATTTTGTGTTCTATACATTTAGCAGTGGTGAATAGTTATATCGCAATAGTAATATACAAATATACAAATTTTCTGATGTTCTACTTTTATCTAAATTCTTGATTTGGCCTGTAGATTTATTGACTGAATGACTATTTAACATGAATATTATGGAGAAAGGTCATATATTAAATGTCCTGAATCCTTTTTGGAATAAAATGGGCAACAAAGAAATAATCATATAAGCTCTTAAGTTAGACTAATTTAAGATATACTTTAATTCCAAGATTTGAGATGAATTTCAATGTTAAGTCAAATTAAGACCATACTGTAAAAAACCGTGGCTCTAGAGTCAGAGAGAAAACCATTGACTCATCCATCTATCCGTTAATTTGTTCATTTATTTATTAATTATCTACTTTTTATCAAGGACTTTGATAGAGCTCTGCTTTAAATCTTGGCTCCACCAATAATTAACTCTGTGATCAGAGCCTGTTTCTTAAGATGTAAATTGAAGATAATACCAAATGTCTAGGGTTATCAGGGGGATTAAGTGACATTTAATCTTAAAAAGTATCTAGGTCAGTCTCTCACCTATAGTAAGCACTCAACAAATGGGAGTTAAAAAGAGAGGACACAGTTTCTACCTACTAGTTGTTAAAGGTTTAGTTGAGGAGATATTAGGAAACTGAGTTACTTTTATAATATTAAATACCTACAGGTGTGGAAAAGTTATTCTTAAAGTACTGAGGGTGTGATGCTTGGTCTGTGCAATGGGGAGACAGCCCCAGAGGATGGGCTTTGAGACTATCAGTATCCTATCAGTGTTCCTATCAGTGCTGCTAGCAGAAGAATGACTCTGGAAAGGAAGTGGGGGGAGCTTGACTTAGATTAAGGGTTGCCAAGATTTTTGCAGAAAGCACAGAACAGTAAATTTTTTAGGCTTGTGGTCCACATGCATCTTTGTCACATATCCTTTTCCTTTCCTCCCCCTTCTCCCCCTCCCCCTCTTCTCCTCTCCTTCTCTCCTCCTCATCGTCATCCTCCTCCCCCTCCCCCTCCTCTTCCTCCTCCTTCTCTTCCTCCTTCTTCTTCAACCATTTAGAAATGCAAAAACTGTTCTTAGCTCACAGGACATACAAAAGTAGTTTATGGGCTGGATTTGGCCTATAGGCTGTAGTGTGCTCCCATAAAGTTTGACTCCGATATCGAGGCTGAAGACGTGGAACCAATTGTGAGGCAATTATAACAGAGCGGGAGAAAAGCAGGGAGGGCCTAAGTCAGGGTGGTTTAGAACAAAGGAAGGAAGAGTTTAAGAAATATTTGGGTGGTAGAAATCAGTGGAAATGAATATGTACATAATTAACTTCATATTCTGGAATTTTGCACACACTTCTTTCAGCAGCTTTCTTTTCCACATATCAGGTTATTCTTAATGTAGTTTGATCTTGTATTGGTGTGAGGAAATATGCTGTGTTTCCTGAAGGGACAGTGATGCTTGGGTTTAATGAAGACAGAAAATTATAGAAAGAAAAATCATTCTTTTCTGGGGCAAGGGACTGTCCCTCCTTCCAGGTTGCCTGGATATGCTAATGAAATTATCATCCCCCAAATCACCCAGGCTTGAAACTTCAATCTTATCAGTATAGTATAGTATGGTATGGTATAGTATAGTATAGATAATATTTAGAATGCTGCCATATCCTGCCTCTATAACTTTTAGGTAAGTTTCTTAACTTCTCTGTGCCTTGACTGTAAAATGGAGGTAAAAATTCTCCTACCACATAGGGTTATGGCAATGATTCAAGAGATACTGGCTGTAGTACATAGGAAATGTTATGTAGACGTCCACAGTAGTTATCTGTTTTCTAAATTCTGTTTCTTTCTCTCCACGTGTAGGAATGTTGTTTTCTAGTACAAGCTCTTTCTGATTTTTTACCATCCAGCTTATGCAGAAATCCTCTCATTGGTTTCCCTAACCACCGTTTCTCCTTAGTCTTACTTCACATTAAACCCTTTTCTTTCCACCTCAAATGGTTCATTTTGTACCATTCTTATTTTTGTTTCTTTGACCAGCACGTCTTTTTCTCTTTTAGAACTGGTGAGTAATCTCTTTGAAATCTATTTTCAACTACAATTTACTAGTTTTCTCTTTGTGTCTCCAGGTCATGTTACACAAACTTCAGTCAGGTAGTTTAAATTTCTATTTACTTTTTCATTTTAAAGTTTCTAATTGAAATATAAAATACATACATATAAAATATACATACCTATGTGTACATATCACTGAATTACCCAACGTGAACACACCCATTTAACTACTATTCCAGTCAAGAAATAGAATGATGCCTGCAATCCAGAAATTCCTCACATTCCATCCAAATCACTACACCACCCCTCTTCCACAAGCTCTGGGTGTTACACACAACTGGTGAATCGTTGAACACTACATCAAAAACTATATTGGCTAATTGAACATAATTAAAAAAAGATAATCACTAACTTCTAAAACCCTATGTTAGTGTTACCTGGTTTTGAACTTTATTTAGATAGAATTATACAATAGCTTTCCTTTTGTGTTCTTCTGTGTAGCTACAATTTGGCCATTTTCATTGCTGTGTACTATGACATTTGATGAATATTTCACAATGTATCACTCTTCTGTTGATGGATGCTTGGTTGTTCATTTATTGGGCTATTACAGTAAGCTATTGTGAATATTTTAGTGCACACGTGCACATTTTTCTGTTGGGTTTATACCTAGGATTGAGGTTGATGGAGTGTACAGTATACATGTTTTCAACCCTGTTAAATAAGGCCAAATGTTTTTCCAAAATGTTTGTGCCAGTTTGTTTTCTTAATCAGTAACGTATGAGAGTTAACTCTTCCTCTGTAAGTATGCCAACACTTGGTGGTGTTAGTCTTTTTAAATTTTAACCATTCTGGAAGGCGTATAGTGGTATCTCATTGTGGTTTTATTTTATTTTATTTATTTGTTTGTTTATTATTTTTTAATTTAAATTCAATTAGCCAAGGTATAGTATAGTCATTGTGGGTTTTTAAAAAAATTTTTTTTATTATATTATGTTAGTCACCATACAGTACATCCCTGGTTTTTGATGTAAAGTTCGATGATTCATTAGTTGCATATAACACCCAGTGCACCATGCAATACGTGCCTTCCTTACTACCCATCACCAGGCTATCCCATTCCCCCACCCCCCTCCCCTCCGAAGCCCTCAGTTTGTTTCTCAGAGTCCATAGTCTCTCATGCTTCATTCCCCCTTCTGATTACCCCCCCTTCTTTATCCCTTTCTTCCCCTACCGATCTTCCTAGTTCCTATGTTCCATAGATGAGAGAAATCATATGATAATTGTCTTTCTCTGCTTGACTTATTTCACTTAGCATTATCTCCTCCAGTGCCGTCCATGTTGCAGCAAATGTTGAGAACTCGTTCTTTCTGATAGCTGAGTAATATTCCATTGTATATATGGACCACAACTTCTTAATCCAGTCATCTGTTGAAGGGCATCTTGGTTCCACACAATAGCTAAATCGTGGAAGGAACCGAGTCATTGTAGTTTTGACTTCCCTCGTTAACTAATGTTGTTGAGCACCTTTTCATATGCTTATTGGCCACATGGATATCCTCTTTTGTGAAGTGTCAGTTCAAAAGTCTTTTTCCCATTTTTCTATAGGGTTGTGTGTCTTTTTTCATCAATTTACATGCATTCTTTATATATTTTGAATACTAGTTTTTTGTGTGATGTATGTGTTGCAAGTATTTACTCCCAGTCTGTAGCTTGTCTTAACAGTGTCTTTGGATTTATAGATGTTATTGATTTTGATGTAATGAAGTCTTTACCCTTATGATTAATGCTTTCTGTGCCCAGCCTGTGCTGGCTGAGTTCTCCCTAGGTGTTTAGATAGTCTTCTTTTCTAATCTTTGTATTTAAGCCTCCAAATTTACCTCTAGTCATAACTTTAGTTGCAACCTACAAATTGAAGTATAGTATTTTCTTTACCATATAGTTCACAAGAGTTTTAGTTTTCATTGTGGATTTTTTCTTTGACCCATAAGATAATTAGAAAAGCATTTAAAAATTTTCAAACATATTTGGAGCCAGAATTTGAGTTCAGTTTTTTGAAATTTTGGTGGCACTAGCTCTGTGGGCTAGACTGTAGCCAATGTTAGCAAACGTTCTACATGCATGTGTGCACTAAAAACAATGTGTATTGTGTGTTCAATGGGTGTAGCTTTCTGTGCATATTATAATAATGTTATTCATATTTTATTTTTAGAGAGAGTGAAAGAGAGAGGTGGGGGAGGGGCAGAGGAAGAAGGAGAGTGAGAATCTTAAGCAGGCTCCCTGCCCAGTGTGGAACCTGATGCAGGGCTGGAACTCACAACCCTGAGATCATGACCTGAGCCAAAATCAAGTCGGACACTTAACCAACTGAACCACCCAGGCACCCCTATATTGTTCATATCTTTTTTGGAAAAAAAAAAAAAAAGATTTATTTATTTATTTTGAGAGAGAGAGAGATCGTGCATGAACATGAGTGGGAGGGGCAGAGGGAGAGAGAATTCCAAGCAGACTCTGTGCTGAGCATGGAACCCAAAACCAGCTTGATCCTAGGACACTGAGATCACACCTGAGCTGAAACCAAGAGTTGGATGCTCAACTGACTGTGCCACCCAGGTCACCTCGTTGTTGATATCTTTTTAAAAACTTTATTATTATTATTTTTTAAGGGATCTCTACACCCAGTGTAGGAGTTGAACTCACAACCCTGAGATCAAGAGTCACATCATGCTCTACTGACTGAGCTAGCCAGGCTCCCCTGTTGTTCATATCCTTTTTTTTTTTTTTTTAAGATTTTATTTATTTATTTGAGACAGAAACTGAGAGAGAGCACACATGTGCAGGGGGAGGGACAGAAGGAGAGGGACAAGGAGATTCCCCACTGAGCAGGGAGCCTGATGCAGGGCTTGATCCCAGGACCCTGAGATCATGACCTGAGCCGAATGCAGTTGCTTAACTGACTGAGCCACCCAGGTGCCCCTCTTTATATCTTTAACATGGATTTTTATGTCAGTTATATCAGTTATGGAGGGAAGTATGTTAAAGATCTCCGTCTATTATTATTGACTATTGAGTTGTCAGTGTTCATGATTGATTGTTATTAGAGCACTTTTTTAATGAAAGCTCCTTTAAAGTCATTATTAGACAAAGCAATAAAAAGCTGCAAAGAATAAAAAAAAAAAAATAAAGTCATTATTAGATAATTCTAATATCTGTGTCATCTTGATTTGGCATCTGAGGATTTTCTTTATGGTTTTAGAGTTTAAATTTTCCTTATCTTAGTTTGCTGAGTAATTTGGGGTTGTATCCTGAATATTTTGAATATTGTGTTATAAGTCCCTTGTTCCTTTTGAAAATTTTCCATTTCAGTATGTAGTTAATCTCTTTATATTTAGAATACACATCCTTGCAAATGACAAGTTCCCATTCTTTTTCATGGCTGAATAATATTTCATTATATATATGCCACATCTTCCTAATCCATCTATTGGTAGACACTTGGGTTGCTTTCATATCTTGGCTATTATAAATAAGGCTGCAATAAACATAGGGATGCATATATCTTTTGTAATTAGTGTTTTCATTTTCTTTGGGTAAATACCCAATAGTGGAATTACTAGATCATATGGTAATTCTGTTTTTAATTTTTTGAGGAACCTCCATACTTTTTTCCACAGTAGCTATACCCATTTGCATTCCCACCGACAGTGTGAGAGGTTCCTTTTTCTTCATATCTTCACTAATACTTATTTCTTGTCCTTCTGATTCTAGCCATTCTGGCAGGTGTAAGGTGTTATCTCATTGTGGTTTTGATTTGCATTTCCTGATGATTAGTGATGTTGAACATTTTTTCATGTGTCTGTTGATTATCCATATGTCTTCTTTGGAAGAATGTCTATCCAGGGCCTCTCTGTTTTTTAAGTGGATTATATGTTTTCTGGGTATTGAGTTGTATTAAGTTCTTAATATATTTTGGGATGCTAACCCTTTATTGGATATATTATTTACAAATATCTTCTCCCATTCAGTAGCTTGTCTTAGTTTTGTTGATTTTTAATGTACAGAAGCTCTTTATTTTGATGTAGTCCCAATAGTTTATTTTTGCCTTTGTTTCTAGACATATCTAGAAAAACGTTGCTATGGCTGATGTCAAAGAGATTACTGCCCATGTTCTCCTCTAGGATTTTAGTGGTTTCCCATCTCATATTTAGGTCTTTAATCCATTTTGAGTCTTTGTGTATGGTATAAGAAAGTGGTCCAGTTTCATTCTTTTACATGTTGCTCTCTGGTTTTTGGAACACCATTTGTTGAAGAGATTTTTTCCACTGCATGTTCTTTCCTTCTTTGTTGAAGATTAATTGACCATACAGTTGTGGGTTCATTTCTGGATTTTCTATTGCATTGATCTGTGTGTCTGCTTTTGTGTTAATACTATACTGTTTTGATCAGTACAGCTTTGTAGTATAACTTGAAATCTGGAACTGTGATACCTCCTTTGTTTATTCAGGGTCTTTTGTGGTTCCATGTAAATTCTAAGATTGTTTGTTCTAGCTCTGTGAAAAATGCTGGTGGTATTTTGATAGGGATTGCAATAAATTTGTAGATTGCTTTGGGTAATATAGACATTTTAACAATATGTGTTCTTCTAATCCATGAGCATGGAATTTCTTTCTGTTTGTGTCATCTTCAGTTTCTTTTGGTATTTTATAGTTTCAGAGTCTGTCAGTTCTTCAGTTAAGTTTATTGCTAGGTATTTTATTATTTTTGGTGCAATTGCAAATGGTACTATTCACTTAATTTCTCTCTTTGGTGCTTCATTATTAGTGTATAAAAATGCAACAGATTTCTGTATATTAATTTTGTATCCTGTGACTTTACTATTGCTGTTTTTTTTTATTGAGTCTCTTATCATTTAGTTGAACTTATTGTCTTATTGGCTATAACTTATTGTCAATAACTCTTAGTTGGGTTATTTTCATGGTTGCTTTAGGGTTTATAGTATACATGTTTGCCAGTTTTGTCATACCTTTTACTTCTTTACAATGTATTGGTATTATTTTTGCTTTTAAAAGTAAATCTAAAGAGATTTAATAAGAAAAAAGTTTTATATTTTTCTAGTGTATTTCTCACTTTCTGTTCTCTTTATTTCTTGTGTAGATCCAGATCCATCCTATATCATTTTCCTTCTGCCTGAATGTCTTAACATTTTTTTGTAGTGCTGTTCTATTGATTTTATTCTTTCAACTTTTATATATCTGGCAAGGTCTTTATTTTGCTTTCATTTTTGAAAGGTATTTACGTTGTGTTAAGAATTCTGAAGTAAGAAGTTTTTCCTTTAGTATTTAAATATCTGATCCATTTTTATGTTGCTTCCCCTGTTTCCAGTGAAATGGGGCTTTCCCCCACTCTGTACATAATGTGTCATTTTGGGAGGATGCTTTATAGATTTCCTGTTTTACTAGTTTTCAGCAATTTGACTATGATATTCCTTTGTATAGTTTTCTTTGTGTTTCTTGTGCTTGGATTTCATGGAGCTTCTTGTATCTGTGGGTTTGTGATTGGTCAGAATTTTGAAAAATTTTGATGTTTCTATTTCTACATATCTCTTAGGCCATCTGTCTCCCTTCATTCCCTCCGGGACCTATATTAGGCTACCTGAATTTGTCTCATGGCTTATTGATGCTCTTTTCAATTTTTTCAGGCCTGTTGTGTTTCATTTTGGTATTACCGTGTCTTCAAGTTCAATAATATTTTCTGCAACATCTAATCTGATGTTAATTCTCTCTAGTGTATTTTTTGTCTCAGATACTTTTATATTTTCTATGTGTTTACTGAGCATGTAACATTTTCTTATAGCTTACTAAGCAGATGGAATGCAGTTGTAGTAATCTTTAGTATCCTTGTCCACTAATTCTATAATTGCACATTTGTGTGTCAGTTTTGATGATCGAGTTTTCTTTTCACTTGCTGTATTCTACATATGGGTCATATGTCTCTTCCTTTGCATACGTCATGTATTATTTATTTACTACTATATAACAATATTACTACAACTTAGTAGCTTATAATAAGCACATTTATTGGTTCATAGTTTCTGTGTGTTGGATTCAGGCATGGCTTTGCTGGGTTTTCTGCAAGGCTGCAATCAAGATGTCATCCAGAGTTGTGGTCTCATCTGAGTCTCAAATAGGGGAAGAATCTTTTCTAAGCTCTTTTAGTTGTTGGCAGAGTTCAGTTTTTATAGTTGTAGGACTGAGTATTTTAGTTTCTTTCTGACTTGGATGTAGGCTGTCCTCAGCACCTTGACTTATGGGCCTTCTACAATGACCTACAGCATCATCAAATTGAGCAGGAGGGAAGAGTCTCAGAGTGAGAGAAGTGCCGTAATCCTATGTAACATAATTGCAGAAGTGACATTTCATCACCCTTGCTACATTTTATTGATTAAAATAAGTTGTGTGACCCACCCACACTCAATGGGAGGGAACCACACAGGAGTGTGAACAACAAAGGGCAGAGAGGCTAGGGGTCAACTTAGAGATTGTCCATCACATCAATTCTTTATTGAATGCCGGGCATTGTGGATTTTACTTTGTTGTGTCTTGGGTATTTCTGTAGTCTTATATTCTTCAGTTTTATTTTGAAACTGAGTTAAATAATCTGGAATCAGTATTATCCTTTGGGGTCTTGCTTTTAATTTTTGTTAAGTGGGACTAGAGTGGCATTTATTCTAAGGCAGTAGTTCTCAACTGGGGTCTCTTTTCTTCCCAGAGGACATTTAGTAATGCCTTGGGATATTTGTATACCTAGGATGATTGCTACTGGCACCTAGTATGTAGTTTAGTGTTGCTGTTAAATATCCTATAATGCATGAGATAGCCTCCCCTCCCCCCACAATTAAAAATTAGTCCGAAATACAAATAGTGCTGACAGTGAGAAATCCTGATGTATATGACACACGTAGGATAATGCTTTGCACTGAATATGTTTTCAGTAGAGCTGAGGTTGGAAAACCCAGGTCTAGGGCTAAATTTGGCCCACCGTTAACACAAAATCCTTGGACGTATTCTACTTATGACCCATAATTATGTGGTTTTAAATTATGTGGTTTTAAACTCTGGCTGGTGGGAACAGGAACTATTTCTAACTATATGTATTTGTTCTTACAAGTGTTTCTTGTCATGGCCCTGACCCCATTCTTCATATATACAGACTGATGAGTACTAACATGAAGATTATAGGAGTACTTTTCAAAGATCCCTGGAGCTCTCCCTCTGTGATCATCTTTCTGCTGTTATCTGACATTGCAAACTCCAGCCACCTTGTCCTCCATGGATTCCCAGCTGTCTTCTGCTCTCAGGAACATTGCTGGGCTCTCACTCCAGTTAGCTAGGGAAGTAGTTAGCAACTAGCTAAGTGATTGATCACGGGGCTAATCTCTTTTGTTTCATTCTTCTCTAAGGGACTACTGGCCTTTATTGACTCATCTTCCATGTCTTGAAAATCAGTTTTTCACTTGTGTTTCTTTCCTTTAAAAATTATTTTTTACTTTTTTAGTTGACATATAATTGACCTATAAAGTGTAGAGTTTTAGGTGTACAACATAATGATTTGATATATGTATACGTCGCAAAATGATTATAATAAGTTCAGTTAACATCCATCCCTATACACAGTTATGAATTTGTGTGTGTGTGTGTGTGTGTGTGTGTGTGTGTAAGGAGAACTTTTAAGAACTATTCTCTTAGCAATTTTCAGATATACATATTGTATTGCTAACTCTAGTCATCATGCTGTACATTATGTCCCCAGGATTTAATTATCTTATAACTAGAAATTTGTGCCTTTTAAGCACCTTCCCCTACCCCCAGCCTCTGGCAACTGCCAGTCCTGTGTATCTGTGAGTTGGCTTTTCGTTGTTATTTTTGTTTTTAGATTTTGCATTTAGTGATATCATAAAGCGTTTGTCTGGCTTATTTCACTAAGCATAGCATCCCCAAGGTCCATTCCTGTTGTTGCAAATCAAAAAATTTCTTTCCTTTTTATGGCTGAATAATATTCCACTCTATATATGTCCTTTTTTCACATGTATCTGCCTTGAAATTTCACTAAGTATAATGCCCTGAAGCTCTGTTTGTATTGTTGCAAATGGTAGGATTCCTTCTTTTTTATGGCTGAGTGATATTCATTGTATAGATGTCTTTTTTTGTTTTTTGAAGTTGTTTCTAGTTAGAGAGTAAATCTGGTCCCATTTGTCCCATGTAGGCCAGAAGTGGAATCCTTCCATTTCTCTTAGATTTTGTTTATATTAGAAATTTTGTATGAAAGAACTGTAGAGACCATGTGCTCTTATTTAAGACAGAGTTACCTTGCATCTTGGCTGGGTTGCTGCCTTAGCTTCATTCACCACTCATTTTAAGATACAGGCACACAATTCCAAATGATTTTCTTCTAAAATATTGATGTCTATTACATAAATAATGTATGTTAAAAAATAAAAATTGACAAGGAAAACAGGCCTGAGCCACTTACCAAGAGATCTTTGAACAATTTAGTATATCTATACATATAAGTTTGCCACCTGGGAATTTTGGTGTCCTTTGTAGGTTACTCAGGTTCAT
Organism: Ursus maritimus; assembly: GCF_017311325.1. Classification (NCBI taxonomy): domain Eukaryota; kingdom Metazoa; phylum Chordata; class Mammalia; order Carnivora; family Ursidae; genus Ursus; species Ursus maritimus. The sequence continues at coordinate 23,167,255 of NW_024424452.1, read as the reverse complement.
TGTAAACTTTCTCTTTTTGATTTTTCATTGAAATTTGCTTTAAAGGACTGAATTTGTCAGTGATCCTTAGTAAATCTCTTTTTTTCATGGTTCTGTAGTCTTTTCATTAATACTTTATTTCCTTATTTGATTCCTTGGCATAATAAAATATACCTGAATCCATTTCTAAGGATATTGGAAAGAATCAAATGACCAGATATCCTCACATTTATTTGCTTATTCAGTACACGATTTTAAGCATTTCCTATGTACTAGACCGAGGACACTAAGGCCTCAGAGTTTAATACTGAAATATTATAATTAAAATACATTACTTTAATGATATAGTAAAAAACCCCTCTTTTGAATAGCTTTTGGAAACTAGCACCACTAATTTGACTCTTTTTATTATCCTTTTAAATTAAAATGATCGTGTAACGTTTTAAGTTTTTATTTAAACTCGTTAGTTAATGTACAGTGTTACATTATTTGCAGGTGTACACTGTAGTAATTCAACAGTTTGTAAGTCACGCTGTGCTCATCATGACAAGTGCACTCCTTAATCCTCATCACCTGTTTCACCCATCCCTCCACCTCCCTCTTCTCTTATAACCGTCAGGTTTGTTCTCTATAAATAATAGGGTCTATTTCTTGATTTCTCTCTCTCTTTCTTTTTTTCCCTTTGCTTCTTTGTTTTGTTTCTTAAATTCCACATGAATGAAATCATATGGTATTTGTCTTTCTCTGACTGACTTACTTCACTTAGCATTTTACTCTCTAGCTCCATCCATGTCATTGCAAATGGCAAGAGTTCATTCTTTTTTATGGCTGCGCAATATTCCAGTGTATGTATGTACCACATCTTCTTTATCCATTCATCAGTCAATGGACATTTGGGCTGTTTCCATAATTTGGCTATTGTAAGTGATACTGCTATAAACATTGGGTGCATGTATCCCTTTGAGTTAGAATTTTTGTATTCTTTGGGTAAATGCTGGATCAGGGGTAGCTCTATTTTTAGCATTTTGTGGAACCTCCATACTGTTTTCCACAGTGGCTGCACCAGTTTGCATTCCCACCAACAGTGCAGGAGGGTTCCTTTCCCCTTTTCTCCACATCCTTGCCAACACCTGTTGTTTCTTGTATTGTTGATTTTAGCCATTCTGACAGGTGTGAGATGATATCTCATTTTGATTTGCATTTCCCTGATGATAAGTGATGAGCATCTTTTCATGTGTCTGTTGGCTGTTTGTTTCTTGTTTGGAGAAATGTCTGTTCATGTCCTCTGCCCATTTTTTAATTGGATTATTTGGTTTTGGGGTGTTGAATTTTATAAGTTCTTTATATATTTTGGATACTATGCTGAATTATAGTTCACAAAGCTCACTACTAAAAATCTGTGAACTTGCCCATAATGTTATTTGGATTTTAGTGTTGACAGATGAGGACATTGAGGCACAGAGAGGTCAAGGAGTTTGCTCAAGGTTATATTGCAGGTAAGTGACAGAGTGAGGATTCAAACCAGGGGAATCTGTCTCAGATTCACTGTACCACAGAAAAGTAGCCTCAGAAATGTACAGAGGCAGCATGATGGAGGGGGAAGAGCACCGAACAGGGAGCTCCTTCCGTGCAGCTTTGTAGCAGCAACTCACCCTCTTTGAGTCTGGCGTTATGATCTATAAAATTAGAAGGGTTTATGTAAATTAGGAAATAGCAAACTTTACCTAGAAACAAAACCAGATAATATATATTTTAGGCTTTGCAGGCCATATTACAGCTATCAATTCTATTATAGGATGAATGCAACCACAGTACAGAAATGAGTGAGCATGGCTGTGTGCCAATAAAGCTTTATTTATAAAAGTAGGAGGCAGCCTGAATTTAGCCCATAGGCTGTAGTTTGCCTGTCCCTGCTTTAGTATATAATTGAATTAAAGCTTGTATTACCTTTCTTTAAGACTTCCTGGAGGTAGAATATAATGAAGAGAAAGGTGGTCTTATTTTTTGTGTTTTAAATTTTTAGTTAAGTATTTCTTGTGTTAGAACCACAACTGGTAAGTTATCAGGGAGGAGATCTGGACTCAAAATTCTGAGTTGGAATTGTAGCACTGCCACTTGTTAGGTGGATGGTTTTGATCAGGTCACTTAACTATTCTGAGACTCGATTTCTCTGTAAAATGAGGATGACAATACTTAACCTATGTAAGTTTTTGTAGGAAATAAGTCAGATAATATTTATGAATGCATTTTGAAAACTATGAATTGTTTTTCATGACATTTGGTTTGTGTTTACTCTCTACAGGAGTACCAGCTCATGATAGGACTCAGTAATGCTATGCTCTGGGCTTCCTATTTTGTCTCATTCTTTCTGATGTTTTTAATTATCATCTGTTTACTATGCGTGATTTTATTTGTCAAGGCAAGTATGTATTTGAATGCAGAACGCTGCATCTAAAGTTCGAAAGGGTTAAAATAACGGTGGGAATGGGCTGAGTGGGTTTTATTTTCTGAAAGAATACATGCATAGTTTTTCACTGAGTCCCCTTGGGAATTCAGAAGTGGCTCGGTTTATCAGCACACAAAACCATAGACCTAGGTGGGCAGCCCTTCCCCAAGAAAAGAGTTACTTAGTTCACTTTGCATCTCTCTGAGCAGTGACCCATTTCACTAGGACTACTCAAGTGGTAAGGGTATTTTCTTTGGCCTCCCTTGTTTATCTATGACACCTCTTCCAGTAGGACTAAACTGACATCCCACTTGTTTTGTTAGATCGTACCTGAGGTAGTCCTCCAGTACAGTGACCCATCTCTCGTCTTCGTCTTTTTCCTGTGCTTCGTTGTCACCTCTATATTCTTCGGCTTTCTGATTTCCACATTCTTCGATACAGGTGAGTCTAAGACTCCTCCGTTGACAGATTCTCAGCGTTTCAGTTGATCTTAAAGATGATTGCATTTGGGAGCTCTTTCTAACCTTCAGCTGCCACCTCATATCCAGGCTCTGCTTATTATACTTTAACAAAAAAGACAGATATCATATACACGTAAAATGACTTGAGAGGAAGGGCACAGGAAAATCAATACAGCAGAGGATGCCCGTAAAACTGACATAAGGTCACATGTGACAATAGGGTGTCAACTGAAATAGGGTCATGTGGAAATATTCATTCATCCACTCACTTGCTCTTTAAAATCTTTGGATCACTCACCACATTCCTAGAACCACGTCAGATATGCAAAAGGCACATGAGAATCGACTTCTACCCTTTGTGTTCTCACATTTGAGAGGGGTATGTAACTGGATAAATTCAGACTGGGCTAAGTTAGGGAATTTGTACAATTACTTCTCCAGTGGTCATTTTCTGTTATCATTTATTAAAAAATAAGTATATCTTCTTTTTTAGATAACAAATATTCACCATTTTCACCTTTATATCTTTCATATATGCTGAGTAATTAGAGTATTACCTTCTCTTGGTCATTTAAGGTACAAGTACTATAAAACAAATTGCTTTATGGTAAAATTGACATTTCATAGGTATTTTTATTGTTTTCGGTAACACTGCTACCACTTGGTTGGTTCTTACAAAGAAGAGAGTCATACCTACCACCTGTCATGAAGTGTAGTAAAACTATGAGTGCAGAGACTCATTATGTCAAAGTCAGGCTGAAGGTAGCTTGCTGAAGAGCAGGTAAAGTGGACAAATCCCCAGAAGCAACTCATTGGCCAAAACAACTATGATACTGATTAAATATTTTTTAAAAATTCTTTCTGTTTATAAACATTGCTGAGGTGGCACAAAGTCCAAAAAATTAGATGGGAGGTGATTGAATGCCAAAGATAGCTTTTGTGTTGGGATTTTCTGTTGAGCACTAGAGATTTTGGTGTTTTCTTCTGATAGCAATTCAGGGGCTAAGGGAAGTCTGGAGAACCTGCCAAAGGTGGACTATTTAAGAGGTACACCTCAAATAAAGGTAAAACGTCAAAGAGCCGCTCTTGCTGTGCAGGTGAATGAGAAACAAAGGTGCCACACAGAAGGAACAGCAAATTCTTGCTTTGCTTACATTCACCAAGGTATTAAGATTGTGGTTTATGTGAGAAGGGCATCAGTGAATGCAATCAGTAGATAAAAATTCCAAGTTTTAATAGCAGAAGATTAGTGAGTTATATACAATTTTATATTTGGAAGTTACAGAAGTGCTACTTTATCCTTCTTGCCATCTGCTTACATATCTGAAGATTTTTGATTGTTTTTTGTGATTCCTGTTTTAGTTGGCTTTTTGACTAAATAAAACTACATGTATTCCCTAGGGAATGATCTATATATGAGGTGGTATCATTCTATTATATTTCTACTGATGCTTTTCCATATTTTTTATTATAAGTCCTTTAAGCTTTTTCATGGCATGAAAGAGATAACAAATGCAAGAGTGTATATACAGTGTACATAATAATAAAATGAACACCCAGGTGCTCCCCCAAGTACTCAACATACCGCACTGGAAAACAGAAATTGTTGGTGTCTAAGGAACGCTTTGGGTGCTCCTTTCTGATAATAACCACTATTCTGATTGACTTTTCTTTACAGCTTTCCCACTTATGTATCTATCACTAGTTAATGCATTGCTTAGTTTTATTAGTGAAATTACACTATATGATTTGGATGTAACATGCTGTTATGATTTAAGCTTTATCTATATAGTTATGATTTCATTTTTACTGCTATATAGTGTTCTCTTGTACAGTTATCTGTTTTACACTTGATGGGTATTTGGGTTGTTTCTAGTTATTGTTATGAATAATATTGATGTGAACATTCTTACATATGTCAGCTGGTAGATTTTTTCTGGGGCACATAATTAGGAGTGGAGTTTCTTACTCAGAGTATGTGAGCATGTTACCTTACAAGGTTATGTCAGACTGTTTCCAAAATGGTTGTACAATTTCAAATTTCTCCTAGCAGTACATAAGTATCTCTGTTGTTTCAGACTTTTAAAATTTGTATCATATTTTGAGGTGTGAAAGGTATCTCATAGTACTTTTAATTTGTAATTTCCTGGTAATTATTGATGCTGATCGTATTTTTAGGTTAATAAGAACCATGTGTGATTTTCCTCTATAAAATGCCCGTTTACATCTTTGACCACGTATTTTTACAGCTTTATAAAAGTATAATATACATACCATAAAATTCACCCACTGGTAGGTTTTTCAAGTTATGCAACATCACCAAGTCTCATGTTAGAAGTTTTCCATCACTCCTAGAATTTCCTTAGAGCTAATTTTCAGTCAATCCTCATTCTTATCTCTCTGATACAAGGCAACAACTTATCTGCTTTCTTTCTACATAAATTTGGCTTATCTAGACATTTGGTGTATATGGGTAAAGTAAGTATGAAGTCTTTTCTTCTTCTAAAATATCTAGTCTAGCTTCTTAACATAATGATTTTGAAATCCATTCATGTTTTAGCATGTATCAGTATTTCCTTTCTGTTAATTGCTGGATAATATTTCCTTATATGGATATATAACATTTTGTTTATGCATCCCAGGGTTAAAAGACATTTAAATTGTTCACAGTATTTTAGGCCATTATGAATAACACTGCTATGGCTATTTACATACAAGTCTTTGTGTGGACGTATGTTTTCGCTTCTGGAAATGGAATTGTTGGATTGTGAGATAAATTTAAATTCAACTTTTAGAGAACTTCCCAATTTTTTCCCAGTGTGGCTATACAATTTTATATTTATCCCCACCAGCAGTGAATAAGGGTTCCTGTTTCACCACATCCTGGCCTTTTTTTCCCCCTTTAATTTAACATAATTTAATTTAATTTAAAATTCCAGTATAGTTAGCAAACAGCATTCTGTTAGTTTCGGGTGTACAATATAGTGATTCAACATTTCCATACAGCACACCGTCCTCATCACAGGTGTACTCCTTAATCCCTATCACCTATCTAACCCATTCCCCCCCACAACCTCCCCTCTTATAACCATCAGTGTGTTCTCTAGAAGTAACAGTCTGTTTTTTGGTTTGCCTCTCTCTCTCTCTCTTTTCTCCCCCTTAGTTTGTTTCTTTGTTTGTTTGTTTAAGTAGACTCCACATTGGGCTGGGGCCGAACTCAGGACCTTAAGATCAAGAGTTGGATGCTCAACCAGCTGAGCCACCCAGGTGCCCCTCATTTGTTTTGTTTTTTAAGTCCACATGTGAGTGAAATCATATGGTATTTGACTTTCTCTGACTGATATATTTCACTTACCATAATACTCTCTAGCTTGGAAGTCCTCAGGAAGTTAAAAATAGAACTACTATATGATCCAGTAATTGCACTACTAGGTATTTACCCAAAGAATACAAAAATATTAATTCAAAAGGATATATGTACCCTGATGTTTATAGCAGCATTATTCTATAATAGCCAAATTATGGAAACAGCCCAAATGTCCATTGACTGATGAATGGATAAAGAAGCTGTGGCACACACATGCGTGCATGCGCGTGCACACACACACACACACACACACACACACACACGGGAATATTACTCAGCCATAAAGAGGAATATTACTCAGCCATAAAGAAGAATGAAATCTTGGGGAGTGTTTTTAACACTCACAAACACCGTCTCAGAGGGTGACCTGACCTCATATTAACTTAATCATCCTTTGAAAGGCCCTGTCTCTAACTATGGCATATTCTGAGATACTGGAGGTTAAGGCTTCAACATGTGAATATTGGGGTGGTGGACACAATTCAACCCAGAACACCTGGTATTCCTAGTAATTTATTTAATGTAAAGCACTGCATATAAAAATTGTGGAAATCACTTGAGTCTTTGGATGACTTTTTTTCCTGCATAGAGGATTTACTTTTAAATCCATCAGTCATTTAGGTGTGGGGCTCTAGCACCCCTAGATTAGGGGTGTGATAATAATCCAATAAGAATTTGAGGTGATTGAAAATGATCCGTTTCTGGTACACCTGTACTTTAGATGTAGCCTTTCAGGGCCCTAAGTAAAAGTTTGAGGTATTAATTATGGCTTCTTTTCTTTAGCGTGTCTTAATTTCTGTATGCCTTTGACATTGTCAAAAACTCTGCTCAGTCCCTCAGACTCTCAGCCACAGATTTTACAAATGCTTCGAGGTGAAAATTAGCATGAAATTTTAGACTTACCTCTCCTGAGTTCTCTTCTTACCTCGATTTTGGCCCTGCAAATTATCCCTTACTGGTAGCTCTCTGTCACTTAACTAACTTAAAAAGTATCACTTTAACATATAAACAAATTTAAAAAATAATTTGTCTAGATTTTTCTGTTGTCATTGAAAGAGTTGGTCTGAAATAATGCAATCCCCGTGACACATAGCATCCTAATCCAGATGCTTCTCTGCTACACTGACTTTTTTCTGTCTTTTTAATGTACTGTTTTATAAAGTATTAAATAAGTATTCAAAGTATCATGGATAAGACTGAAAATATATTGTCTAAAACCACTGTCAGCTTTTTCAGTTTTCATCTTCCAACATTCCAAAATAAATGGAAACAGGTGTATTCATATGATGAGATTAGTGGTGGTGTCCATCTAGAGATCGTTAGGCTGAGCAGTCACGAATTAAAAATGAAAAAGGAAGCTTTTATAAACATAAGTCCTTTTTTAGATAAGTAAATATTCATTGTCATAGCATTAGCATTAGAAGGAGGATGAATTCCAGCAAAGTTTATTCCCTGTACCACTCATTCATTCATTCATTCATTTAAGGAAAAATATTTATTGAGCACCTGTTCAGCACTGTTCCAGATGCTCATGATACAGTGGTGACCAAGGCAGTTTCCCTTCTTTTGTAGGGTCTACATTTTAGAGCTATTTGTAATGAGATGAGATTTCTACATCAAGCTTTTGTAGTTTACTTGAACTGACTCTGTGTTTTCCTTCTTACTTTTCAGCTACTTTGGCTGTTTCTGTTGGAGGTTTCCTCTATTTTGTCACCTTCTTTCCATATGTGTTCGTGAGCACCTTGTATACACAGATGGCCCTCACCGAGAAGCTGGCTTTCTGTCTCTTTTCAAATGTCGCTGTAGCTTTGGGGGTTGATTTTATAAGCAAGATGGAAATGAAGCGTGAGTCTTTCCTTTGTAAAATTGACTTTGGTGATTTGATTCCCAGGAAGAAAAGGCATGTGATCTGGGATTGCCAGTGGAGTGGGTGGGACAGTGGGTGAGATTGGATTGTAGTGTTTCTTAAATATTTCTTTTCTGGATTGTAGTATTTTTTATCATAAAAATGATATCTCTGTAATATATATATATACACACACACACACTATATATATATATACCTATGTACATGAACATATATATGCAAATTATGTATGTATGTATTTACATGTCTTTGTATCAGTGGGCTCATCTTGAGGAGCAGTTTTGCCACCTAGGGGGTATTGGTAATGCCTAGAGATATTTTTGGTTTTTGATTATCATGTCTAGCGGAGGACTACTACTGATACCTAGTGTGTAGACGCCAGAGATGCCACTAAATATGCTACAGAGTACAGGACATTCCCCGAAACAGAAGTATCCAGGTTCAGATGTCAGTAGTGCTGAGGTTGAGACAGCCAGCTAATATCCATATTTTAACATTTGTGAGTTCACACTGTTGCATCTAATTCCTATCCAATGTGAAGAGTTCTTCCTAGCTTTTCCCTGTATATATAGGGACAAGAGAAATGTGCCCCCCTCACCATTATCAATATAATTACACTTTTGTTCAGTTTTGTACTACTCCGGAAATAGTTAGGGAACTGCCCACCCATACCACTGTAAGCAACAAACATATTAAGTATGGTAATTGTTTGTAGTTCTACATTTAGTCTGAGGCTGTGTAGTCAAAGTATTATGTTAAAAAATTACTTGGGTTAGTACTCCTTTTTACTTTCAGTGTAATTATTCATTCGAAATATAAGTAGGCACATTTGTTTCTGTTTGTATCCCATTTTTCATCCTGTCACCACTGTTAGTTTAATATAAATTTCTGAGTATGTAAAACATTAACACAATTTGTAGAAAGTAAAAACTATAGAAAAAGCATAGTTAGATAAGAATCATTCCCTTCTCTTACCAGTACATCTCACCCTTGTAGAGATAATATCTTACTTAATTCTGTTTTATCTTTTTCTGTGTTTTATTTTCTAAAAAATTTGCAATTTTCTATATTTTCTTGTTTTCCTCAGTTTCTTTTAAAAATGTTAGTGTACTGCATACTCCTTTACAATGTGCTTTTCAGCTAACATTATGTTTTAGAAAACATTCCTTATGAGCTTACAGACACATTTTCATTAGTTTTAGAGATACATTGTATGGGTGTGGCAAAGTTCATTCAACCTATCTTCTATCTATGAGCATTTAGGAGCCTTATAGTATTTTGCAATTAAACCTGAAATGAATTATCCATATGTATTTTTGTGTTATTGGATATGTAGAATAAGGGTAAATTACCAGAAGTGGGCCTGGAGTAGGGTTTTGATAACAAATTTAATTCTTCGATAGATGTAGAAATGTGTTTCTAAATCCATTTTCCTTGAGTAAGTTTTAGTAGCTTGTGTCTTGTATAGAATTTGTCCATTATATGTAAGTGGTCAAAATTGTGAACATAAAGTTGTTCTTCATATTCCTTTATTATCTTTTTTCTGGGTCCTTTAATATATTATTAAGCTTTACATGCAGTAAAATTGCCCCTTTTGGGGGTGTACAGTTTTGTGAGTTTCAATAAATGTATATATTAATTTAACCTCCACAGCAATCAGGAAACAGAACCATTTCCTCATAACAAAAAATTTCCTTGTGTTGCCCTTTCCATTCAACCCCTAATACCTAGCAGTCATTGATCTGCTCATCTAGGCAGTTTTGCGTTTTCTAGAATCCATGCAAATGGAATTATATGGTTCTGACACTGGCTTCTTCCACTTAGCCTAAGGCATTTGTTTTTCATCCACGCTGTATCAGTAGTTCAGTTCTTTATATTGTAAAGAGTCAACTAATTAGGGATCCTAACTACATATGAAAAATCCCTCACCTTTGCTGTATAACATGTGTCTGTTCTGTTCTGTTTTGTTTTTTATAATTCATGTTTCTCTTCATTTGAGGTTGCATTTTTTCTCTCTCTCTTTTTTAATACTCTCATCCTGGTGGGTATGAAGTGGCATGCTATCATGGCTTTTTTCTGTAATGACTAATGATATTAAGCATCTTTTCATGTGCTTGTTGGACATTTGTACAACTTTTTTGAAGAAATATCTATGCAAGTCCTTTGCCTAATTTTAAATTGTGTTGTTTGTCTTTTGTTAAGTAGTAAGTGAGTAAGAGTTCTTTATATATTCCAGATACAGCCCCTTTATTGTATGATATTTTCTTCCATTCTGTAGATTGTGTTTTAACTTTCTTGATAGTGCCCTTTTATGCACAAATGTTTTTAATTTTTATCACATCCAATTTATTATTTTGTTGTTTGTGTTTTGGTGTCATATATTTGCCAAATCCAAAGTCATGAATATTTGCCTGCATGTTTTTCCTAAGAGTTTTTTTTAAAAAAGTAGTAGCTATTTAGGTTTTTGATCCATTTTAAAAAGTTAATACTTGCTGTAAGGGAAGAGTCCAACTTTATTCTTTTGCATGTGCATATCCAGTTATTTCAACATCACTTGTAGAAATAAACCTTTTTCATCCAGTGTAATTGTCTTGGAATCCTTGTCAAACCTAGTTAGCCATTACTCACAGTTGTATTACTTCGATCTATATGTCTGTCTTTCACCAGTACCAGTTTGATTACTGTAGCTTGGTGGTACTGAAATCAGAAAGTGTGTCTTTCAGCTTAGTTCTTCTGTTATCAAGATTGTTTTGGCTATTCTGGGTCTCTTGAAATTCCATATAAACTTTTTCAACAATTGGATTTTAACTTTTTATTTTATTTTTAAAAGTTTTTCTTTAAATCCTAGTTAGTTAACGTACAGTGTAACAGTTTCAGGTGTAGTGATTCAACACTTGCAGATGACATCTGGTGCTCATCACAGCAGGTGCACTCCTTAATCCCCATCACCTATTTAACCCATCCCTCCCACCCATCTCCCCTCCAGTAACCATCAGTTTGCTCTTTATAATTAAAAGTCAGTTTCTTGGTTTGCCCCCCTCTCTCTTTTTCTCTATGCTTGTTTTGTTTCCTAAATTCCACATATGAGTGAAATCACGTGATATTTGTCTTTCTCTGACTGACTTATTTTGCTTAGCATGATACTATCTCCATCCACATCATTGCAAATGACAAGATTTCATTATTTTTTATGACTAATATTCCAATATAAATAAAAATCTATCTCACATCTTCTTTTTCCATTCATCAATTGATGGACACTTGGGCTCTTTCAGTAATCTGGCTATTGTAAGTAACTCTGCCATAAACATAGAGGTATATGTATCCTTTGAAGTTCCATATAAAATTATAGTTCAGGGGCACCTGGGTGGCTCAGTTGGTTAAGTGTCTGACTTATGAATTGGGCTCAGGTCATGATTTCAAGGTCATAAGATTGAGTCCCCTGTCAGGCTCTATGCTCAGCATGCAGTCTGCTTGAGATTTTCTCTCCCGCTTCTTCTGCCCCCTCCCTGCTCACGCTTTCACTTTCTCACTCTCTAAAATAAATAATAAATGAATCTTAAAAAAAATTTATGGTTCAGCTTTTTCATTTCTCAAAAAGGGCTTTTGAGAATTCAATAGGTATTGTCTTGAATCTACAGATTGCTTTGGGTACTGTTGCCATCTTAATAATATAGTCTTCTGATTTAAGAACACAGGAAGTTTTCCCACTTATTTAAGTCTTCTTTAATTTCTTTTGGTGATATTTTGTAGTAGTCAGCATACAAGTCTTGCAGCTCCTGTTTAAATTTATTGATAAGCCTGTCATTCCTTTGATGCTATCGTAAATGGCATTGTTATCTTAAAATCCTTTGTAGTTGTTCATTACGAATAGATAGATGTATTGCTGATTATTGTATGTTGACCTTGTATCCTGCAACTTCGCTGAATTCTTTTATTAGCTTTAACATTCTTTTTGACGGAGTCTTTAGGATTTTCTATGCATAAGATTATGTCATCTGTAAGAGTAGTTTTAGTTTTTCCTACCTAAGTTTTTTTTTTAATTTTTTAATTTATTTGACAGAGAGAGAGACAGCAAGAGAGGGAACACAAGCAGGGGGAGTGGGAGAGAGAGAAGGGGGCTTCCCGCTGAGCAGGGAGCCCAATGTGGGGCTCGATCCCAGGACCCTGGGATCATGACCTGAGCCGAAGGCAGATGCTTAATGGCTGAGCCACCCAGGCGCCCCTCTTCCTACCTAATTTGCCTTATATCTTTGTCTTGCTTAATTTCCATGGCTATAACTTCATATACGTATGACGTTGAGTAGAAGTGGGAGAGTGAACGTGTTCATCTTGTTCCTGATCTTGGAAGAAAGTTTTCTGTCTTTTACTTTTGATTATTATTTTAGTTGAGGGTTTTTCATAGGTGACCTTTATCCCATTAAGAAAGTGCTTTCTCTTTCCCATCTTTAAATGTTTTTTATTATTATTGTTATTATTATGAAAGATTATTGATATTGTCTAATACTTTTTCTTTATCCATTGAAATGAGCATGTAACTTTTTTTTCCTTCTTTTTCCCCAGCTTTATTGAGGTATGGTTCATAAAAAAGTGTCTATATTTAGGTTTTGCAGTGTGAATTTTTAAAAGGTGTACAATGATACATGATGATTTAATATACAACATGTATGCTGTGACGTGATGATCACAATCAAGTTAACACATCCATTACTTTAAATATTATTTGTGTGTGTGTGTGTGTGGTGACAATATTTAAGATCAATTTCTTAGCAAATTTCAAGAATTCAATAAATTATTATTAACTACAATTACCATGTTGTACGTCAGATCCACAGAATTTATTCATCTTATAACTGAAAGCTTATTCCCTTTGACTAACATCTCCCAGTTTTCCCAGCCCATGGTCCCTGGAAATCATTCTTTTACTCTCTGGTTCCAGGAGCTGTTTAGATAAAATATATAAGTGAGATCATATATTATTTGTCTTTTTATGTCTGGCTAATTTCACTTAGCATAATGTCTTCCAGATTCATCCATGTTGTTGCAAATAGCAGGATTTCCTTCTTTTTTATGGTCGATAATATTCCTCTGTGTGTGTGTGTGTGTGTGTGTGTGTGTGTCTATATGTATGTATATATATGAACAGTTGACCCTTGAGCAATACAGAGGTTAGGGCACTGACTGCTCATGAAAATCCATATATAACTTTTGACTCCATAAAAACTTAACTACTAATACTCTAATGTTGGCTGGAAGTCTTACCAATACCATAAATAGTAGCTTGATTCATATTTTATATGTCATATGTATTATATACTATATTCTTAAAGTAAGCTAAAAAAAGAAAGCATCAAGAAAATCATAAGGAAGACAAAATAAATTTACAGTATTGTACATACATATTTTTTAAGATATTTATTTATTTATTTATTTAATCTGAGAGGGAGCACGAGCAGGAGGAGGGGCAGAGGGGGAGGGAGAGGGAGAGAGAGAATCTTTCAAGCAGACTCTGTGATGAGTGTGGAGCCTAACAAGGGGCTTGATCTTACAACCTTGAGATCATGACCTCAGCCTAAACTAAGAGTCAGACACGTAACTGACTGGGCCACCCAGGTGCCCCTGTACATATATTTATTGGAAAAAAACCACGTATAAGTAGACCCACAATTCAAACCCATGTTGTTCATGGGTCAACTGTGTAAATATCACATTTTCTTGGATAATAGAATGGGTATTTTCTTTATCCATTCATCTGTTGATGGATACTTAGGTTGTTTCCATACCTAGGCTGTTTGAATAATGGTGCAGTGAATTTGGGGGTACAGCTATCTTTTCAAGATCCTGTTTTCATTTCTATTTTTTTTCCTGTTTTCATTTCTTTTGGGCATACACCTGGGAGAGGGGTTGCTGGATTATATGTTTGAAATTTTTGAGGAACCTCCATACTGTTTTCCACAGTGGCCATACCAGTTTAAGGTCCCATTAACAGTACATCTGGGTCAAGAAAAGAATATGTAGGAGTGGGACGTTATTTTAAGATAAACAATAAAATGGACTAAAATGGAAAGTTTGTCTACTTCCAAGTTAGAGTTCAATTCATATATCTTGATATAATTAAATCATGTAAGTAGGAACTAATAGTTCTATATACATTTCCATTATCTCCCTTGGGTCTCATTCTAAATGCAAATGTACATAGTGTAAGAATATATAGAGGCTACTTCTCTGTGTCACTGCTTATAAAAGAGTAAGTAGTAACACCAACAAAATAGTCTAAGAGCTGCCTCCAAAATTAACATTAAAGGGGTTTTCAGGGAAATCATTACGTAGTATGTTTGTTTTGTCTTTGGCTATGTGTTTAACTGTCTCATTCAAAAGGAATTCCTATGCAACACAAAAAATTTTTTAAAAACCCAGAAAAACCCAAACTAACCTATAACACACAGATCAAACAAAGTATATATGGTCAGAGATTCCATCAGGTGTTTAAAGATGAATTTACTTCTATTTTTAGTACCTAAAGTGTTTTGAGAGGGCATTCATTAGTGTAAACATTTTAATCTATACACATAGTATAGTATTAATAAGAAATCCTGTATTAAATTCAATTCAAATTGGATTTTGCAAGTTAGTAACAAGTGCTTTGACAAAGTTATAGAAAGTGCATTTTCTTGTTTTCTGTTTTCATACAGTGTAATTTTTTTTTTTTGGTGTTTATACCTTTTAAAGGCTAAAATCAGCCAAATATTCAGCAATATGTATGCTAAAAGTTTGGGTGTTAGTTTGTATTTTAAAAGAAACAATTTCCTTATGATTTGCCTCAAGTAAGTAGTATTTCCAGCTAATATTAAAAACTGAGAAAAGCACATTCAAAATGCTGATTTAATTTGGCAGCAAATTGTTATTCTTTGGAGACTAACGACAGTAGACATTACCCATCAAGATGAAGTGGGCTCTTTCAAATACTCAATAGTCTACATAAGAGTTTAGAAAATATTTTTAAAGAAGCATCTGTAATCACTGATAACAAGGCAATACCTAGTTTATGATGACTTGAAGCAAAACAAATGCTCATAAGGAAAAAAACTGTTTTAATATTATCTAAATTTATTTTTAGTCAGTAGCCTAGTAACATTTTCCATTCAGAGCTTTGAATGACATACTAGATGAGTTGGACCTCATAGATATATATCGAACACTACACCCCAGAACAGAAGAATACTCATTCTATTCTAATGCCCCTGGAACATTCTCAAGAATAGACCATGTTCTGGGTCACAAACAGGTCTCAATCGATACCAAAAGACTGAAATTATTCCCTGCAAATTCTCAGACCACAGTGCTTTGAAATTGGAACTCAACCACAAGGAAAAATTTGGAAGAAACTCAAACACTTGGAGACTAAAAACCATCCTGCTCAGGAATGATTCGATAAACCAGGAAATCAAAAATCAATTTTAACAATTTATGGAGACCAAGAAGAATGAAAACAAAAACCTATGGGACACTGCAAAGGCAGTCCTAAGGGGAAAATACATAGCCATCCAAGCCTCACTCAAAAGAATAGAAAAATCTAAAATGCAGTTTTTATATTCTCACCTCAAGAAGCTGGAACAGCAACAGAGGGACAGGCCTAATCCATGCACGAGAAAGCAGTTGATCAAGATTAGAGCAGAGATCAATGAATTAGAAACCAGGAGCACAGTAGAGCAGATCAACAGAACTAGAAGCTGGTTCTTTGAAAGAATAAATAAAATTGACAAACCACTGGCAAGACTTATCCAAAAGAATAGAGAAAGGACCCAAATTAATAAAATTATGAATGAAAAGGGAGAGGTCACAACCAACACCAATGAAATTGGAAGGATTATTAGAAACTTTAATCAGTACAATACTCTTTCTGTATAAGGCAGTTCCTGGGAGCCAGTTTAGGTAATGAAGGAGTTAAGTTAGGGGGTAATCGCTTACAGTTTTGTTTTGTTTTTTGTAAGATTTTATTTATTTGTCTCAGAGAGAGAGAGAGAGAGCATGAGCACAAGCAGGGGGAGTGGCAGGCAGAGGGAGAAGCAGGCTCCCCACTGAGCAGGAAACCTGATACAGAACTTGATCCCAGGACCCTGGGATCATGACCTGAGCCGAAGGCAGATGCTTAACCAACTGAGCCACCCAGGCATCCCCGCTTGCTGTTTAAATAGCAACATTTTGCTTCCCACTCAGTGTGCTAATAGCTGTTTCTAACGAAAAAAAGCAGTTCTTACAAGGTACTATTTCTGATTTCTTCATTGTTTGTAACCTTTGTAAATGAATCGTGTGAAACTGTAAAATTAGCAAATGTCTTGAAATCTGTATATAAAACGTACATTACCTCTAATTTCAAATTCATGTATTTGTGTAGCACTCAACCTTTACAAAGAAAAGCGGCTCCAAAAGGAACCTGCTCATTTCCCTTTGTACCCACCTCACACCCTTATTTTAATTGTCTTGGTCATGGACCTTTCAAAGAAGAGATTTTATATTTCAGCCCCATAGGCAGTTGTCAGAAAATCCTGCTTTCCTCTGTTTGAAGGTGTTAAGTCCTACTGATGTTGGTGCATCCCTTCTAGTATTTTCACAGCTTCAGGAAGCATGTCTTCTGGTTGCCTATCTTCATCTTCATTTAAAGCTGCTGCCACCGAAAGGCTTGTGGAGCAAGAATTGGAAGTTTCTTTAGTTTGGGTGTACTTGATCCAAGTTGGATGAATATGGCTAATGCTTGCTTTCTTTATCATCAGGCTCCCATACCCAAACTTGGAGGTCTGTATGGGCTCTGTTTAGAGGTCTGTACCTTCTCATTCAGCTGGTCACCTCTCAGCACTGTGACTGAACTTTCCCCTGTTACTCCACAGGCTGTACCTAGCTGTGGCTTCTCAGGCTTCTCCTCTCTCCCACCTTCCTGCCCATCATTCTCACGTCACAGCCGCCTCTGTAGCCACACCAAGGACTCTGGCACTTCTTTTTTATTCTTTCTTAGAATTTCCATCTCTCTGCATACATTATCCATCTGGTCTTACATGTTGTATACTTCTTCCATTAAAGCACTTGCCATGTTAATCTGTTTTTTAAAACTCCTGGTCAGATAATCCTAACATCTTTGTCCTGTCGAAGTCTAATTCAGATGCTTGTTCACTCTCTTCAAACTGTATTCTTTGCCCTTCAGTATGCCTTGAAATTTTTTGTTAAAATTTGGATATGGGGGGCACCAGGGTGCTCAGTCAGTTAAGTGTCCGACTCTTGATTTCGGCTCAGGTCATGATCTTGGGATCCTGAGATCAAGCCCCCCCATTGGGCTCTGTGCCTAGGAGGGAGTCTGCTTGGGATTCTCTCTCTCCCTCTCCCTTTGCCCTTCCTGCTCATGTTCTTTCTCTCTCACTCTCAAATAAAATTAATTAATTAATTAAAATAAAATCTTTAAAAAAAAGTGGATATGAGGTATTGGGTAAAAGGAGCCAAAGTAAATAGTGATGTAGAGGTAAGGTGCATGGTCCTATGACTAGGCCTCAGTCACTTGATAAGCTTGTACCCTTGGACTATGAACTTCATCAGTGCTTCTCAGTTTTTGGCCCTGCTTAGATGGGACAGGATGGCCAGAGGGGGCTAGAGTTAGGTATTTCCCTTCCCCTAGGTAAGTTAGGCTCTGGTAAAATAGTTTCTCATGAAGGAAGGCCTGATTAGGAACGGAATACTCAGGCACATTTCAAAATGGCTCTTTTTTCCCTCTCCCTCCTAGAAGTATGAGGGGATTTTTCTCTGATATGCACTGTGAGGAACTGGCAGGGCTCCCGAAGGTAAAACTTGCAAAAGCTTGGATAACCCTCAGTGACTTGATCGCCTGGAGTTTTTAACCCTCAGACTTGTCTACCCTGGGCCTTGGCAATTCATCCGTTATAGTTCAGGTTTTCCTACCCCAGGTCTGGTTCCCTTGGAGGTTCCTGCTCAGTGTTTCTGTTTCATTAAATTCTCTGTGTCTGCCTATCTGTCTCTCCAGTTGTGGGGGCAGTGGTGTGCCCTGTGACCTCATATCTGTAATGGATCTGAGAAGCATGGGTGATTTTTCAGTTCCCCTTTTTACTTCTTGTTAGGATGGAGTGGTCTCCTGAGCTCCTTACATGCCAGACCAGAAACTAGAAGCCAAACCTTATTTTTGTATTGACGAATGTATTTCCAACTTTATATATCTTGCTGGTTATTTCAGTGGAGATTTGCATGAAAGAGAATGGAGGATAGTGTCACCATCCCAACCAATAGGCCTGTTTACGGCTTTAAAGCTTACTTTATGGACTTTTTGTGACTTTATTTTTGTTTCTGTCACTACTAACTTTTAGTTGAGTTTGGCTGTAGGAAGAGACAAATTGTATCATTACTTACTTTATTATCTTCTTGGACAACCTGAATTCCAAAGTATCAGCAAATAACAAATAGTACCTGTCTCCAGAGAATACCAGTACATTCTTGTTGTTTAATGATGAAACAGCTGGATAACTTTGTTCTAGTCACAGTTGGGCACCTCAAGTAACTGTCCACTATTATGTTTCAGAATATGGTGTCCAGTGGGATAACATCCTGTCACCAGTGAACCCAGATGATGACCTTACTTTTGCTCATATTATTGGAATGCTTTTATTTGATGCTTTCTTGTTTGGCCTTATGACCTGGTATATAGATGCTGTCTTTCCAGGGAAGTATGGTGTACCCAAGCCATGGTATTTCTTTGTGCAGGTAAGTTCTAATGATTCTATTATTGAGAGAAACCCCAGTTCTGATGTATTTAGTTTGTCAAGCAGTGAGCATTATTACCTTGAACACCCTCCCTGTGGTGGTCCAGTATTATGGTACTAATACAGTTTTTATTATTTCTAAACTAAAGCCATTGCAAGTTAACTTTGTGATATGTATAATAGAATCAAATGGCTTTCTACAGAAAAAGAAATCTCCATCTGAATGAATGTGTGGTGGGGTCCTTAGATCCTAGTGAGGAGGAGATGAATTGTGTCTCGTATCTGTTTTATCACCATCTGCTTTTTTCCACTCTTAGCCCAAATTACTTAGACTCAAAGCCATAGCAAAGTGGGGAGCATCTCTATCTTAGTCTATTTTCAGTCCCTTTTTTAATTGTTCTATGGTTCAAAGCAAGTGGTTGCTTTAGTCTCAGAAATCCTTTATAACTCCTAAAAATTATTGAGTACCCTGAAGAGCTGTGGTCAATATGGGTTTTATCTATCAATATTAACCATATTTGGAAATTAAAGCAGAAATTTTAAAAATATTTATCAACCTATTTAAATATATCACTAATAAACCCATTGCATGTTGAAGTCAACATTAGTGATAAATAGCTTTTTTACAAAATTTAAAAATATTAGAAGAGTGGCTTGCTTTATATTTTTTCAAATATCTCTTATATTTACTTAATAAAAGAAACTAGATTCTCATTGGAGACTGTATATCTGGCTCTGCATTTTAATCTTTTGCTTTTTTTTGCTTAAAATATATGGAGAAAATACAGCCTCATGCAGGTATGTAGTTGAAAAATGGAGGAGTATTTCAGTAGCCTTTTAAACAAATTTGGGTATCGTTTGTTACTTCACCAAAACTCAATTAATGATAATTTTCTAGCAGTTAGTTGAAATTTGGAATCTGAAAACACATTAACAAACATTTCTTATTCTCTTTCATAATAATATTCATTGGTGTATCTTGCGATTTGAGTATATCTTTAACCATGCATAAATTTGTAACATCGTATTTTGGTTATTTGAAAAATACTGGTTCACTGATACATACCTTCCAAGTGATGACCCATCTCATCATACATTATCAAAGCATCACATTTATTAATATCAACATGATGTTATCATAATAATTTTTAAGAATTGTAAATTTGTCATACAATAGTGGATATCAGTGTTTCAAAATTCTAGTTTTCACTTAAAAGTTCCAATTTTATCATTAGCAGCAAATATTGTCAGTTCTTTTCTTTGAAATAGTAACACCTCTTCATTAATTTTCAAGAAAAAGTCTGATAAATATCCAAGTCTAAAGAACCATAATTTTTAGGTCATTCTTTCAAAAAAATGGTATTCCATGAAAAAAGTGGCTAGTTCACAACTCAGTGACACAAGTAATTTTTCTCAGAGCTTCCATTATAATTTCATTTGCTATAGAAATGCTTTATTCGTATTTCCCACTTCATCACACAGAATATTTAAAAAATCATATTCAGGGAATGAAACTTAAAAACTTATTTTACTTTTTCATAAAAGACACAATTAACTGAAATATATTTATTTATTTGTTTGTTTTTTACTGTGTCTAGTGGTGAAGAAGATGGTGACTGCTTAGTAGTTTTATGTTACTAATTTGATTTGTGTTAAAGCACTAGGCATTTTACTTAACATTGCTTTTACACCCCCAATGAAAATACCAATGCAGTAGAAAGATGAATAATGTATTTTTACTTTTTTATTTTTATTTTTTATAATAATTTTTTATTATGTTATGTTAGTAACCATACAGTAAATCCTTAGTTTTTGATGTAATGTTCCATGATTCATTATTTGCATATAACACCCAGTGCAACATGCAATACGTGCCCTCCTTAATACCCATCACTGCCCTATCCCATTCCCCCATCCCCCTCCCCTCTGAAGCCCTCAGTTTGTTTCCCAGAGTCCATAGTCTCTCATGGTTCATTCCCCCTTCTGTTTACCCCCCCTTCGTTCTTCCCTGCCTTCTCCTACCGATCTTCCTATTTCTTATGCTCCATAAATGAGTGAAACCATATGATAATTGTCTTTCTCTGCTTGACTTATTTCACTTAGCATAATCTCCTCCAGTCCCGTCCATGTTGCTGCAAATGTTGAGAAATCGTTCTTTCTGATGGCTGAGTAATATTCCATTGTATATATCGACCACATCTTCTTAATCCAGTCATCTGTTGAAGGGCATCTCGGGTCCTTCCACAATTTAGCTATTGTGGACAATGCTGCTATGAACATTGGGGTGCATATGGCCCTTCTCTTCACCACATCTGTATCTTTGGGGTAAATACCTAGTAGTGCAATTGCTGGATCATAGGATAGCTCAATTTTTAACTTTTTAAGGGACCTCCACACATTTAAAAGTATTTTTATGAAAAAGAATTTTGAACTCACAGACTCATTGAAAATGTGTTAGGAATCTCCAGGGATCTATCTGTATACTGCATATCCAAATAAAGACACTTGATATAGAGTGATAAGAATGCTTTTCAATGAGCCATTTTATTTATTTAATTTATTTATTTTTTCCAGGAGACAAATAGTTTCTTTTGTGAATTTGTTATAATTTAAAAGATAACAGTATAAAACACTGGATACAGTGCTTGATAAGAAAAGGGTCAAGGCTTTGGTCCTTTATTATTATGCTTATTTTTGCTTATCTTTTTTTTTTAATTTGGATTGGAATTTTATTGAGTCTTTAGAACAGTTTACAAAGAATTGACAATATTGAGTCTTCTAATCCATAAACATAGTAAATCTTTCCAATTTTTTAGATCTTTTCTTTTTCTTTAGTTAGTATTTTGTGGTTTCCAGCAGATAGATCTTACATATATTTTATTAGATTTATGTACAAGTATTTTTATAGATTTTTTATTATGTTAGTCACCATACAGTACTTCATTAGTTTTTGATGTAGTGTTCCATGATTCATTGTTTGCTTATAACACCCAGTGCTCATTGCAATATGTGCCCTATGTTCTCCTCTATGATTTTGATGGATTCCTGTCTCACATCGAGATCTTTCATCCATTTAGAGTTTATCTTTGTGTGTGGTGTAAGAGAATGGTTGAATTTCATTCTTTTGTATATGGCTGTCCAATTTTCCCAGCACCATTTATTGAAGAGACTCTTTTCTCCATTGGATGTTTTTTCCTGCTTTGTCAAAATTAGTTGACCATAGAGTTTAGGGTCCATTTCTGGGTTCTCTATTCTGTTCCATTGATCTATGTGTCTGTTTTTGTGCCAGTACCATGCTGTCTTGGTGATCACAGCTTTGTAGTATAGCTTGAAATCAGGCAGTGTGATGCCCCCAGCTTTGTTTTTCTTTTTCAACATTTCCTTCGTGATTCGGGACCTTTTCTGGTTCCATACAAATTTTAGAATTGTTTGTTCCAGCTCTTTGAAAAATACCATTGGTATTTTAATAGGGATGGCATTGAAAGTATAGATTTCTCTGGGCAGCATAGACATTTTCACAAGTTTATTCTTCCAATGCATGAACATGGAATGTTTTTCCATCTTTTTGTGTCTTCTTCAATTTCTTTCATAAGCGTTCTATAGTTTCTAGAGTATAAATCCGTTACCTCCTTGGTTAGGTTTATTCCAAGGTATCTTATAGTTTTTGGTGCCTTTGTAAATGGAATCAATTCTCTAATTTCTCTTTCTTCAGTCTCATTGTTAGTGTATAGAAAAGCAGCTGATTTCTGTGCATTGATTTTGTATCCTGCCACATTACTGAATTGCTGTATGAGTTCTAGTAATTTGGTGGTGGAGTCTTTTGGCTTTTCCAAGTAAAATATCATGTCATCTGTGAAGAGAGAGAGTTTGACTTCTTCTTAACCAATTTAAATACATTTTATTTCTTTTTGTCATCTGATTGCTGATGCTAGGACTTCTAGCACTCTGTTGAACAATAGTGGTGAGAGTGGGCATCCCTGTCGTGTTCCTGATCTTAAGGGAAAAGCTCTTAGCTTTTCCCCATTGAGAATGATATTCGCTGTGGGCTTTTCATAGATGGTTTTTCTGATATTGAGGAATGTTCCCTCTATCCCTGTACTCTGAAGAGTTTTAATCAGGAAAGGATGCTGTATTTTCTCAAATGCTGTTTCTGCATCAATTGAGAGGATCATATGGTTCTTGTCTCTTCTGTTTTTAATGTGTTCTATCACACTGATTGATTTGTGAATGTGAACCGTCCTTGCATCCAGGTATAAATCCTACCTGGTCGTGGTAGATAATCCTTTTAGTGTACTGTTTGATCCTATTGGCTAGGATCTTGAGAATTTTGGCATCCATATTCATCAGGGATATTGGTCTGTAATTCTGCTTTTTGATGGGGTCTTTGCCTGGTTTGAGGATCAAGGTAATGCTGGCTTCATAGAATGAGTTTGGAAGTGTTCCTTCTGTTTCTATTTTCTTAAGGAGCTTCAGTAGAATAGGTATTATTTCTTCTTTAAATGTTTGGTAGAATTCCCCTGGGAATCCAGCAGTCCCTGGACTCTTGTTTTTTGGGAGTTTTTGATTACTGCTTCAATTTCGTTACTGGTTATTAGTCTATTCAGATTGTCAGTTTCTTCCTGTTTCAGTCTTGGTAGTTTATAGGTTTCTAGGAAGGCATCCATTTCTTCCAGGTTGCTTAATTTATTGGCATATAGTTGCTGATAATAATTCCTGATAATTGTTTCTATTTCCTTGGTGTTAGTCATGATCTCTCCCCTTTCATTCATAATTTTATTAATTTGGGTCCTTTCTCTTTTCTTTTGGATAAGTCTGGCCAGTGGTTTATCGATCTTATTAATTCTTTCAAAGAACCAGCTTCTAGTTTCCTTGATTTGCTTTACTGTATTTCTGGTTTCTAATGCATTGATCTCTGCTCTAATCTTTATTATTTCTCTTCTCCTGCTTGGTTTAGGTTTTATTTGTTGTTCTTTCTCCAGTTCCTTAAGGTGTAAGGTTAGCTTGTGTATTTGGGATTTTTCTATTTTTTTGTGTGAGGCTTGGATGGCTCTGTATTTCACCCTTAGGACAGCCTTTGCAGTATCCCATAGGTTTTGAACCAGTGTGTTTTCATCCTCATTGGTTTCCATGAATTGTTTAAGTTCTTCTTTAATTTCCTGGTTGACCCAAACATTTTTAAACAAGATGGTCTTTAACTTCCAAGCATTTGAATTCCTTCCAAATTTTTTCTTGTAATGGAGTTCCTGTTTCAAAATGTTGTGGTCTGAGAATATGCAGGGAATAATCTCAATCTTTTGGTATCAATTGAGACCTGATTTGTGACCCAGTATGTGGTCTATTCTGGAGAAAGTTCCATGTGCGTTCAAGAAGAATGAGTATTCTGTTGTTTTAGAGTGGAATGTTCTGTATATATCTATGAAGTCCATCTGGTCCAGTGTGTCATTCAGAGCTCCTGTTTCTTTGTTGGTCTTCTGCTCACACTATCTGTCTATTGCTGAGAGTGAAGTCTTGAGGTCTCCTACTATTAATGTATTATTATCAATATGTTTCTTTATTTTGGTTAATAGTTGGCTTATGTAGTTGGCTGCTCCCATGTTGGGGGCATAGATATTTACAATTGTTAGATCTTCTTATTGGATAGACCCTTTAAGAATGATATAGTATCCTTCTGTATCTCTTACTACAGTCTTTGGCTTAAAATATAATTTGTCTGATATGAGAATTGCTACCCCAGCTTTCTTTTGAGGTCCATTGGCATGAAAAATGGTTCTTCATCCCCTCACTTTCAGTCTGGAGGAATCTTTAGGTTCAAAATTGAGTCTCTTGTAGACAACATATGGATGGGTCATGTCTTTTTTATCCAATCTGCAACCCTGTGCCGTTTCATGGGAGCATTTAGGCCGTTCATGTTGAGAGTGATTTATTGAAAGATATGATTTTATTGCCATCGTGGTGCCTGTGAAGTCCTTGTTTTTATAGATTGTCTCTGTAAATTTCTGGTCTGTATTACTCTTGGGGTCTTTCTTCTTTTGTAGAACCCCCCTGAATATGTCTTGCAGGGTCAGCTTGGTGGTCACACATTCTTTCAGTTTCTCCGGTCTTGGAAGCTCCTTGTCTTTCCATCCATTTTGAATGATAGCCTTGCTGGATAAAGTATCCTTGGCTGCATGTTTTTCTCATTTAGTACCCTGAATTTGTCTCGCCAGCCCTTTCTGGCTTTCCAGGTCCTGTGGACAGGTCTGACATTATTCTGATGTTCCTCCCTCTGTACATAAGAAACCTCTTCCCCATAGCTGCTTTCAAGATTGTTTCCTTGGAGCTAAGATTTGCGAATTGTACTATTACATGTCAGGCCATTGGTCTGTTCTCATTGATCTTGGGAGGGTTCCTCTCTGCCTCTTGGACATGAATGCTTGTTTCCTTCCCCAGATTAGGGAAGTTCTCAGCTACGATTTGCTCAAATATATCTTCTAGACCTCTCTCTCTCCACCTCTTCAGGGATCCCAGCAGTTCTGACATTGGAACTTTTCATGGCATCATTAATCTCTCTCAGTCTGATCTCTTGGGCTTTAATTTGTTTTTCCCAGGCCTCCTCAGTTTCCTTCTTTTTATCATCTTATCTTCTCGCTCACTAATTCGTTCCTCTGCCTCGTTTACCCTGGCAGAGTATCCAGTTTAGACTGCAGTTCATTTATCACATTTTTAAGTTTGGCCTGATTAGGTCTCATTTTTGTCTTTAGAGATTCTATATTATTGCTAATATTTTTCTCAAGCCTAGACACTGACTTAATAGTTGTTACTCTGAAGTCTATTTCTGACATCTTGCTTATATCCATTTTCATTAGGTCTGTGGCAGAGGCCACAGTCTCTGACTCTTTTCTTTGTTGGGGGTTCCTCCTCCTAGTCATTCTGCAGGGGGGTGGTTGAGGGAATGTACAGAGTCCAAAGTATTAACCACGATGCAAGCAATATGCACCTGTTTTGTAGGGATCTTAGGGTTCTTGTCCTCTTGTTCTTCCAGCCTGTCTTATGGGGGAGGGGCCTGCTGCGCTGTTACTCAGGCATCCTTGCTTTGGCAGAGTTGCCCTGCCCTCAGGGGGATGGGCTCCATGAAAACCAGTTTTGGGGACTTTTTTAAAAAATATTTTTTTATTATATTATGTTAGTCACCTTACAGTACATCCCTGGTTTTTGATGTAAAGTTCGATGATTCATTAGTTGCGTCTAACACCCAGTGCACCATGCAATACCTGCCCTCCTTACTGCCCATCACCAGCCTATCCCATTCCCCCACCCCCCTCCCCTCCAGAGCCCTCAGTTTGTTTCTCAGAGTCCATAGTCTCTCATACTTCGCTCCCCCCTCTGATTACCCCCTCTTTCTTTATCCCTTTCTTCTCCTACCGATCTTCCTAGTTCTTATGTTCCATAGATGAGAGAAACCATATGATAATTGTCTTTCTCTGCTTGACTTATTTCACTTAGCATTATCTCCTCCAGTGCCGTCCATGTTGCAGCAAATTGTTCTCTGGCAGCTTTCCCTGGCGGCTTTCTGCATCTCTTCTGAGTGTCAGAGCAAAAGTGACCACAACAAAACCTCTGTCTCAGAACAGAAAAATTGTAGTCTGCTCTTCACTGAGCTCTCCAGGTCACACAGTCTCCATTTCTGTTTGCGTTGCTAAAAACCGCAGCCTCCCCGGTTGTGCGCCCCATAGCAACACTCCCAAAGGTCGAACCCAATGCCCAGCGTGTCTCTGCCCCTTGTGCTTTTAAAACTGAGAGCTGCCCCCAGTTCGTGTGCATGCACCTGCAGCTCCTGGATCCTGTCAGGGGGCTAGACTAAAGTCCTTTCCACGCTGCTATCGGTCTATGAGTCTGTGCCCGGTCCCCAGCACAGGACACTTTTATGCTCTGGTGTTATATTCACCTTCCTGGCAGCAGCTTATGGTGGCTCCCTCCCCCTTCTGTTTGTCTTCCGATATCTGCCTGCAGCATCGCGGCTCCACACTTCATACCTCAAGGCCGGAGATACTCTGTTTGTAGAGATCCACGTATCTATTCTTACATTTCAGGCTGATTTCATGGGTGTTCGGAATGGTTTGATAGATATCCAGCTGGATTCATGAGACTCCTACTCCTCTACTCCTCCACCATCTTTCTTTTCTCATTGAACCATTTTAAAGTAGATTCTATTTTGCCTTTCTTCTTGGACAGTGAGATTTTAAATAACAGGGTTTGTGCTTATTGTGTAGAAGTTCACATTCTAGGCAGTTTGCTTCCAGATTTTGTTTCAATTTATGTGCTTAAACCCATCTTAAAGCCCAAGTGAAGTGAGCCAAAGTGTTAAGAGCATTTCATTTTTCACTGACATCATGATGACTATGGTTTTGGTCTTTTTTTTTAGAAATCCTACTGGTTTGGTAAAGCTTTAAGCATTAAGAAGAAAGAAGATAGGCAAATTGTTGATACAAATAGAGGTGATTATTTTGAAGAAGAACCTGTTCATTTGGTGGCTGGTATCAGAATTCAACATCTGTATAAGGTACTGTTTTATAAGTTTCTTTTTCCCAGTGCAGCCGAAAGTTAATTTATAGTGTATAGTTAATGTTTTCACTGGCCATGGCCCTACCCCCAACCATAAGATGTTAATAAAAATTGTATTCAGCATATTAGTTATTTGACAAAATAAAAATGAAAGATGTGCAAATAAAATAAAAATCCATGTGTTTCTTTCTCATTTCTTCAGAATGGAATCCAGCTTTGTATTATAATACTGGTGTCTTTTATGGTACTCCCACTATAAGAGCTAATGTCTCGCTGGAACTGTGATGATTTGATGTGTAAATATTATGTTTACAGTTGTGGTTTTACTTGTTCTACCAGTTACACATTAAACTATTTGGCTGAATTCTCCTCTGTCCAAGCTTTTGGTGACGAGGTGTTCCTGGATATATTAGTTTATTTGGATCAGTTAAGCACCCCAGTATAGGCCTTTGTTGCTATAAACTTTGCTCTTAGTACAGCTTTTTGTTATATTCCGTGAGTTTTGGTATGTTGTTTTTGTTTTCATTTGTCTTGAGATATTTTCTAATTTTCTGTTTTGATTTCTTCTTTGCCCTAATGGTTGTTTAAGAATGTGTTATTCACTTTTCATATATTTGTGAGTTTTTCCAATTTCCCTTTTTTATTGACTTCTTGTTTTATTCCATTTTATAGGTGGAATGATTTCAGTCCTCTAAAATTTATTAAGACTTATTGCGAGACCCATCATGTGATCTATCCTAGAGAATATTCCATGTGCACTTGAAAATAATGGGTATTCTGTTATTGTGTAGAGTTTTCTCTATATTTCTGTTTGGTCTGTTTGGTCTAAGACTGCTGTTGCTGTACTGATTTTCTGTCTGGATGATGTATCCATTATTGAAAGTGGGCTGTTGAGGCACCTGGGTCGTTCAGTCAGTTAAGCATCTGCCTTTGGCTCAGGTCATGATCCCAGGGTCCTGGGATCAAGCCTTGCATCAGGCTCCCTGCTCAGCAGGGAGTCTGTTTCTCCCTCTCCTTCTGCCCCTCCCCCCACTCTTGCCCTCTCTCTCTCTGTGTCTCTCTCTCAAATAAATACATTTAAAAAATCTTTTTAGAAAAGAAAGTGGGCTATTGATGTCTCCTACTGTTATTATTGTATTGCTGCCCATTTCTTCCTTCAGATATGTCGATACTTGCTTTATATATTTAGGTGGCTTGGTGTTGGGTGCACATATACTTATAATTGCAATATCTCTGGTTGAATTGATCCTTCTATTGTTTATATAATCATACTTTTTGTTTTTTGTGGTATTTTTGACTTAAAGTCTATTTTATCTGACAGAAGTATAGGCACCTCTTCTTTCTTTTAGTTACCATTTGTATGACATATGTTTTTCCATCCCTTCACTTTCAACCCATGTGTGTCCTTAAATATATGTGAATCTCTTATAGATAGCATTTAGTTGGGTCTTTTTTTTTTTTTTTTAATCCATTCAGTCATTCCAGGTCTTTTGATTGGTGAATTCAGTCCATTTACATTTAAAGTAACTATTGATAAGTTAGGTTTTACTACTGCCACTTTGTTGTTTTCCAGCTATTTTATGGTTCTCTCTTTCTCTCTAATTTTTTTTATTTGATGATTTTTTTGGTAGTGATACGCTTTGCTTTTTTTTCTCTTTTCTTTTGTGTGCCTATTATAAGTTTTTCTTTGTTGTTACCATGAAGCTGCATTGAACCTTATAATTATGGCATCTATTTTAAGCTGATAACACCTTACCTTAGTTGCATCCAACAGTTCTACACTTTTATTCCCTCCCCATACTTTGTTATTAATGTCAGTGTTTACTTGTTTCCATATTGTGTATCTACTAACAAATTTTGCAATTATACTTACTCTTAATCATTTTGTGTTTGTTCTCTTTTATACTGTTTAAAAGTAGGAATGTAGGAGATGCGGAGACTTTAATCAAGGGAGATATATCAGAGGATACCATGAGGGGAGGGAGCCACAAAAATACTGTAAGAAACAGAATGCAAAAGCAGAACTTTTAGAAGTCTGCTACAGTAGGGGTTGTCCCTGGCTCAGAGGTTTTTGGGTGGTAAAGTGGGGCAGAATCCCACATGGGATAGCATGGGCTGAGGATGCTTGGGGTCCAAGAAGTACAGGAGGTGTCTTAGAGCAGCAGAGTTCTCAGGTAAAGGAACAGGGAAGCCAGCTGAGAACAGCAAGTCTAGGTGTCGGCTGAAAACAGCAAGTCTAGGAGTCAGCTTTCTGTTCAGTGTTGCCATAAACTGTGAACTGCTGCACTGTTACATGACCACTATCTGTGCAGGGGCCCAGCAGAAGGCAGAAGTATGGCAAGATACCCCTTCCTCCCCTGGGAGGAATAGCACTGGTCCGTGCCACAGGAGTCTGTAAAATTTGGCGACTTAAAACTCAGTCGTGTGCCTGAGATAAAAATGATCATTCACAGGCTGAGTGAACACAGAGTTCGGACATAAACCAGGGAGACAAAAGTGATCGACTATTTTTCTGTGAGGGCTCACTGAAGAGTGGGGGCGTGAACTTTCAGCTCTGGGCCTAGAGAGCGGGTGCCACATTTTCATCCCCCCATTGGTACTGAAAGCCTTCATGGAGCAAAACAGCACCACATGATCGAATCTGGAGCTGCTTACATTGAGCTCGGCCCCCTGGCAAGGGAGATACTATTCTACCAGGGCAAGGGCACCTGAGAATCAGTGCAACAGGCCCCTCCCCCAGAAGACCAGCAGGAACAACCAGCTAGCACCAAGTTTACCAGTCACAGAGAACTGCAAATCTTCAGCTGTTGGGGAAAACAATATATAGCATTCATGGTTTTTTAAATTAGTCTTTCAATTTTTTTCCATCTATTTTCTTATTTTTTCAATTCTTTTTTAGTTTTTATTTATATATATATATATATGTTATATATAAGCTATACACACACACACATATATATATGTATAGATATATATATCTTTGGTTTCTTTTCATTGCATTTTACTTTATTTTACTATATATATAT